>NW_022436958.1:289652-748604 GCF_009761245.1 Sapajus apella
GAAGGAAGGAAGGAAGGAAGGAAGGAAGGAAGGAAGGAAGGAAGGAAGGAAGGAAGGGCAACAATATATCATGAATATCTTTTCAGTTGATAATATATTTCTGCGTTATTTTAATGACTATGTCTGTTACTATAAAGACCATTCATGTAGTATATTTTTACAAATTTAAATCTTTAGATAATTTTGATGAGAAATTAATGAGTCAAAAGGGAGTCACATCTTAATACTATATATCTATATATTTTTTGAGACAGAGTTTTGCTCTTAAGCCCAGGCTGGAGTGCAATGGTATGATCTTGGCTCACTGCAACTTCCGCCTCCTGGGTTCAAGCGATTCTCCTGTCTCAGCCTCCTGAGTAGCTGGGATTACAGTTATGCGCCACCATGCCCGGCTATTTTTGTATTTTTAGTAGAGACGGGGTTTCTCCATGTTGGTCAGGCTGGTCTCAAACTCCCGACCTCAGGTGATCTGCTTGCCTTGGCTTCTCGAAGTGCTGGGATTACAAGCATGAGCTACCGCTCCCGGCTTTGTGTGTGTTTTAGTAGAGATAGGGTTTCACCATGTTGGCCCGGATGGTCTCAAAGTCCTAACCTCAGGTGATCCACCCACTTCAGCCTCCCAAAGTGCTGGGATTACAGGTGTGAGCCACCATGCCTGGCTGGACTGTACATCTTAAAACAGTTACTGAGTTAATGAATAGACCAAGTTTGGAGGTGGTGCCCCTGCCTTGCACAATAACACCTCCAAGCAGGCACCTTGGTTGAGCCTTCAAAAGGCCCTTCTATCACCCTATAAGTCATGAAGCTTCTGGGCAGTTCGGTGAGTAATAGGATCACTGTCAGGAGCTCAGATGAGCTGGGAGAGTGAGCTGTCAGAGTAGCTGATTAAAGCAATAAGCCAAAAATGAACGAGTGAAGACTTTAATCACTTACTTCGATGGTAAAAGTGAGTTTAAAGCTGGAGAAAGCGCTGACTCCTGCTTCATTTCCCTCATGAATCGATGCAGTGGATGAGGGGGATCAGCACAGGCATGGGGGGGGGGGCTCTTGGGCAAAAGGCTTCAGCAGTTTTATGGAACCTGGAGTGGGGAAAGTTTGGGGTACAAAAATCCTAGGTGCTCAGATTGGGGAAAAAGTGTCTTCAAATTCTTCCTCCTCCCCCAGTAAGGAGACCTCAGCAGAGGAGGCCAAGGAGGACCTCTCCTTAAGGTCTCAGATGATGACCCAGAGACAAAGGCACCAGACTAGAAATGGAAATGCATGAAGAGCGTGGCTGGCCAGGGAAGCCTGAGTTCTTGACTACAACTTCCTTTAGAAACCAGAATGCACTGACTGTGTACCACCAATGGTGTGGAGAGGGCAGCTTTCCCTGTGAGGCCTGACAGGTAAAGTCTTTGTAATTGCTTATGGTCAGACCTGAAAAATCACAGATAGGTGTTTAACCAAGGGCCAGATTCTCAACCCATAGATCCCATGGCATTGTGCAGATTGCTTTGCTGTAAGGTGGGACTCTGAGTCTGAGTTTTAGGGGTTTCCATATTGGTGCATCCAACTTTCTAAACACCGCTACTAGATGAGACCTCGAAGGCAGAAAATGAAAACCCATAAAACATGTGCTGAGCCCAGTAAAGGTGAATTGCTGCTGCAGTTTGGAAGTCCAGTGTTATTAACTTGCTAAGAAGTGAGTGGTTGCTTTCCTCCACGGATGGTGCCACACTGAGGACTTGGCATTGAGTTCTGTTGTTGGCAGATAGGATATTTGGCAGTGAGAGAAACTAGATCAGTCTCAGTGAATGGGAACTCACGTTGGGCCCATAGCCTCCAACCCTGCCATCTGCTACTTTCATGAGACTGTTGCACTAGACTTGCGGTGAGTGATGACAGAGGCAGGTTGACATTGAATGGTCAAGTCATTCTGTCCACCAGAATTCCATGGTGGATATTCTCTGGTGAGCGTTCCCATATGATACTAAGATCTTTACTTTTTGTTCCTACTTCTGTAGTTCCACCCATATGATTTTTAGGCAAGCTTCCTTGCCCCTAAATTTCCAATCTTTCTCTTTCTGGGCCCCTGACTAATCAGCCTAGCCATTCACTAATGTCCACAAATGTATGTGTGTTCCTCTTTCCTTGGGCTGCTTCCCTTTCCATACAAAATACCTAACCAGAGGCACTGCCCATTGGAAGGATTTTAAATCTTTCTAGGCCACCCTTAAATGGCTGTAGTATAATAGTAGCAGCTACTTACCAAGTCAGCCCAACCATGAAACAAACATGGCCCTTTTCATCCTCTGCCAGCTGGACTCAAGGGAGCTTCCTGTGTCCCCTCTTCCTCCAACTCCAAACATGGCCATAAGTTTGAGCTGAGAAAGAGAACAAAGCCAACAGTGGTGATGACAGGGAATTCCAGGAGTCCTGATTATTATCCAGCTTACTTGCGTCCTTCCTACTCATGCCTAATCCCAAGTGTGCCAACTACTATCTTTCTTGTGTGTGAGACAGAGTCTCACTCTGTCACCCAGGCTGGAGTGCAGTGGTATGATCTCTGCTCGCTGTAACACCTCCTCCCAGGTTCAAGCGATTCTCACGCCTCAGCTTCTGGAGTAGCTGGGACTACAGGTGTGTGCCACCACGCCTGGCTAATTTTTTTATATTTGTAGTAGAAACAGGGTTTTGCCTTGTTGTCCAGGCTGGTCTCGAATTCCTGACTTCAAGTGATCTATCCACCTCGGCCTCCCAAATTGCTGGGAATATAGGCATGAGCTACTGCGCCTGGCCACCAACTACTATCTTATGATGCTTTTAGCCCTTGTAACTGGGTGAGTCTGTAAGAACTCAGCACACAATGGGAAGATCTGGCTGCACAGTCACTTGATGTCCTATAATTAGGTGCTCTATCTCCACCAGGGCCCTGTAGCCAGCCAGGGTCTATTTTCTGAATGGTGTATAGTTCTCTGCTGCAGATGGCATAGTCTTGCTCCAGAACCTAGGAGGTCTCTGTTGTGATTCTCCTACTGGGGCCTCCTATAAACTCCACATGGCATCATTTCCTACCATAGACACCTTTAGTAGCATAGGGTCTGCTGCTTGAACCACAGCCTGGAACTGCTTTAGAACACTCTCCTGTGCTAGATACAGCTCAAAACTGATAGCACTCCATGTAGATGGGTCAGAGTAGTGTTCTTTGAAGGTTCTGTTCGATAGTTATTTAGTTATTAGTTCCATGTATTCTGGACTTGGGAGTGCAAAGTAACCAATACATTTTTATTATTGTAACACTTTTTGAATGTCTTACAAAAAGTGAGGCACTGTAAAATGTTATTTATTGAATAAATCTCTTTTCAATCATGATATAGCTTGGATATTTGTCCCTTCCAGATCTCATGTTGAGATGTAATTCCTAGTGTAGGAGATGGGGACTAGTGGAAGGTGGATCATGGGGGCAGGTCCCTCAAGAATGACTTAGCACCATCACCTTGGTGATAAGCAGGTTCTCGCTCTGAGTTCATGTGAAGTCTGGTTAAGCCTACGGCATCATTGCCCTCTCTCTTCCTCCCATGTAACATGCCTGATTCCCCTTTGCCTTCCACTATGATAGTCAGTTTCTTGAGGCCCTCACCAGAAGCAAATGCTGGCACCACGTTCCCTTACAGCCTGTATTAGAACCATAAACCAATTAGTTCTCTTTTCTTTATAAATTACCCAGTCTCAGGTATTCCTTTATAGCAACGCAAAAATGGCCTAATACAATTCACAACACCAAACCAGCACAGTGCATTCTACAGCTATTGCTGTAGAAATGGTAGACTTTTTTTTTTTTTTTTTTTTTTTTACTGAGATGGAGCTTCGCTCTTGTTGCCCAGGCTGGAGTGCAATGACATGATCTTGGCTCACCACAACCTTTGCCTCCCAGGTTCAAGCAATTCTCCTGCCTCAGCCTCCTGAGTAGCTGGGATTACAGGCATGTGCCACCATACCCGACTAATTTTGTATTTTAGTAGAGACAGAGTTTCTCCATGTTGTCAGGCTGGTCCTGAACTCCTAACCTCAGGTGACTGGCCTGCCTCAGCCTCCCAAAGTGCTGGGATTACAGGCATGAGCTACTGCTCCTGGGCAGAAAAGGTAGACTTTTAAAGACAAAGGCAAGGAATTCCAATAAGCAAATCTTCCTTTAGGATGCTCTTTTATGATAGGTTTCTTCAGAAACATTCAAGAAATGTTTTACGTTCCTATCACCTTAAAATAATAAAAAATTAAAAAAAAATAAATCCCAGAACATTTAGCATTTCAAATGATAAATCTATATAGGCATTTTCAAAATTCATTTTGTATATGTTTTTATCCCTACCATATTTGCTTGCCTTGTTGATTATTCTGGTGACAATAATAAGAACACAAAGGAATTTCAGAATTAGCATTTTAATGCTTCTCATAAGCAAAAAAAATCAATTGAGTCTCATTCTGAAGGAAATGTTAAATGTGCTATGTGGAGACTGGCTGATAACCAGTCAGCAGCACTAAAGCTGAGTGTGGATATCAGCTGTTTCTTTGCAAAGTGGAAATGTTAGCTCTCCCAAAGTGGACCCAGTGACAGTCCAGATGCAGGAGTCTGTTATGAAATAAAGCAGGTTCTAAATTACTCTAAGAAAGAAGACAACAGCTAATGTTATTTAATTCCAGAAACTTGTCTCTGATCAGCAATTTCTTTTTCTTTTTTTTTTTTTTTTCAGAGACAAGCTCTTGTTCTGTTTCCCCAGCTGGAGTCAGCTTACTTCAGCCTCGAATTCCTGGGCTCAAGCAATCCTCTTGCCTCAGCCTCCTGAGTAGCTGAGACTACAGGCACATGCCACCATGCCCAGCATTTTTTTTTTTTTTTTGGTAGAGACAGGGTCTTGCTATGTTGCCCAGGCTGGTCTTGAGCTCCTGACCTCAAGCGATCCTTTTCTTTCAGCCTCTCAAAGTGTTGGGATTATAGGCGTGAGCCACTGCGCCTGGCTAGCAATTTTTTTTTTTTTGAGACAGAGTCTCACCCTGTCTCCAGGCTGGAGTGCAGTGGTGTGATCTCAGCTCACTGCAACCTCCACCTACTGGGTTCAAGTGATTTTCCTGCCTCAGCCTCCCAAGTAGCTGTGACTATAGGCGCCTTCCACCACACCCAGCTAATTTTTGTTTTTTTAGTAGAGAGAGGGTTTCACCATGTTGGCCAGGATGGTCTTGATCTCTTGACCTCATGATCTGCCCGCCTCAGCCTCCCAAAGTGCTCCCAAAGGTGTGAGCCACTGTGCCTGGCCAGCAATTTTTAAATATGAATTGCTGCGTAATCCTCTCTTCTGTGTTAGAGCAGATTTATAAGAACATACATTCAAAGATATATCTGACTAAATAAGTTAAAAAGTAGAAGAGCTAATTTGGAAATTTCTATAATAGATTTGACTAAATTAGAAAAATGAGTAACTATTTTGAAGCCCAAATAATCCATCAAAATATGTAATCTACTTGTTTTTACAAGCAGATGGGAAAAAGGAAATTGGTTTAAAATGTTACTGCTTTCAGACCTCTGAATGCATATACTATTTGGATATGTACATATAGCTTTATTTGAACAGTATAATACGTTATCTAGGTCAGGGTTCTGGTCAGAAACATATGGCACACTCAAATAAAATGTGCTTGAAGAGTTATGTAAAGAAGCCATAAAGATCTGGAAGGCTTTAAAGGAAACCAGAAAGGATTGGTGAAGTACCCTAGAGCCAGCAACCATAGGAAGCTACTACCACCGTTAGGTCTGAAGGAGCAGAGAGGGAGCAGCGAGTGGGGCCTAAGAAGCAGCTATACTTGTAGAGAGGAGGTTGTGGCTTTCAGGAGAGGAAAACAGCTATGGCCAAATGTGGTCCAGCAAAGAAGGAAAATAAACATCCTGACCTTTCTCTTCTCCCTCCATCTGATCTGTTGGTGTTTTCCAATGACCAAACACAATTAGAAGCCACTGGGGAAGGTGCTTGGTTGATGCAGTCCCTAGAGGTTGGCCTCACAGGACACACAGCAGAGTGGAAAAGGGCAGTAAGTGGAGAACGGAAGGGGCAAACAGAGAATGCCCAGCTCACGGGAAGAGCTTTCAATTACAATGAACACACATATAGGTAGTCTTTGCTTTGGGTGGTTCTGATATGTATTTTATTTTCAGTTACCACTGTTTAGTTAAATTACATCAGTCCCCCAACGTGGTTCAAAATTTCAGTTACCATGGTATATTAATTGTGAGTAATTGCATAAAATACACTTCACTCTCACCTATTCGTCACAAATTACTCTGTAAATAACAGATGTGTGTAAAAGTCACTGATCAGCTACGCCACTTCTTTCAAAATCTATTGGTGATCAATGTACATATTATTCAGTTCATGCACAGACAGCAAAGTGTGTAGTTGTGTTGCCTCCATGTCTCCCCCTGAGGATTCCATATGCTATTTTACAAAAATAGATATTCAAAAAAGGGCACAGTGCAGCAAAGGAACAAAATATGTTAACTTCGGAAGTGAAATTTGCATCAACCATAAATGAAGTTGCAGAAGAAATAGCTGAGCATGGGAGTGTTGACACTGCCACCTTTTGAGAAACTCCAGGTATATAGCCTTAAGAACTTACCGAAGACAAACTTATTGACATAAATGAGGAAAGCGGTTGTGATGGAAAGGACGAAGATTTCCTAGATGAAGTGACAATAGCAAAAAAACTTCACATTAAAATATTTTGAAGAGATTTCATGGTTTTGAAAGCACAACAGAGAAAATGTTGGAAGCTGATCTGAATTTAGGATGGAGTAGGACAATTAACCAAAGCCTGGAAGAAATGGTCACCCCAAGCTGGGTACAGTGGTGCATGCCTGTAGCTGCAGCTATTCGGGAGGCTGAGGCAGAAGACTAAGGCAGAATATTCAGCAAGGCAAGCAAACATGATGTGACTAAACACATGGTTTGAACTGCAGGTTGAGCCCTGGAGTTCAAGACCAGACTGAGCAACATAGAGAGGCCCTGTCTCTTAAACAAACAAACAAACAAACAAACAAGCAGTCAATCTATAGTGAAAGTTATGCCACAGGAAGAAGCGAAGCATTGTTCAAACTACTCTTCATAATCTTTTTTTACAAAGGCATAAACCACTTTAATTTTCAATGTTTCTAATGTTTTATTAATTTTTTTTTTTTTTTGAGACGGAGTTTCACTCATGTTACCCAGGCTGGAGTGCAATGGCACGATCTTGGCTCACCGCAACCTCCGCCCCCTGGGTTCAGGCAATTCTCCTGCCTCAGCCTCCTTAGTAGCTGGGATTACAGGCACGCATCACCATGCCCAGCTAATTTTTTGTATTTTTAGTAGAGACGGGGTTTCACCATGTTGACCAGGATGGTCTCGATCTCTTGACCTCGTGATCCACCCGCCTCAGCCTCCCAAAGTGCTGGGATTACAGGCTTGAGCCACCGCGCCCGGCTCTCTAATGTTTTAAATTATAGTACACTAAATAAATATTAGTTTCTCTATTTTTTCATTTCTCTATATTCTTATAACCAGCAGTAAGGGAATTTTTAACATTTGACAGAGATTTTTAAAGATCTAGGACAATCATATTTTACCCTTTGAATATTAACATTGCTTTTCATGGCCATTTTTATGGTTCCACATAAATGTGCAAAGTGAGGACTTCCTATACTGGGCTTTTCAATGGCTCATTAACATTCTACAATATGGATATAGCATCATTTCTTCCTCTACTAGTTGACATTTAGGTTGTTTGCATTACTTTCTCTGGTATAAACAATGCTGCAATAGATATCCTCAAACACATCTTTTTGTACACCTGTATTCTTAAGATACTTTTTTTTTTTTAAGAGATGGGGTCTTGCTCTGTCACTGAGGCACTGAGGCTGGAATGAAGTGGTGCACTCATAGTTCACTGCAGCTCTGGGCTAAGTCTAGTCACCTGCCAGCCTTGGCAGTTCCCATCCCCGCAGAGCACCCCAGCACCACTCACCTGAGGAAGCGGCTCTGTGCAACACAGCCCCAGGCTGAGGGCCCACCAGAAGCACTCAGCTGCCAACCTGGAAAGGAGTAAGTGCCTACAACTTCAGCTGAGCCCCAAGTGGTGACATCTTCCAGCGAGGCAAGGGCATCAGCACCTCATGCCCCTGTTTACAGGCCCCTCACCTGAGCCACTGCACCTTCTCTTGGATGAAGTGCTCGCCCAGCGGTGGGTCAGCTCCAGGTACAGTCTGTGCCGATGATGCAGGTAGTCCAAATACAGGCGTGGGTGTCTCCTTGGGAGTGGCCTTCTCCATCTGGATGCCCTCGGGCTGCTCATTGAAGGAGGTGGTGGAGCTGATCTTGGGCCTCACCATCAGGGCTGCCTGCAGGGCCCTGTCATAGTCCTTGCCATTGACCCTGTTCCACCTACTGTGGTCATTCCAGGGCTGGATGCTGGTGTCCTTGCAGCCAGGCCCCATGCTGGAGTGAACATGAGGTTGTTGGCATCACAAAAATTCTCCACAGCTTTCCAGTTCTGATGGGAGGAACCCAAGGATAAACCATTGGAGACAAAGTAGGTGCACATGTCGTCAAACCCCAGGACGTCGTGGGTGTGGCCCTCCTCCACCAGCAGTGCTCTGAAGACCCCAAATTAGGGCCAGGCCTCAAGGGATGTCAGATATGAGTCATAGATATAAAAGAGTTGGTGGGGAGGCTTTTGCCCATGCTTACAGGGATAAAATGCACCATGGAAGCCATACATGTCAATGATGTACTTGATATTGTCACATACAGTGATGTCATCCCAGCCTTGTGGGGTTGGATGTGGATGTGCGGTTGAATGAGGATCCAGCCACCTGGATGTTGCACTGATGGGTGGTGTCCAAAATGTTGGGCACCAGGTCATCTGAGGGTTCCCTGTGACCATCAGCCATGCCAGGTGAATAGCAGGAAGGGACCAGGATGTTGGGGTCCCAGGAACTGTAGGGGTGTCTGTGTAGAAGCTGGAGCCCAACTCATCTGGGGGACTGTGGTGGCTGTGGGGGCAGCTGGCCGAGATCTTGGGGTCCCAGTGAATGTAGTGGGCCTTTTGTGGAGGGCTCCGGTATCATGAGTGGTAGGTGTGCAGGTCCGAGTGGATGCACAGGCTTTGCTCAGAGCCTCCTCCAGGCATTGCTCCAAGGGCGCAAGCTCCAGACCTGGGCCCAGTGCCAGGAGTGGCCACTCTTGCCCACCTCCCACGGTGCCAAAACCATGTTGTTTTTTCTAGTAAGATGGTCAGGTTTTTCATTGGTCGAATAACCTGCAATATAGTGAATGGACAGGTGAGTATTTGGAAGATCCTGTGCAGCTTTAGGAGCAGAAGACTCATTCCTGTAAGTGGTGGGAGAGAGAAGCAGGCCTGGGGGAGGGAGGGTTGAAGCTTTGCCCGGGTCTGATGAGCTAAATGGACAACGTTTCATGGCTGAGCAAGGGGAATAAATGGCAGATATAGCCCATCTACAGACAGAACATCAGGGGTTCTGCCGTACTGATGAGATAATGTAAGACACTGTGAAAAAAATATACAACCTTGGGAACCCAAACTCACTAAGCCAAAGGAAAAGCTAAGCTTGGGAACTGAGTCACACAAACAAAAAACCTTTTTGTTTCCAGATGGTGGTAATTTCACATGCTTACTTTATCTTATGTAAAATATAGATTTAGTGAGCTGAGACAAATGCACAACTGACTTTCCTCCTACTCCTTTATTTTCACATGTAAAATGCAGATTCACTGAGCCCTAAGCAAAGCCTCACGAGAATGTATTCACTTGTCTCACTGCCTACCCTCCCTCCTTTTTTTTCCTCCCCCACCCCCCACCCCGCTTGCCTTTTCCCCTTTAAATATTGAAGTTCTCCAAATCTTCTTTTAAAAAGCACGGGTCACAGATCCAAGTGTAACTTGTGTTTTATTTCCCAGGCACATCCTCAACCTTGGCAAAATAAACCTCTAGTCAGCTGAGATCTGCCTCAGTCACTTTTTGGTTTACAATGCGGTAAACAAAGGACTACTTTGACTGGTGAGTTAGTCAATCATTTGTGCAGATGTTGACATTTGGCAGAAAGTAAAAAAAAAAGTTTGTATTCATCTGAGTCTATCTGACTTTTGAGAAACAGATGCAGCAGAGAGCAAATACAACTCAAAATTTAGAGAAAGCTTCAAGTGCCAGCCAACTGAACTGAAACAGAAATTAGGAGAATGTTGTATTTTCTACGTGACACTGCCTTTGGTGTCTAAGTCTATAACCATAGCCCAGAAACAGAAAACAACCACCAAAAAAAAAAAACCCAGGCTATTTTAATGGCCTAATACTTCCGGATCCTAACATATAGAATGTTAAAAATAAAAAAATAAAATAAAATAAAAAAGAAAAAAAAATAAAGATTTCCAGAGATCTCAGGGGCCTATGTTAAAAAATCTATTCTTATCTAACCCATCTGTATCGTAATTATTTATACATTCACTTAAAAATATCAGTTAGGGCCAGGTACGATGGTTTATGCCTGTTATCCCAGCACTTTGGGAGGCCAAGGAGGGCGAATCACATGAGGTCAGGAGTTTGAGACCAGCCTGGCCAACATGGTAGAACCCCATCTCTACTAAAAATACAAAAAAACAAAAACGAAAACAGGCAAAGGCCATGAACAGACGCTTCTCAAAAGAAGACATACACAACCAACAAGCATATGAAAAAAAATGCTCAATATCACTAATCATTAGAGAAATGCAAAAAAAGAACCCACAATGAGGTACCATCTCACACCAGTAAGGATGGCTATTATTAAGAAGCCAAAAAATGGCCAGGCACAGTGGCTCAGGCCTGTAATCTTAGTACTTTGTGAGGCAGAGGTGGGCAGATGACAAGATCAGGAGATCGAGAACACCCTGGCTAACAAGGTAAAACCTCGTCTCTACTAAAAATACAACAATTAGCTAGGTGTGATGGCATGTGCTTGTAATCCAAGCTACTCAGGAGGCTGAGGCAGGAGAATTGCTTGAACCTGGGAGGCAGAGGTGGCGGTGAGCTGAGATCTCACCATTGTATTCCAGCTTGGTGACAGAGCAAGACTCCATCTCAAAAAAAAAAAAAAAAAAGAAAAAGAAACTAAAAAATAACAGTGCTGGTGAGGTTATGGAGAAAATAAATGTTTATACACTGCTGGTGGGAATGTAAATTAGTTCAGCTACTATGCAAAGCAATTTGGAGATTTCTCAAAAAACTTAGAACTACCATTCAACCTAACAATCCTATTACTGGATATATACCAAAGGAATATAATGGTTCTACCAGAAAGACATATGCATGTATGTTCATCACAGCACTATTCACAACAGTAAAGACATGGAATCAACCTAAATGGCTATCAACAGTGGACTGGATAAAGAAAATGTGGTACATATACCACGGAATACTATGCAACCATAAAAAAGAATGAAATCATCCTTTCCAACATGGTGGAGCTGGAGGTCATTATCTTAAGCAAATTAATACAGGAACAGAAAACCAAATCCTGCATGTTCTTACTTATAAGTGGGTGCTAAACATTTAGAACACATGGACACAAAGAAGGAGCAATAGACACCAGGGCCTACTTGAGGGTCAGGGATGAGGACTGAAAAACTACAAACACCTACTTCAGAAAAAGAGAGAGAGAAAAAAACCAAAAACCAAAAACTGCCTATGTATATTACCTGGGTGATGAAATAATTTGTACTCCAAACCCCCTCAAAATGTACTTAACCCATGTAACAAACTGGTATGTGTACCCCTGAACCTAAAATGAAAGTTGGAAACAGAAAACCAAAAACAAAATTCATCTTGAAACTTAATCCCCATTGTGGTGGTATTAAGAGGTGGGGTCTTTGGGGAAGTGGTTAAATCACGAGGGCTGTGCTCTCATGAATGGATTATCAACCTCATCAAAGGGTTGGGGTGTAGTTTAGACCCTTTTGATCTTCTGTTCCTTTTGCCATGTGAGGATACAGCATTTGTCTCCTCCAGAGGATGCAGCAACAAGGCACCACCTTTGAAGGACAGACAGGGTCACTCACCAGACACTGAATTGGCATTTTGATCTTGGACTTCTCAGCCTCCAGAACTACAAGAAATAAATTTCTGTTCTTTATAAATTGCCCAATCTATGGGATTTTTTTTATAATCGTACAAAGACAGTACACTTATAAAATCCAGAAAATTTACTCTCAGGTATCTATCCAAAAGAAATAGAAACATGTCTGTATAAAGACTTGCAAATGAATGCTCACAGCAGCATTATTCATTATAGACTAAAAACTGGAAACTATCTAGATATCCATTCACTGGTGAATGGATAAGCAAATTATGGAGTATCTATTCTATGGAATACTACTCAAGAAGAAACACACTATTAATGCATGCAACATGGATGAATCTAAAAAATTATGCTCAATGAAAGAAGCTAAATACAAAAGACTACATAGCATTGTTCTGCTTATATAAAATTCTAGAAAAGGCAAAAACAGACCTTGGGTTGCTAGCAATGGGGACTGACTATAAAGACACACTATGAAACTTTCTGGGGCAGTGGAAATGTTCTATAGCTTGAGTATGGTGAAGGTTACCTGACTATGAAATTACTAAAATTCATAAAACTGTATACTTAAAATGAATTTTGTTGTATATACCTGAACAAAGTGAAAACATTTAAATAAAATTATAAAATTAAATTCAGTAGTACAAACACAAATTTAAACATTTTTTTTTTAGAAACAGGGTTTTACTGTGTCACCCAGGCTAGAGTGCAGTGATACAATCATCGGTCACTGTACCTTGAATGCCTGGGCGCTAGTCATCCTCCTGTCTCAGCTTTCCAAGTAGTTAGGACTACAAGCATGTGCCACCACACTGGCTGATTTTTATTTTTTATTGTCTAGATGAGGTCTTGCTATGTTGCCTAAGCCCAGCTGCATACACAAAATAATACTAGTGATTAAACAGTATTTATTCCAGAAAAACAGTATCAGAGATTTCTATTTCTACAGTCCACTATATCCAAACAACAAAGAAAAATCATAGCAAATACTGAAAAGTATTTGACAAATTCAAAATTTATTCATAACAGAAACTGAACAAATGAAATCTTCATTAACATGATAAAAGATATTTATTAAAAACCTACAGTCCAGGCGAAGAGGCTCATGCCTGTAATCCCAGCACTTTGGGAGGCTGAGGCAGGCGGATTTCTTGAGCCCAGGAATTTGAGACCAGACTGGGTAACATACACTTTTTTTGTCTCTACAAAAATATACAAAAAATTAGCTGGGCGTGGTGGCATACACCTGTAGTCCCAGTTGCTTGGGAGGCTGAGGTGGGAAGATTGCTTGAACCTGGGTGGTCGAGACTGCACCACTGTACTCCAGCCTGGGGAAGACAGCAAGGCCCTGTCTCAAAAACAAAAAACAAAACAAAAACAAAAACCACCTACAGAAATTATCACACTTAATCTCAAGACTTTAGTATTTAAATAAAAAAAACACGAGCCTGCTTCCATCACTGCTGTTATTCAACATTCTACTGAAGAAACAACCTAACTAATGCAATCGGCAAACACAAGAATGAGATAGAAAAAAATTAAACTCTTATTTGCCTCACACTATTCTGTGTTCTACACTCTTTAATTCCCACAATAGTGTCACGATGTAGGATTATGCAAATGAGGAAACTTGAGGATAAGCAAGTTACCCAAGGTTATGGTATTAATAAGTAACGTAAGCAGCAAAACC
Organism: Sapajus apella; assembly: GCF_009761245.1. Lineage (NCBI taxonomy): Eukaryota > Metazoa > Chordata > Mammalia > Primates > Cebidae > Sapajus > Sapajus apella. The sequence continues at coordinate 303,476 of NW_022436958.1, forward strand.
GGAATCTGAACCTGGGCAGTGTGGCTAACAGAATCCATACTTTTTACTGTTATGCTATCCTTTCTCACACCTCTCCACCTACCTAGAAAACACAGGAGACTCAATACAAATTATTAGAAACTAGTAAGAGATCAAGAATACTGCTGCATAAAAAAGGCAATATATAAAAATTGGTAACTGATAGTGTTATCTTCATAACAATTTAAAAATGTTACAGAAAAGGAGATCCCATTCCTGCTAGCAAGCAAAAGGGGCTCACTGCCCAATGCTCTAAGCCAGTATTATGACACTGGGTTTTTGAGAAAAGCTTATTACAAGTGACTTATAAGGAGACAGGAGTCCAGCTCAAATTGCTCTCTCTGTGCTGGTGTTAAGGCAGTAATATTATCCTTTAAGGGGTAGATTCTGGGATTACTAGGTGATTGGTGTAAGAGGTCTGGAAAGTTCTTCGGCATGTGTAGTTATCTCTTTATGCCTCTTTATGGGTCATCCCATGTGCAAATCTGAAGATAGTATAAAATACGTGGTGGAATTTTAGGGTCTGACATCAACAAGCTTGCTGTATATACTCTAGTTAGCCACATTCGTTTTAACTGATTGTAGACAGTTTTGTTATCTGTGGGAAGTAGAAAAGTTCCTTTTTAAAGTTTTCTTTCTTGTTAAATAATAAGTGTGCTAATAACTTTGTTAAGCTCTATCCTATGAAGCTGTTAGACATGCCATGCTTACAGGCACGTAGTGCATTCTATGTCCTTGTACTTTAACCAAGATATCTGTGCTGGACGTGCTCACAGGCATTTCCCAGCTCTCCGTTGCTTTTACCCGTTTAGAAAAGTTTTAAGTTGTTAGCCAATCAGGTTTTAGTCTAGATTGTAAGGTCTGGCTCAGCCAAAGGAGATCAGTCACAGCAGTAACAACCCTAAATGTGTAAGGAATAAATTTGTGGGTATTCCCTTTGTTCTTTGTACTCTTGTGGCATGATGGCTTACTGGGAGTACCCTTCCTGCAGCCCAGGAAGTAAAAATTGTGTTGCTGAAAGATCATTTGTCTCAGGGATAATTTTTCTTTCCAGCACCGAGCATCTATTTCTAACATCTATTTCCAACTTTTCTTATCTGTCATCCTCCACAGGCAAGAATTTTTGTACTCAATTTTTGTTTTTTTTTTTAACTCCTTGAGCATGGTTTCATTCCCAATAGAAAAAAACACTGTAAGGTGTTCTAACATAAACTAAAAAATTAAAAGCAGTTTTGATAAGCTAATGTTAAATAAAATTACAGCAGACAAAATGTCTATATTGTGATTGGATTTATGGGGAAACATTTATTTCTGCGTTGAAACTGAAAAAATACACAAGAAATACTATAGGCTGGGTATGGTGGCTCATGCCTATAATCCCAACACTATGGGGTGGAGGTGGCGGGGGGGTGGCAGAGGCAGGTGGATCACTTCAGCCCAGGAGTTCAAGACCAGCCTGGGCAACATGATGACTACACATCTCTACTAAACATACAAAAGGTTAGCTGGGTGTGGTGGTGCGTGCCTGTAGTCCCAGCTACTTAGGAGGCTGAGGTAGACGGCTTGAGCCCAGGAGGTGGAAGATACAGTGAGTTGGGATCCTGCCCCTGCACTCCAGCCTGGGCAACAGTGTGAGTTCTTTTAAATTTTGTTACACTGAATGTTTCATTTTCTAGAGTATTCATTAAATCGTGTCCACAAAAAACACTAAGGTACCTCACCAATTTCTCCCCTCTCACCACATGATGAGCAGATCCTTGGCAAGGCTGTTCTGACTCAGCTACAATATCTTCAGATCTGCAAAGGACAAGGATGTAGAGCCAAATGGAAAGATATTTGGCTCCAGCATTAACAATAATGAATTTTTTGATAATTTTGAGAACAAAATGCTGATGGGAGTAAACAATAACATCACATAAAAAGGAAAAAACTTTTAAAGATATAAAGTAATACCAATGTATTTTTCTACAATTAAAAAAAGAATACCAATAAATGTAGAGATACACCACCTTCATCCATCAAAAGACTAAAGAGAGGGAAATTCCAAGTCTTTTCAAATTATTCTATAAAATTAAGGTAATTCCAATGAAAATCTCAAGGTTCACATATCAAATAAATCTGCAAAACAATATTAGACACTTACAGAAATGTATTTAGCAAAAATATAAACACATAAAAACGATATTGAATTCACATAATAGTTACCTATAAGAGAATACCTAGGAAGCCTTAACTATGTCCACAATTTCTTTTCTTTTTTGTAAAATTTTTCTCTTTAAAAAATAAAATAAGGGATGGGCACAATGCCTCACACCTGTAATCCCAGCACTTTGGGATGCCCAGGCAGGCAGATCACCTGACAAGAGTTGAGACCAGCCTAGGCAACATGGTGAAACCCCATCTCTACTAAAAATACAAAAATTAGCTGGGTATGGTGGTGGGTGCCTGTAATCCCAGCTACTTGGGAGGCTGAGGAGAAATTGCTTAAACCCAGGAGGTGGAGACTGCAGTGAGCCAAGATCGTGCCACTGCACTCCAGCCTGGGCCAAAGAGCAAGACTCGTCTCAAAAAAATAAAAAAAATACAAGAAGGTCAGTCGCAGCAGCTCACACCTGTAATCCCAACACTTTGGGATGCAAAGGCAGATGAACTGCTTGAGGCCGGAAGTTCAAGACCAGACTGGACAACATGGAGAAATCTTTTTTTTTTTTGAGGAGTCTTACTGTGTTGCCCAGCCTGGAGTGCAATGGTGTGATCTCCGCTCACTGCAACGTCCACCACCTGGGTTTAAGCGATTCTTGTGTCTCAACCTCCCGAATAGCTGGGATTATAGGGGCATGCCACCATACCCAGCTAATTTTTGTGTTTTTTAGTAGAGATGGAGTTTCACCATGTTGGCCAGGATGGTCTCGAACTCCTGACCTCACGATCCACCTGACTTGGCCTCCCAAAGTGCTGGGATTACAGGCGTGAGCCAACGCAACTGGCTGAGAAACCTTGTTTCTACCAAAAATACAAAAATTAGCCAGTCTCATAACCAGATCTCAAAATAAATATAAATTTAAAAAAATATTTGAAGCAAATACGACAGTGTTAATATTTGATAAGACTGTATAAGTACAAGAGTATTTTATCATGTTGTGGTCTTTTTTTTTTTGAGATGGACCCTCGCTCTGTCATCGGGTGGAGTGCAGTGGCGCGATCTTGGCTCACTGCAACCTCTACCCTCCGGATTAAAGTGATTCTCCTTCTTTAGCCTCCGAGTACCCGGGACTACAGGCGCTCGCAACCACATCCAGCTATTTTTTTTTTGTATTTTTAGTAGAGACGGGGTTTCACCATGTTGGCCAGGATGGTTTTGATCTCCTGACCTGGTAATCTGCCTACCTTGGCCTCCCGAAGTGCTGGGATTATAGGCATGAGCCACTGCGCCTGGCCTTAATCACGTTCTAATTTGGTCAGCATCTTTGAAATACTTCACAATAAAAGATTATATCATTCTAAGACTTTACAAACCATTTATTTTGAAACATGCTCTAATTACATGAAATTGAGAAGAATAGCTCTAGGGCCAATATTATTACACTATTTCAGGGCCTCGCAATTACACACTAATGGATTTTATTCTTGCTGTGGATTAAATTATGAAATATTTTTGGGGTGCCTACTATATTTAAGGTATTCTGGTAGAATATGAAAGAAAAATATAAGAACTGAATCATTACTTTCAAACATTGCATAATCTAGATGGTAAACACTCCCTTTAACTTTCAAAAATAATGAACAGATGTTTGTGGGTAACTTCCCACCTTTCTGACCCTCCTATTTTTCTGCATATTATTTTTTCTCTTCCTGTACCAAAATATCTGTGTTATATTTTGTTCCTGCCTAATATTTGTGGTTAATGTAAAATTAACATTAGCATCAACATTTGTAATAATTCAGAGAAAAAGTGTTTGTAATCGTAATTCTTACATAGAAATTTTTTGATGGATAAATTGGGACTGTATTTTAGTGATGTTCACTAAATATCAGTACCAGTTCCAGTAAAAATGAAACAAAATTCTGCAATAGATTTTAACCCATGTGAAATGAACTCTGTTAACTGACCCAAGCTGTCAGCTTTAAAAGCTCTATCCCTGGTTTCTATACCCATCGAAACCAGTGTCTTGAAATGAATACATGATGAGAACATATTAATCTTCATTTATTTATATAAACCAGTTGTGTATTTTTTCTTTTCCCAAATTATAAATGCCTAGCACCAGTTATAAAATCAGATGGCCACAAAGTTACACAAAAACAAACTATAATTAGCTTTAAAATTTTATTGAAATTCAAGTTTAGAATTTAACAATTTAATACAATATTACACTGAATACTTTCTAACCAGCATTTTCGCCTGCTTTACATAATTTCTAGGCATAACTTTTAAGAACTGTTACTTTCTGGCTAATTTTCCATGATATGCCAATTACACATTCATTAAAATTTCAGATACTACCTGAATTATTCTTATCTCAATGTCAGAATTTAAAAATAAGTTCAAATACTGAAAATCTAAGACATTAACACTGGGGTCCTTGTAATATAAAGAAAAAAAATTGTACAATCTTAACTGTTTAAAACTCTTGTTACCATTTACTGCAGTTAACAGAATATGAATTTTTAACATAACCATATGAATTTCTCAAGTATTTCCTACTGATGCATGTCTGAAGTTATAAAAATCTTCTCTCTTTTAAACGAAACTATACTGAATTACTCCAAAAAGAACAGAGATACTTTAGGGTCTTGCAAATTTATTCTAGTGCATATTTTAAGTACCTAAAGTACAGCCTGTGCAATAGCAGGTTACTGGGAAGAGTAAATGTGGCTTTCTTTCTTTCTTTTTTGAGGCAGGGTCACGCTCTGTCATCCACACTGGAGTTCACTGGCAAAGTGTGGCTTCAAGGAGTGAGTCGTTTGGGATCACGAGGGAACATGGAAGTCTGACGAACATTATGCAGTCCCAGAAACAGCATAGTCACTCGTTCCAACCCTGGGAAGACAAAAATAATCATTAATTTCTTTTTAAAAATCTCTCAGGGTCATACTTAGAACTACTAACATAAATATAATTGTTAAAGTAAATACTTTTCCCTGTTAGGAAAGAGAATGACTCCTATTATTTTGGGTTTATTGAAAATTGTTTTGAGCATTGATTCAGAAATAAAGATGCTGCTATAAATGAAAATGACTAAGTAATATATCCTTAAGTGGTATGGAGTCTAAAAGGTGAACCACAAAAATCTATACAAATGAACAAAATCTATGATTTAAACAATAAGAAAAAACAAAAGACTTTATAAGCTTGAATCTTTCAAAAGATACCAGACTCTTGATTATACAGTCTAGGCAATGAGGATAAGAGCCATAAACTTGCTTAATCAAGTACTAGAAAATTTACTGTAATTCTATAGACATTTAACATGGTGGCCCCTACCATAAAAAGCTCTGGAGTACATTATTAAACTAAGTGTTTTGACTGTAAAAAAGAAACTGATTTTGGCATATGGCTTAAATACTATATCACTGAAAAAAATTAAGACCAAGTACCACCTAAGAAGCAGAGCAGAACTAGCAAATGACACTTGTATGCATATTATCTATTTCACTAAAGTTTTATAAGATTAACATATCGGCCGGGCGCGGTGGCTCAAGCCTGTAATCCCAGCACTTTGGGAGGCCGAAGCGGGTGGATCACGAGGTCAAGAGATCGAGACCATCCTGGTTAACATGGTGAAACCCCGTCTCTACTAAAAATACAAAAAATTAGCTGAGCATGGTGGCGCGTGCCTGTAGTCCCAGCTACTCAGGAGGCTGAGGCAGGAGAATTGCCTGAACCCAGGAGGCGGAGGTTGCGGTGAGCCGAGATCGCGCCATTGCACTCCAGCCTGGGCAACAAGAGCGAAACTCCGTCTCAAAAAAAAAAAAAAAAAAAAAAAAAAAAGATTAACATATCACACAAAGAAAGGCCAAACAATATTTTTATATAGTAATTACTTATAATTTTGAATTTTTAAAGGACTATTGTAAATACAAATAAGAGAACTTTTTATTTGGAGACAAAGTTTTCCTCTGTTTCCCAGGCTGGAGTACAGTGATGTGATCTCTGCTTAAGGCAACCTCCACTTCCTGGGGTCAACAGATTTTCCTGTCTCCCAAGAAGATGGGATAACAGGTGCCCGCTGCCATGCCTGGTTAATTTTTGTATTTTTAGTAGATATGGAGTTTCACCATGTTGGCCAGGCCGGTCTTGAACTCCTGACCTTAAGTGATCCGCCTGCCTTGGCCTCCCATGGGATTACAGGAGTGAGCCACTGAGCCCAATTGATAATATTTTTATTGCTATTATTTACCAATAGCAGATGGAAATTTGAGCCTTGTATTATGGTAATATAAGACTGATCTTAAAAACCCCACCATTTCTTAACTTTCTCTCAAAATATAATTATCAAAAAACAAGTGATATTGATAACCATTCAAGTTTCCCTCTTCATAATTAAGGTTAAAATTTTACATTATCAGTCACAGAAATCTGTAAAATATTTATGCAAAATGCACATTAATGATTAAGAGGAAACAGTCCTAAATTTTCCATTAAAACTAAAACTATATATTCTGGCTGGGTGCAGTGGCTCACACCTGTGGTCCGAGGACTTTCAGAGGCTGAGGTGGGAGGACTGCTTGAGCTCAATCGTTTGTCCAGGCTGGAGTGCAGTGGAGTGATCTCAGCTCACTGAAACCTCTGCCTCCTGGGCTCAAGCAATTCTCCTGCCTTAGCCTCCTGAGTAGCTGGGATTATAGGCATGTACCACTACACCTGGCTAATTTTTGTATTTTTAGAAGAGACGATGTTTTGCCATGTTGGACAGGCTGGTCTCGAACTCCTGACTTTAGGTGATCTGACCACCTCGGCCTCTTATTTCTTTTTAAAAGAAAAAAAAAAAAAAACCCAAACACTACTATATATTCAATGTAGTATAGTTTGTAGTAACAAAGGGATGGTAACAACCTACAAGTCCATCAAGAGAAAGGTGGTTAACAAGATTATGGTTCCTCCTTTTAATGGATTCTATGTAGAGATGTAAAAAGAATAAAAAAGCTCTTTAGGTATTGATAAGAAACAATACAAGATACATTAAAGTATTTCTTCTCTATCTGGGCTCATATTTTAGAAAAGATACATTAAGTAAAAAATGCAAGGTACTAAATGGTTTATATATAATAGTATGCTATAATTTGTAATGTGTGTGTATGTGTCTTTTCATATATGCAAAGATATCTTTGCAAAGGTAACTGAAAACTAGAAACAATGGTTTCCTGTAGGGAGGCAAATATATACTATTCTCCTTTTCCCCCTCCAATTTAAAAAATAGCGTTAAAATACATATAACATACAATTTACCATCTGAACCATTTTTAAGTATACAGTTTACTAGTACCAAATACACTCACAGTGTTGTGCAACCATCACTATCATTCATCTCTATAGCTCTCTTAAAAAAAAATCATGTTTATATTCCTTTGGATATATACCCAGTAATGGGATTGGTCAAATGGTATTTCTGGTTCTAAATCTTTGAGGAATTGCCATACTGTCTTTCACAATGGTTGAAATTTACATTACTATCAACAGTGTAAAAGCATTCCTATTTCTCCGCAATCCTGTCAGCATCTGTTGTTTCTCCACTTTTTAATAACTGCCATTCTGACTGGTGTGAGATGGTATCTCACTGATTTGCATTTCTCTAATGATCGGTGACATTGAGCTTTTCTTCCTATGTTTGTTGGCTGCATAAATGTCTTCTTTTGAGAAGTGTCTGTTCATGTCGTTTGCCCACTTTTTAATGGAATTGTTTGTTTTGCTTTTTTCTTGTACATTTGTTTAAGTTGTTTGTGGATTCTGAATATTAACAATACATGCACGTGTATGTTCACTGCAGCACAATTCACAATAGCAAAGACATGGAATCAACCAAAATGCCCATCAATGATAGATTAAAGAAAATGTAGTACATATATACCACGAAATATTATGCAGTCATAAAAAGGAACAAGATCATGTCCTTTGTAGGGACATGGATGAAGCTGGAAGCCATTATTCTCAGCAAACTAATGCAGGAACAGAAAACCAAACATTGTATATTCTCACTTGTAAGTGGGAGCTGAACAATGAGAACACATAGAGGTAAAGCACACACACTGGGGCCTTTCAGGGATGGTGGGGTAGGGGAAAGCATTAGGGAAAAGAACAATGAATGCAGGACTTAATACATAGGTGATGGGTTGGCAGATGCAGGAAGCCACCATGGCCCACATTTATCTATGTAAGAAACCTGCACATCCTGCACATGTATCTTGGAACTTAAAATAAAATTAAAAACAACATCAACAACAAAACCCATATATAATGACCTTAACTGGTGCTATTTATTTTTAAAGTTGTGCCCAGCTTTGAGTTATAATTGACAAAAATTTTATGTATTTACAGTGTACTATGTTACACTCTGATACACTGTGACATGATTAAATCAAGCTAATTAACGTATCTATCATCTTGCATACCTATTTTTTTTAACGGAAAGAACATTTAAAATCCACTTTTAGCAATTTTCAAGCATACATTATTACCTGTAGTCACCATGTTGTACAACTGGATCTGCAGAACTTATTCATCCTAACTGAATCTTTCTATCCTTTGACCAACTTCTCCTCATTCCAACAACCAGTCTACTCTTTGTCTATGGTTTCAACTTTTAAAAGGTACCATATATATGTGAGATCACGTAGTATTTGTCTTCCTGTGCCTTATTTGCTAATCTGTTTAGTATGATGTCCTCTAGGTTCATCCATATTGCTACAAATGACAAGATTTCCTTCTTTTTAAAGGCAGAGTATTATTTCATTGTATAGATAAAACAGGTTCTATATTCCTAATACGAACATCCAAAATGCTCCAAAATCTGAGACTTTCTGAGTGCCAACATGATACTCAAAACACAAATGAAAAGGCTAAAAATAAAAATGCTCATTGAGCATTTCAGATTCCTAGATTTGGGATGTTCAACCAATAAGCACAATGCAAATATTATAAAATCTGAAACAATCCAAAATCAGACATGCTTCTGGTCCCAAGCATTTTGGATAAGGGATACTCAATCCATACTACATTTTCTTTATCCATTCATCCACTGATGGACACTAAGGTCATTTCTATATCTTGGCTATTGTAAATAATGTTGCATTGAACATGAGAGTGCACAAATCTCTTAAATATACTGATTTCATTTACCTTGGTATATAAAACCAGAAATGGGATTGCTGGATCATACGGCAATTGTATGTGTAATGTTTAGAAGAATGTCCATACTGTTTTTCGTAATGGCTGTACCAATTTTAAATTCCCATCAACTGTTTACAAACAAGGATTCCCTTTTCTCCACATCCTCACCAACAATTATCCATTATCATTTTGCTAGTAGCCACAGGTGTGAAGTGGTTATCTCATTGAGGTTTTAATTTATATTTCCCTAATGTTTATTGATGGTGAGCATTTTTTCATATACCTACTGGCCATTTGTAAGTGGGTTTTACATTTAGGCTTTTGATCCATTTTGAGTTAATTTTTGTATATGATGTTAGGTAAGGGTCTAATTTCAATCTTTTGCAAATGGACATCAGTTTTCTCTTTACTATCTGTTGAAAAGACTGTCCTCCTACCAATTTCAATTTGAAAATTTTGTAAGTACATATTGTATTTTCCAAAAAACCCCCAAACAACAAACAAAAACTTCAATAAAACTATACATTCAAAATTCTTTTTAAGAGTGTTTGGTATGGACATCCAAAGGTGAGTTAAATATTTACTCATTTTAAATTGCAGAGCAGGCTGGGCTTGCTGGCTCATGCCTATAATCCCAGCACTTTGGGAGGCCAAGGTGGGCAGATCATCTGAGGTTGGGAGTTTGAGACCAGCCTGACCACATGGAGAAACACCGTCTCTACTAAAAATACAAAATTAGCTGGGTGTGATGGCACATGCCTGTAATTGCAGCTACTCAGGAGGCTGAGGCAGGAGGATCACTTGAACCTGGGAGGCAGAGGTTGTGAGATCACACCACTGCACTCCAGCCTGGGCAACAAGAGCGAAACTCTGTTCCAAAAAAAAAAAAAAAAAAATATTGCAGAGCAGTCCCTTATACTGTAGAAGTGTTCTTAAAGCCAATGAAGTGCTACGTTTCAAAAAACACTTAGTAGCTCTTTGAGCTATTTTAAGGTAGAGCTTTAATTTGGGTTAATGCGAATGAACTCACAGTAAAAGAGAGAAAACAGGATACCCCACTTAAAAGACATTTGGCTTCTAAACTCTAAGAGAAAAAAATGGCTACAACTTTATGACAATAATATTTTAAAACACACAAGTTAGCTGTCCACTTGTTTCTTGGAAATCAAATTTTCACTTGAGTTATGATTCATTTTAAAAAATTCTTGTAATTGAAATGTATATTATACTTAGAACTTATAAGCTTATTTATAAGCAATAACAGAATATTACCAATGCCTCCGCCAGCATGAGGAGGAGCTCCAAAGCGGAAGGAATCAATGTAAGCCTTAATTTTCTCCAAATCTACAAAAAGACACAAAACAAAACAAAATATAATTTATCTTATTTATTTAAAAAAAAATCACAAAAGAAATTACTGTTCAATGGAGATTTTTAAAAGGCCGAGAAGTCTTTAAAATGTTTACAATGTGTTATTTTCAGACTATACACTCTCCTAAATTAAGTGTTTACCAATTCCATGATGTAAAGCTCTCTCTGTTAGCAGCTGAGGATCATGTATTCTTTGAGCTCCTGACAATATTTCTTCTCCTCTCATGAACATATCATAAGAGTTGGACTGTTTCTGCAAGAGAAAAAAACACCACTCTTTAAGTGACTACTATTCTATTTCTATTACACATATACAGAAAAAAATCTCTGCTGCATGAAGAACAAGTTCATTTTTTCCTACAATTAACAATGCAACCTTGTTTTCTAAAGTAGAATTAAACTACTGAGGGCTGAATAATAACTTTTTCTTTGTTTCTATCAGACTTTGTGCTCTCCTCCCACACCCCCAATAACAAATCAGAGCACCACATCTAATTTTTAAGAAGCAGTGCTGATCCTTATTTCACTTTATCATCTGAGATGTTTTTAAGCATGATATGATTTTGGAATGACTTTTGGAACTTCAAGTTATCAATAGGTGTGAGTCTTTAAATTATTATTTTTACTTTAATCCCGTCTTTCAATAAACCAGTGGTTCTCAAAGTGTGACTCCGCAACTAGTAGCTTCAGTATTACCAGAAATTCGTTAGTTGGTCTGGAGTGAGGCCTGTAAATTATCAGGCTCCCACTCCAAAGCAACTAATGAGAAATTCTGGGTGGGCCCCAGCAATCTGTTTTAAAAAGTCATTCAGGTGATTCTGGCACACTGTAAAGTTTAGAAACCACTGCAATGGAAAAACAGTAGAAGACCATAAGACATTACTTAGATTAACTCCCAGGATACAATGTGAATTCCCAGTTTAAGATCAATGGTAGGATGTTTTGCTAAAGTATGCAAATCTAGTAGTACTATTTATCATTTACATAGCTGTAGGATACAGTAAATTCCTCTTCAGAGGTTTAGCCTGTTAACTTCTTTGTTCTCAAACTCAACTTCCTTGTTCTCCATCCCTCCTTGTCCCTAGCTATTGTAAACAACCTTCCCACCAGTTCTAATAAAAAACTCACATCTGTTCCCTTGGTTACCTGCACCCATTCCTCCCTCTGAAACCTCATGTCTCACCACTGCAACTCACATTCCCCTTCCCTTCCTTATTTGGGCAAATATTCACAAATAGCCAATCGGGTCAGTTTAGATTGTGCAGTCTGACCCCAGCTCATGGGTGAGTGACACAAAGATAGGAGCTGCGTTAGAGATAAACACCTGTTCCCTCCTTTGTTCAGGGTGCTTTTGTGATCATGATTGACTCAGTTAGTATCCTTCTGCAGAAGTAAATTGCCTTGCTGAGAAAACTTTTGTCTAAGTGCTAGTTTCACTTTGCAGCACTGAGCATGTTTCCAACATAGCCTTTCTTCTTCATAAATCTTCAGACAAATGACCGAGGAAAATGATTTTAACATAGGTTTTTAAAATTAATTTGCTAGAATATTCCCATTATATAATCTGACATAGTGACAATAAAATTTCCCTTCTTCTCCAAAATAGGTTATTTAAAACGAAATTACTTACAGGATTTCTTGGGTCAGGCATGGTATAGAAAGGTCTTACAGCCAATGGATATTTATCAAGAATATAAAAATCTGTATCATACTATAAAAAGAATAAATAAAATTAAAACACATTTTAAAAACGTAAGATGGCTAACATTTTGGTAATTAACTTTTTTAAGAAAAAATTTTTGTTCTTCAAATTTACTCTAATTATGTTGTGTATACAATGAATATCTTGCTTTTTTTCAAGTAACATTTTTATCCTATAGCATTTTGCCATGGTATCATAAATTCTTCCGATACCTAATTTTTAGGCACTGCTTATTACTCCATCATAGTTTTATTTATTTATTTATTTTTAAAGAGACAGGGTCTTGCTCTGTTACTAAGGCTGCAGGGCAGTGGTGCGATCATGGCTTACGCAGAAGCCTGGCTAATTTTTGAAATTTTTTGTAGAGATGGAAGCTTGCTATGTTTGCCCAGGCTGGTCTTGAACTCCTGGCCTCAAGTGATCTCCTACCTCAGCCTCCCAAAGTGCTAGAATTACAGGCATGAGCGACTGTGCCAGGCCTACGATTTACATATTATGATGCATTTTATAATTCAAATAATTGTCTGAAATCCTTTTCGTTTTTACAGAAACTATATTATGTCTATGAATTACTTTGGGAAAATTTGATGTATTTTACAATATTAATCATGGAAAACCTGGATTATTTTCCCAACAATTTAGATTTTGGTAGTTTTCTTCAAATGAATGCTACAACTGAAAGAAATAAATGATATTAACTTGAAATTACAAAACTTGTTTGTAGAGAATGCTTACTATGTGACCTAGATTTAATTAAAAAGACATAAATTACATTTCAACAGTTTTTGACTTTCAACATTTTTGCTAAAACTTGAGATGAGGATGTTAACAGTTGATAAACTGGAATTAGCTCTGCTGAAACAGCATTTTCAAGGTATAAACTTAAAATGGTTTCAGAAATACCAGTTCACTCTAGTCAGTTTAACAGTTTCAAGTGCAACCAGCAGGAGGAGCTCAAGGACTTTTTCCTTTACATTATACCATTATCTTAAAATTTTAAAAAAGATCATACTAAGTTTAGCTTTTATCCTCTTTGGAGTCTTGATGAGATTGGAAAGTAGCTATTACATATGAGGCAGAGAGGAAGCTCATTCATCTTTAAGTCTCATGAGACAACAGGGTACACAGGAAAGATCATTTCTAAATAATTTCAACTAATTTGGAGGTCATTTCTAACTAATTTGACATAGGCATCACTTTTAGAGACACTTCAGAACAACTTTGTAGAAATATGAAATACTGAGTTAATCAAATCATCTGGGAGAAAGGCAGACTGTCTGAATATTTCTTTTTTCTAAGAAAAAAATTTTTTTAACATTGTCCCTCTTAGTTTTTATTTATTCCAGAATCATACTACTCCAGGTAAGCTCAATCCCCTCTGCAATTGTTCTTTAGTCCCAAGAGACATTTCAAAATTAGAGAAAGAAATCCAGCATAAACAATCCTACCTTTTCCTTTACCAAATGACCCAACAGCTTTTCATTTGGTGTACTGAAAAAGAAGAGTGAAATCAGTGTTTGAAGATCAAACGGCAAATTATAAACGTTAATAAGGAACTTCTTCTATTTGAGTTTCTCAAGTGATTACAAAATTTGTCCAAAACATGCAGTTGTCTATTCTGTTCTTTTCTTAAAAGGCAAGTACTACTGAAAATCACTTATCTTGGTACAGTGACTCAGTGCTTAGCAGATGTTTCGCAAATATTTAATTAAAGCCATATACAGAATTTAGCAATTCATTGATTCAGAAATATCAGAGATGAAATAATTTCCTACAATTATACATAACAAAAGCTTGCTATACCAATATGGGCTAGTCTTGCCATGAAATGGTCTTCCCTTTTTGGTACTCTTTATCAATAGTTTATGAAATAAAAATTAGTATTATCCAAGGTTTTAAAATAGTGTTTATACAAACATACTAAATTTTTATAGCCAAGAGGTAGCTACTTTAGCTTCTATCTTATGTAAGAACAATTTCTAAAATACTTGAAAAAATACTACTCAAGCTTATAGGATTTTTATTTTGCTTTAAAATGTCATCTGGCAATGCAGGCAATGTTTAAAGCATTTTTTTGTTGTTGTTAAACAAAAATAAATGGTTTTGGGTATTTTTTTGAAAAACCCTAAAAAGTGACAATAGTCATTTCCTTTCCCTCCTAAATACATATGTATTGTAATGGTTTAAAGAAATCATTCCAGGAAGCCTTGAATAAAATATAAGTAGATAGAAATTTTCAACCTTTACATGTTTTATTTATTTATTTTTTACAGAGAGGGTTTCACTCTGTCACCCAGACTGGAGTACAGTGGCATGATCATGGGTTACTATAGCCTTGATACTCCTGGGCACAAGTGATCCAACTACCTCAGTCTCCAGACTAGCTGGAACTACAGGAGTGTGCCACCATGTTCAGCTAAATTTTAATTTTTTTTTTTGTAGAGACAGAATCTCTCTGTGTTGTCCAGGCTGGTCCTGAAATCCTGGCCTCAAATGATCCTCCTGCCTCAGCCTCTCAAAGTACTGGGATTACAGGAGTGAGCCACCACACCCAGCCTCAATCTTTACTAAACTACATAATTTGTTTCAAAACTCTAAGTTGTATGATCTGAATTTAGATAATACTATACATAATATAGGACATATGATACTATATAAGCAATATTGACATTTATAACTTTTGGAGATGTTAACAGTTTATACCCCAATTCCAGGTGGGGATAGATTTAGACTGCTGTCTACCTTCTTTAATACCACTAATCTGGAAAGAGAAGTAACATATTAGAAGATAAAATCACAGGCAAAATTCCCTATACTCTAAAGAGTTACAAACATGAGGGGAAAAGAATGAAAAATGGTGTTTTAAACAAAATTGTGAAAACTTAGGCAAACTATAGTAAACATTTTTATTTCAGATCACACATTATATAAAACAGCATCATACTGTATACTAAGTTAATAAAATTTAAGTGTATCAGGGAAAAGAAATCATTTATTAATACTTTCATTCTCTCTTACCTTAAACCAAATTACTAAGGTTTTAAAAATCACAAAGACAACTTAGAGGACGAGTCAATAGGTGCGGCAAACCACCATGGCACATGTACGCCTATGTAACAAACTTGTATGTTCTGCACATGTATCCTGGAACTTAAAGTTAAAAAAAATCACAAAAACAAACCTCAGATCGTCTTCATCTCCCATTTCGACTCCAGCTTCCCTAAGCATAGCCAATGCTTCACAATATTCTAGTCTTAGAGTTGGCTCCAAAAATTTGAATGGCTCACATGGGAACTGTTTATTCACTGTTTGAATTTCAGTCTGAAACCTATTTGCAGAATGATTTAGAGTTAATAAAATGTATGAGATAAATGTTTCCCCCACAAGAGGTCACTGTGGCAATATATAAAATCAATCTTTGAATCTGTATATATACAAGGAAAAGCATTAACAAATTATTAAATGAAATTTAAATACTTAAAATATTTAACACCATTTTCAATCTCATGTTTTTGTAACCACAGTAACATCAAAGGATTAAAAATTTTCTTTATAACTCATATCAGTTAATATGGTTAGAAACAAAAAATGCCCATTTTATGAAGCATTACAAAAATCTGACTTTTTAATGCTTTAACAATTCTTGGTATCGTGGAAGAAGACCAAATTAATGAATATTTGTCTTATCTTCCCCCATCTGTATTACACTGCATGTTCAGGGGAGTGCCAATTTCTTTCCCATTTTGATAATCTCTATAGTACATGCCTACCTTATATATATAGAAGGTACAAAACAATGTTTACAGCACTGAGTTGAATTTCTACTATGGAAGATGATATTTTATTGAGATTTTAAAAGTCTATTTTTGGCCAGGTGCAGTGGCTCATGCTTGTAATCCCTGGACTTTGGGAGGCGGAGTGGGGTGGATCACCTGAGGTCAGGAGTTTGAGACTAGCCTAGCCAACATGGCGAAACCCCGTCTCTACTAAAACTACAAAAATTATCTAGGCATAGCTGGGAGGCTGAGGCAGGAGAATTGCTTGAATGGGAGGCGGAGGTTGCAGTGAGCTGAGATCACGCCACTGCACTTCAGCTTGGGCAACAGAGTGAGGCTCTGTCTCAAAAAAAAAAAAAAATCTATTTTTGCTGGAGTATTTATGGATTAAATGATGGCTGGGATTTGCTTCAAAATAATAGGTAATGAGGGAAATGAGTAAAACAAAATTGGCCACAGTTGACAACAATTGAGATTGGTTGATGAGTTCATGGGGGCTCATTAGGCTACTGTACATCCTTTTGTATGTGTTTGAAATTTTTTCATCATTAACAGACTTGAAAAAAGTATGTTTATATTCTATATACAGAAAAAAGGATGTTTGTATTTTATATATAGAATTCTTTAACTAGAATTTACATTCCATTTTTTTAATTTCTAAGACAGGGTCCCGCTCTGTCACTCAGGCTGAAGTGCAGTGGTGCAATCTTGGCTCACCACAACCTCAGCCTTCTGGGCCCAAGCAATCCTCCCACCTCAAGCCTCCAAAGTAGCTGGGACAAAAGGCATTTGCCACTATGCCTGGCTAATTTTTTATTACTTTTTGTAGAGATGGGGTTTCACCATGTTGCCCAGGCAGGTCTCAAACTTCTGGGCTCAAGCAATGTGTCCACCTTGACCTCCCAAAGTGAGGATTACAGATGTGCATCACACCCAGCCTAGAATTTATATTCTTGAAATTAAAACACTATCATTTCTTGACTGGTCTTACAGGCTTCCAGGGGAATAATAAAGCTTAGCCATTGATTTATTCAAATTTTGATATAAGAAGGGTTAGAAAGACCCCATAATTGATTTTTAAATAGCCTTTCTTTTTTTTTTTTTTTTGAGACGGAGTTTCGCTCTTGTTACCCAGGCTGGAGTGCAATGGCGCAATCTCGGCTCACCGCAACCTCCGCCTCCTGGGTTCAGGCAATTCTCCTGCCTCAGCCTCCTGAGTAGCTGGGATTACAGGCACGCACCACCATGCCCAGCTAATTTTTTTGTATTTTTAGTAGAGACAGGGTTTCACCGTGTTGACCAGGATGGTCTCGATCTCTTGACCTCGTGATCCACCCTCCTCGGCCTCCCAAAGTGCTAGGATTACAGGCTTGAGCCACCGCGCCCAGCCTTAAATAGCCTTTCTTTGCTTTTATATCAACTCCCATTCATCATATGTTTATCAATGGTAGACATAACTAAAAATATGACTATCAATACTTTAAAATACATTTATACATGTATTTTATACACATATACATACTTGGATATATATAATACATATATGTACAATATAATACATATGCATTTGTATATGTATATGTATTTTTCTATGAGAGGTAAATACTAATGATAAACATGAGAGGAACATGACACAAGCTAGATAACCTAATAAACAAATGACACAAAACTTAAAATTTTTAAATGACTTGAAGAACATACAAAGAAGGCTTTTATTTTCAAATTGCCACCTTAACTCTACTGAAAAAGTTCAGCAGTAATGGCATCGGAGTCTAATTTTAAGTAGAGATTTGATTAATCCCAAGGACCCAAATTCTTGTTTGGTCTGCTGTTATAAAAATCAAAGTGGAAATGTCAAACTCTATTATTTAATAGAGAAGCTATCAGTATTTTTAAAAAATGAGTTTCTGCAACTTTCTTGAATTATGAATGTGAACAGAAAATGAGAAAAGCTTTGTGTGTTCCTTCATTGTAGTTCTAAAGTATATTTCGTCTTATAAGGAAAATATTATCAGTTTTTCCATGAACCATTGAAAATTGATTAAAATAAACTACATCAAAATGTTTTAGATAACAAAGATTTAAAAAAAGGCTGCCTGCAATTAACTAGCCATCAAACATACAAAGCTGCAGAGAATGCCTGGAAATATTGGTACTCATGCTACAGTATTGTTAAATAAGATTAGTGATTAATTTCTACATTCTTTTTTTTTATTTTTTGAGATGGAGTCTTGCTCTGTTTCCCAGGTTGGAGTGCAGTGGTGTAATCTCTGCTCACTGCAACCTCTGCCTCTTGGGTTCAAGCGATTCCCCTGCCTCAGCCTCCTTCTGGTACTATAGGTGCATGCTGCCACATCCAGCTAATTTTTGTATTTTTAGTAGAGATGGGGTTTTGCTACGTTGGCCAGGTTGGTCTCGAACTTCTGACCTCAAGTGATCCACCTGCCTTGGTCTCCCAAAGTGCTGGGATTATAGGTATAAGCCACCATACCCAGTCAATTTCTGCATTCTTAAACATACTCATTAACCTTGCAATGCAGTAAATAAAATTCATATTTTTGAACTCTTTTAAAATACCAATGAAACATCAAACACACCAACAAGGAATAGTAAAATTGCTGGTCTTCAAATAAAATTTTAAATATGATCCTTTGTCAGTTATTAAAATGCTAGCTTAGACTATTATAGCTTACCTAATACTTGAAATATAGTCACAAATACAGAAAGAGAAAAAACAGACTTTCTTAATCAACGTAACTTGCTTCTATTTTCTTTTCCTATTTTCTACATGTTAAACATCATCATAAGTAAACAACTTTCAATGACCTTTAAAGGGAAGAGCTATTTGCCAGTTTAGAAAGTGTAGCTGAAGTGGGCATTCTACATAATTCAATTTTCTGAACATCTAGAACACAACTAATAGTTCTATAAATGTTAATTCATCAGATCCAAACAGGTTTAAACATCCTTTCAGTCTACTGGTTTTTAATCTTTACTCAGCACTCAATGTACATATAAATTGATTCAAGAATTAACCATATTTGACACAGGCTTAATTTATATGTTGACAGATTCAGTTGACTGAAGGAACTTTTTTTATCTCTATGGTGGGTAATAATACTATTTCCACTTAATGGCTGAGGAAACTAAGGCATAGGGTTAAATAACCTGCACAAGGTCCACACAGAAAAGCAGCAGAGCTGGGATTTGAACTCAGGCTATCAGGATGTTG
Organism: Sapajus apella; assembly: GCF_009761245.1. Taxonomy (NCBI): domain Eukaryota; kingdom Metazoa; phylum Chordata; class Mammalia; order Primates; family Cebidae; genus Sapajus; species Sapajus apella. The sequence continues at coordinate 322,903 of NW_022436958.1, forward strand.
CTGAATCCAACCTCTTAAGCATTACCCTCATACTTATTTCCCAAATAATAAACTGTTAAAAGTAACACTTGCTCTACTTCTTGAGACATTTGGGACGTCAGTATAAAGGAAAAAACAACAACAAAAAAATACAGTTGGACTGTTCACAATGTTCTAAATTTACCAGCAAAATAGAAGTTAGTTTGGATCCAGAAGCAGTATTTTGAGAGTGGATTTTTCCAACCAATTAATTGGATCATCTAACTGGTAAATCTTTATATATATGTCCATAGAAACTTAGTTTACATGTTTAAATTGAAGAATTTTTTTAAAAGAGCCCAAACCGATTTGAAATCAAGTCTGACTAGGTATATAAAATACTTTTTACCTTTCTTGAAGTCCTTTAAATATTTGTACCATGGTGTCAGCAATTTCTTCCATAACTTCGTGGTAATGGTAATTAAAAGCCATTTCAATGTCCAAACCAACAAACTCAGTTAGATGCCTGTGGGTATTAGAGTCTTCTGCTCTGAATACTGTGAAGTTAATAAAAGAAATAAACAGCAAATACTGTTTTCAATTTTGGATAAATTGGGATTTAAATACAAAATTTTATTTAGGATTCCAGTGGTATTATTTTTATATTACAGGGCTGGAAGGATCTCTGATAAACCATCTGTTTGCACATTCTCTTGGACAGCAAGTTCATTACAAACTCCTACAGTTCATGCAATAAAAGCCATACCAAATGTAAATTAATAAGAGAGGTTCATGAGAACCCTGGGGGAATGCAAGATCCTGTATCTTCTCAATATTTAAACATGTATTCAATTATGACCAAGATAGTGAGTTCTTCTCAATTTTATTAAAACTTGACTCAAATTAAGTCAAACTCTACAAATAAAGTAACATACAATATTCCATTTGACTACAATAGTCATTTATAGGAATATTAGTGATGTGAAAGATGAGTCGAGCTAGAGTCAGGAAGGCTGGACAGGATGAAAAGGCACTGAGGATATTAAGAGACATTAGCTCAGTCCAGCTCTTAATATCCTCGGTGTCTTTTCCTCCTGTTCAGTCTTCCTGACTGTAGCTCAAGCTACAGTCTTTCACATCACTAATAATATTCTTATAACACATCCTTGCTCAGAAACTTACAATGGTTCCCAAATGACTACTGTAGTAAGACACAAAATGACAAAAAAGAAACCCTAAAACCATTATGCTTTCATAATTTAATCCTAACCTATATTTCTCACTTCTCAAAACTAACTTGTCTTATTTTTGTTTTCTTGTGTAGTCCCTGCTCTTTACTTACTCTTCTTCCTGTCTAGAATGCCATCTCTGTTGCCTATATATATTATTCTGTCTTTGAAGCGCATTTCAGTTTGAATTTTCTTTTATGGTGACTCTAACAAACTGTTTTCTCTCTTTTTACACTTACTACTTATACTATATATTAACATCAATTTGCTGAGTGTACAGACAATCTGACTATTCGTTGTGAAAATTATTTGATTATTCCCTATGACTGTGATATGTATGCATGTCTTACTCAGTCTTGGGAGCAGGCACGATGTTGATTTCCTTGTCACTCAGAGCATGGGCTGCAGATGAACAGCATCAATACCCAGGACCTTGTGAGAACTACAGAATTTCAGGCCTCCCCCAAGATTTACTGATCATAATCTGCATTTTGTTTTTTGGAGACGGAATCTCGCTCTGTCACCCAGGCTGGAGTGCAGTGGTGCGATCTCGGCTCATGGCAACCCTGGGTTCGTGCAATTCTCCTGCCTCAGCCTCCTGAGTAGCTGGGACTACAGACACATGCCACCACGCCTGTCTAATTTTTTATATTTTAGTTAGAGACGGGGTTTCACTGTTTGCCCAGGCTGGTCTCGAACTCCTGAGCTCAGGCAATCCGCCTGCCTCGGCCTCCCAAAGTGCTGGGATTACAGGCGTGAGCCACCGTGCCCAGCCTCAGAATCTGCATTTTAACAAGATCTCCAGGTAATCTGTGTGCATATTAACATTTGAGAAGTGCTGGTTGATTCTCCTTTTATGTACGTGATACGTAGCACAAGGTTATATATGCAGCAGGTGTTCAACAAATAACTTGTTAATAAATTCAGAAAATTAAGACCCTTAATGATCCTGCCAGTTTCTCTATTAGCAAGTATTTAATTTTTATTAAGCTATCAAAAACATATATAAAATAACTTGGTAAGTTTTAAAGAATAAAGTAAAGCTGGCTTTTCACTTCTAATTAGCTTCAAAAAAGAAGTTGCCACATGATTATGTGTCTGTGCTTGACTTTTAGCCAACATTTCTTAAAAATCATACTAATATAATTTATTAAATATTAGATGTTTGTTAGTTTCTAATGGACATCAGCATATTACCAATAGAAAGAACAGTACAAACAAAATAGTTTAACAGAATAGCTCTGGAATAAAATTGGTAGCAAATTAGGCAGAGGTATAAGAGTAAGAAGTTATAAATGACAACAACATATATTACTTTGACCACTGCAACTACCTATTCTTTAGTGTTGATGGGGAGCTGAAAAGGGTCCAAATGGGAGCTAATTTTTTTCTAACTGCACTCAGGTTTATTAAAATATATACTTAGGTATATTTCAGATGGTGTATATTTTCAAAAAATGCATTTTCAGGACTTCTTCAAGGAGAACTACAAACCACTGCTCAAGAAAATAAGAGAAGACACAAACAGATGGAAAAACATTCCATGCTCATGGTTAGGAAGAACTAATATTGTAAAAATGGCCATACTACCCAAAGTAATTTATAGATTTAATGCTATCCCCATCAAACTACCAATGACCTTCACAGAACTGGAAAAAACCACTTTAAACTTCATATGAAACCAAAAAAGAGCCTGCATAGCCAAGACAATCCTAAGCAAAAAGAACAAAGCTTGTGGCATCATGCTGGTGGACTTCAAGCAGTACTACAAGGCAACAGTAATCAAAACAGCATGGTACTGCTATCAAAACATAGACATAGACCAATGGAACAGAACAGAGGCCTCTAGAGCAACACCACACATCTACAATCATTTGATCTTTGATAAACCTGACAAAAACAAGCAATGGGGAAAGGATTCCCTGTTTAATAAATGGTGTTGAGAAAACTGACTAGCAACATGCAGAAAGCAGACACTGGACCCCTTCCTGACACCTTACACTAAAATTAACTCCAGATGGATTAAGGATTAAAATTAATTCTAGATGGATTAAGGATTTAAACTTAAAACCTAATGCCATAAAAACCCTAGAAGAAAACCTAGGCAAAACCATTCAGGACACAGGCATACGCAAGGGCTTCATGACTAAAACACCAAAAGCAATGGAAACAAAAGCCAAAATAGACAAATGGGATCTAATTAAACTCCAGAGTTTCTGTCCAGCAAAAAAAACAATCATTAGAGTGAACCGGCAACCAACAGAATGGGAAAATATTTTTGCAATCTATCCATCTGACAAAGGGCTAATATCCAGAATCTACAAAGAACTAAAACAGATGTACAAGAAGAAAACAAACAAATCCATCCAAAAGTGGGCAAAGGATAAGAACAGGGACTTTTCAAAAGAAGACATATAGAAGCCAAAAAACATATGAAAAAATGCTCATCATCATTGGTCATCAGAGAAATGCAAATCAAAACCACACTGAGATACCATCTCATGCCAGGTAGAATGGCGATCGTTAAAAAATCTGGAGACAACAGATGCTGGAGAGGATGTGGAGAAGTGGGATCACTTTTACACGGTTTGTGGGGCTTAGTTCAACCATTGTGGAAGACAGTGTGGTGATCCCTCAAGGATCTAGAAATAGAAATTCCATTTGACCCAGCAATCCCATTACTGGGTATATACCCAAAGGACTATAAATCGTTCTATTATAAAGACACATGCACACTCATGTTCAACACAGCACTGTTTACAATATCAAAGACCTGGAACCAACACAAATGCCCATGAATGATGGACTAGACAAAGAAAATGTGGCACATATACACCATGGAATACTATGCAGCCATAAAAAACGATGAGTTTGTGTACTTTGTAGGGATATGGATAAACCTGGAAACCATCATTCTCAGCAAACTGATACAAGAACAGAAAATCAAACACTGCATGTTCTCACTCACAGGCAGGTGTTGAACAACAAGAACACTTGGACACAAAGAGGGGTGTGTCACACACTGGGGTCTGTTGCAGGGGTGCTGTGGGAGAGATAGTGGGAGGGAGGGTGGGGGAGGGGTAATGTGGAGAGAAATGTCAGGTATAGGTGGTAGGGGTATGGTGTCAACAAACCACCTTGCCGTGAATGTAACTACGCAACAATCTTGCATGATCTGCACATGTACCCCAGAATCTAAAGTACAATAAATAAAAAATTTTTAAAAATGACATATTCTCAAGATAAAAATTTTCTTCAGCATTCCTCTATAAGAATACATAATGCTTGTAATTGTATTCACATGAATGATGCTCAACTGTTTAAAGTACTACTGACCATACTTTTTTTTTTTTGGGAAAATGTCTACCAAATATATTGCCTTTTCTACCTCAAAGGTAGCATTTGTGTAGTCAGCAGATAAAATAATTTAGGGTTTCAAAGTGTCTGTATATTATATAAGTAAAATGTGTTTCTAAAATTACAACTACTATGCAATTTATCCACTTGGATAAAACATAACTGTCAAAATCTTACCTGGTCCAATACAGAAAACCTTCTCAAAATCAGCACAAATGCACATTTGCTTATACAGTTGTGGGGACTGAGCCAGGTATGCATTATTTTTAAAATATGACACTGTAAAAACATTGGCTCCTCCTTCACTGGCAGCTGAAATGTAAACATTTATATTATTATAATCAATTGTAAGCTCATCAATACAAACTTCTAATTAAAAAGTTTATGCTCAGGTAGTTCACTTTAAGAAAAACTGGAAAATGAAGAACTGTGGCTAAAATCATAGTCTATATATGTCTTCTTATATGTGATTCTAAATAGTTTATATTTAAAACAGATTTACCTCTTTGGCTATGCTTTTATTTCACTTCTGTGGATATATATGCTTCCTTTCTGCATCAATTTCAAAACTATTAAAGCCACTTTGGAGTTGTAAAATTAAAAAAAAAATGAAAAAAGATATTCATCATTTTTCCTTTTTTAAAAAAATTTCCCGGGGAGCTGGAATAATCATTTTTGTAATTATCAAGAATGCAATGTTCAATTTTGAATTTGAAACAAAATGCCATTTGTAACACACTTTCTAGTGTTAAACAAATCTAAAAAGGGTAAAATGATTAAAGATTCTCATACAAGAGTAAGAATTAAGGAGATTTTTCCATCATTAATATTTACTGATTTTACAATATAGCTTGTACAAAACAAAGCTGCATACTAATTTCAAAAGAAACCTATATAATGAAAGTGGTTCCTGGTGTAACTTTTGTAACAAGAATCTCACTTTGTGTGTTAGTGCCTCACTTTACAATCAATATAAGAAAATGGGGCCGGGCGTGGTGGCTCAAGCCTGTAATCCCAGCGCTTTGGGAAGCCGAGGTGGGTGGATCACAAGGTCAAGAGATCGAGACCATCCTGGTCAACACGGTGAAACCCTGTCTCTACTAAAAATACAAAAAATTTGCTGAGCATGGTGGCGCGTGCCTGTAATCCCAGCTACTCAGGAGGCTAAGGCAGGAGAATTGCCTGAACCCAGGAGGCGGAGGTTGCGGTCAGCGGAGGTTGTGGTGAGCCGAGATCGCGCCATTGCACTCCAGCCTGGGTAACAAGAGCGAAACTCCGTCCCAAAAAAAAAAAAAAAGAAAATGATTCGTGGAATAAGAAAATGTACTTATTAAGGCTGGTGATATATGATTGTTGCTATATAAGATGGTCTTCAAAACAGTCGTCTCATGTCAATAAACCTTAAGGGACTCCTGGGATTCTCAAGTTAAAAATTTTATTAATATAAAGCAATTCTTGGAAAGCAAATTTATTTTTAAAAATTAAGAGAAATGTTTTGAAGCATACCTGAAATAATTTTAGGAGTTTGGATTTCCACAAAACCTTTGTTAATTAAAGTTTCTCGAAAGAGATGGCAGATGCCAGACTGGAGACGGAAGACTGCCTGACTAGTTGATGTCTAGAAGATAGTAATAAAATCTAATCAAATCAACATAATTAATTACTAAACACTAACTCTGTGGGCTATGCACTGTGAAAACCTAACAATTTTGCTTTCAACATTTTAAAATTCAGAGAATTGGGGAGAAGACAAAAGGACACAAATAAATACAATACAAGGCAAAAAAGTATGCTGGAATATAATGACTACATATGATCATATAAAGCTATTTCACCAGAAATACTTAGTGAGCAGATGTTTTAATTTGTAGGAATTACATAAAAGAAAAATATTTCTTAACAATTAGTAAAACAACTTATTTGTGAATGGTCTTACTGCTTTTTTAAAGGTAACCCATAAAGTGAGACGTACCAATGTTTGTGCAGCATATTAATGTTCTAAATAAGATGTTATTTGACAATAAATGAATAAAAAACATGTATTTAGTACTCTAACTGTCCCGCACAGTCACCTAGTCTTTCTACTTTTTCTCTTTCGCTCCTTTCTTTCTCATTTCTCTGGTCTTCCTGTTTTACTTTTAGCCTCGATTAGTTGTGACGGTGACCAGAAAGCTCTACAGGTAATTATCTCTACTTTAGACTAACTTTTGTCCACTTCTCTGGTCAAAAGAAGTGATTTCTTATCTTTAGGTCTTGCTTATAATATTTTTAAAAAATAGCTATCCTATGGCCAGGTAGGTGTTTAGTAAAGTGTGTCAACTCAGACCACTAAGTTAGCTGTGAATAGTTGAGTTAGGTGAAAAAACTGTCTTCTTAGTCTTATTACAAGAATTTCAATTACTTCTTCCATCTCAAAGGGCTCACCCCTTCTGCATTTACAAAGCAGTATCCTAAGAAAACACTGTTAATGATGAAATGATAACATTTCTTTCACTTTAAAGAATGACATTTAAATAACCTTCAATTTCTACAGATCAGATAAAAACATTCGTGTAAACTGGTCATATTTAACTAACATTATTTTATAGTTCACATTTAAGGTTACATAAATAGTTTCTCATAAAACAATGAAAACCACTTAAAAGATCTTTATAATTTATTATTTACTTATTCATTTTCAAGATGTCTACATTTAAACTATAGAAAAAGACTTGTGGCCTTTTTCACATTATGTGGTTTAATGAAACATTTGGTTCATCCAATCAAAACAAACTGAATAATATTCTGCTTTCAAAAACCTAGTGACCTATTTAACAAAAAGCTGTTTCACTGTTACTGATAAATGTAGACAGATATATTTCAATTCACAATATGTTCTATAAGAGGGTCACTGAATACATTTTATTGCCACTTGTCTCTTAGCTAACTCAACTAAACTGCAACCTCACTGCAACCTCTGCCTCCTGGGTTCAAGCGATTCTCCTGTCTCAGCCTCCTGAGTAGCTGGGATTACAGGTGCCCACCACCATGCCCAGATAATTTTTGTATTTTTAGTAGAGACCAGGTTTCAATATTTTGGCCAGGCTGGTCTCGAACCCCTGATCCCAGGCGATCTGCCCGTCATGACCTCCCAAAGTGCTGGGATTACAGGTGTGAGCCACAACGCTTGGCCTAAACTCACTTCAACTAACCAAAATTTTACTAAACCGAAATTACACTTATGAACTGGTTGTCAAAAATTATATAATAGGAATAAAAACTTCGCCAATTATGTTTTTAAAAAACCGTATGGTGCCCAGATTCTTCACTTCCTGATTGTATAAACAAGTATGTTAATGTGTAACATTTATGGAGAAAATGGATCTGTCATATATAAGAAAAATCATTTTTTTTTCTCATTAGTTTATTCAAGGCACTTACCAATTGCTAGGATGACAGGGACCTACTTGATTAGACACTGAACAGTTCATCACATGACAATTCTAATACATCCTAATTTCCACCTAGCATTTACATACTGGAGAAAATTCTCTAGCAGATTCTAGCTTTTAAATGGTTTAATTTGAGAACCGCCAGTCACAGAGGTGAATGGGAAAATAATTAAAGAAAAAAGAATTACTAAATATAAGATGTTCTTTAAAAGTAAATAACAAGGAAGAAAAACAAATAATTCAAAATAAATCCCCAACTATTTTGATTATGTTTCTTCCTAGCAAGAATATCTATCACTGCGAAGAGAATCATATTGTGCTAGTGAATTCAGACTAGCTATCTCTGCTGGTTAGAATAAGATAAAGAGTTAATATTAAGATTAGCATCCTGTAAACTCTCTAACTTTGCCCAGAGGAAAATACTGGTCAGTTAATTTAGCAGAGGAAGAGTACTAAGCAGACTGCATCAGAGTCTGAGAAACTTTTGCACCTAATGCTGGGTCGTCTTTCTACATTTATTCCTCCTTCAGAAAGTATTATTGTTACATGAGAGAACAATATAACATAGTTAAAATAAGAAATGGAAAAGGTATTTTTTCCTCTTCTGGTCAAAACAAGACATTTTGGGTGAAACAGATCTAAAGAGAACCAAAATCAATTTTTATAGACTCATTTTAAAACTGTTTCCCTATTACATATTGATTACTACAATCGACTTCTACATGTGTTTAAGAATTTGATAGTTAAGGTAAAAATCAACAATGATCCAATCTGTCAGTAAGATTACAGAATGTATATAACAAAATTATGTTTAATAGGGTAATTATATATTAAACCTATTTCAAATTAAATGCTTCTAAAATATAATACATAAAGTGAATGCAATATGTTAATTTCAGTGTAATTATATAATAACAACCTTAGTTTCAATTGACAAGGAAATGTACAAATACCTTATGTATTTATCATTACTATACTTACCCTTACCTTAAGATACATAAATGAACAGGAAAAAGGCTTTATCATTTAAGTTATAAACCATACTAATGATATTAGTTTCCTTAATGTTTAAATCTAAAAATTGTTTTGGGTCAAACAAATATTTTAATAATACCATAATATGTGAAAAAATAGTACTTACTCCTCACTCATTCAACAAATATTTATTATATGCCTACTGGCACTGGGCTACGTGTTAGATAATAATGGTGATTACAGAGGGTATGAGGTAGAAGACAAACTAAACAGAAAGTAGAAAACTGATTTTTCTATACTTAAAAAATTACTTTTAGAAAAACAAAACGGAAAACCCAGTTCTTGAACTTTAGTTTTAAAGAAGCTTGACATTCCTTATATTAAAATAGTATTTTTAAATTCTATAGCAAATTTTCCAAAAGTATGTTTATTAAATTTAAAACACTGATAATCTGTATTATACAAAAGATCTGAAATAAGGGGAAAAACAACATTTTGCATTTGTATAACTCCTTCCCTGAGGACCTCATAGCTCTAGAAGGCAAACATTGTATCTTTTATGGAGAAGAGAGACAGGTACATGGAGAGAAGTAAGGGTGCTGAGAGAAAGAATTCCAATAGAAGACAAAAATACAAACAAACCCAAACTTTATAATGCAATCTTTAATAGTATTTAGCTCCTTACCATCCTCACAATAAATTACTTCCATGTTGTATTAGACTTGCAGCTTTTAAAATTACCTATTGAAGTTATCATCTTAACTATCACCTACTACGTCTTTTGCTTTTAATGGCTGCAGAGAATTCCTGTTCATTTATGGTTTATCACGTTACAGGGACACTACTGTGAAGCTGGACTAGGGGTCATGAAAGAGTAGAAAAAGCAGTGAGAAAGACATTTCTAAAATGATATCTGATTTAATTCCAAAGGGAGCTATCATTTTTAAAGATCAGAGTTATGTAGAACTTTTTTTTTTTTTTAGACAGAGGCTCACTCTGTTACCGAGGCTGGTGTGCAGTGGCATGATTTCAGCTCACTGCAACCTCCACCTCCCAGGTTCAAGCAATTCCCCTGACTCAGCCTCCTGAGTAGCTAGGACTACAGGCACATGCCACCATGCCTGGCTAATTATTTTGTATTTTAGTAGAGCTGGGGTTTCACCATGTTGGCCAGGCTGATATTCAACTCCTGACCTCAAGTAATTCACCTGCCTCAGCCTTCCAAAGTGCTGGGATTATAAGCATGAGCCACCACACCTGGCCAGATTTATGTAGAATTTCTTTTTCCTTCTTTCTTTTGAGATGGAATTTCTTTCTTGTTGCCCAGGCGGGAGTGCAACGGCATGATCTCGGCTCACTGCAACCTCTGCCTCCCAGGTTCAAGTGATTCTGTTGCCTTAGCCTCCCAAGTAGCTGGGATTACCAGTGCCTGCCACTATGCCTGGCTAATTTTTGTATTTTAAGTAGAAACGGGGTTTTACTATGTTGGTCAGGCTAGTTTTGAACTCCTGACCTCAAGTGATCCACTCACTTCAGCCTCCCAAAGTGCTGGGATTACAGGCATGGGCCACTGTGCCTGGCCAGATTTATGTAGAATTTCTAATTGAACAAAAGTAATCTCTGAAAGAAAGAAACTAAACTGTCTAAAATTGCTATCATATTACTATAACAAGGGGATTCCAGCTGTGTGTATTCAAGTTAACTCTGTGTCAACACATTTCAACACATATCCATCCATTCTAATGTATGACAAAAATGCTGGCAGATCAAGTATGTATGTCCCTATGGAGGGACCCTGCGATACAAAACAGTGCTGAGCATCCTTAAAATATTTTTCTAATTGATGCATTCGTTCTGAGGTCAACAGTTATGACATCCCTGAGGATACCTCCCCTTGACTATTTCAGACTATCCAGGTCTACTTTCAAAGAACTATAGCTGTGGTGATCAAACACCTATCATTCTCGTGGCATCCCTGAGTTCCCAATCTACTGTCCACTGCTGACACAAACCAGCATTTTTTAAACTTGTCTTGTGTTTTACTATCATTTCTGTCATACTGTGTACCTCCTGTACCAGTGCTTAATATTATCTTTTAAATCATGTTTTAAAACTTAGCTAATTCTAAAGCAATAATATCCATGAAAACATGAATTTTATTTGCTGGTTACATTGTACAGCTATTAAATTTAACAGCTGTACAGCTATCTGTTTAACACCCAGAAATCACTGTGTACCTCCCACTGGTAAAGGTACCATACTTGGGAAAACACTGCAAAACCACCAAAATGTCATATAAGTTTCAAAATATTGGCATCAAAATGATATTGCCAAGATAATCTCGTATACTACACAAGTATAAAGCTTCTCTTAAAGAGCTGAGATTTTAATTTTTAGTTTGGAAAATATGTATTGAAAGCAATAAGCTAGGCAATGTGTTAGAAAATGGGCTCTCGATTAAAAAGTATCTAATTTTTCTTTGTGGCTTTGTTAACAGGCAGTTTCGGGGAGATATGGCAAATAGGCTTATTTCCAGTTAGTGGGGGCTGCACTGAGTGTTGTGTGGCGACTCTAAGCTCATCAGGAATAATATGTACGTGGTATGTTGTGACTGACTGGAGGCTTTTGCCATGAATGTAGGGTGAGAATAATCTCAGGTTATTGCCCTTGACTTAAGGGGTTAACTGTCTGTCCAAGAGAAAAGAATGGTGAAGACAAACATGATGAATTTCAAAACAAAAATCTGTACATGCTAAGATGAAACCACACCATAATAGCAGATGCTTTTCATTCATCAACCCACAGGGTCAAAGTAGGGTTCATTAGTGACCAATAAAATAGATGCTCAGATAGCTATTTTCTTAATCCCTGATGCTGAAATATACCTAAACATTCAGGAAAAAAATGCTACAGAATTACATAGTAGGAGCTATTTGATAGTGTGATTTCAGAAGTGGCACTGAAGAAAATGTGGTATATTAGCAAACGAAGGGAACTTTAGGGAAGCCACGAGTCTCAAGGGTTAGGTTGCCCATGAGTTGAATTGTCTATCCCCTTGGCCATGTGAAACCAAGTGGTAAAAAAGAGCTGATGATTCACCTTTAAGGATGGCTCAGTTTCTATGCTTACCTGACAACCCAAGGGAGAACATCTCTATTAAGGAGACCTCACACTACTAGTCTTATCTCCCCAACAAAATGATGCGTTCTTTGAAGGTGAGCAATATATATTCCACAGTATAAGAAGCCTGTAATATGAACATAATAAATATTTTGTAGACTAAATAGCTATAGTACAGGGGGTCTAGATAAAGAAATAGACTGTAATTCTGAACCAACTAAAGTAATCCATTCGTATTTGGGAAAAGTACTTAATGATTCCCAAGAGGGAAGACTAATTATTTACTCCTAGGACAATCTTCACCTATACCTAAGAGTGAGGCAAGACAAAGGGAACAATTCTGATCTAAATGGAACTCTCCTGAATAAGTTCCCAGAAAACCCTCCTTTAACAACTTGCTAACCTATGAGGATGAAGCTAATTTGCTGTGCCAATCAGAATATGAGCGATGTGAATGCTATGTATGAAAAGGGTGCCAAAGACATTTTAATTCACTTTTCTAGAAATGAAAATTGCTTTAGCCTTCTTGGGGGCTGGAAGGTGAAGTATTTTTAATCTGGGCACCTGCCTGAAAAGTTCAGAGAGAAAACAATTCATATGAGAAAAAAGTTAGGCTACACTGGAACCAAAAGGAGGATGTATCTTGGAACATTTGTATTATAGAAGGAAAATGGCGATTTTGCCTTTTATTTCCAACTTCTTTAACCCTTGACTTTGCTGAGAGTCTATAAAAGAGCTTGTAGGGGGCTAAATTAAATTGTAGTTTATTCTTAATTTTTATTTGTTGAGACAGGATCTCACTCTGTTGTGCAGGCTGGAGTGCAGTGGCACAAACACAGCTCACTCTCACCTCAACCTTCTGGACTCAAGCAATCCTCCTGCTTCAGGCTCATAAGTAGCTGGGACCACAGATGCATGCCACCATACTTGGCTAATTTTTAATTTTTTTGAGGAGATGTTGGTCTTGCCATGTTGCCCAGGCTGATTTCAAACTCCTGGGCTCAAGCATTCTTTCCACCTTGGCCTCCCAAAGTGTTGGGATTACAGGCGTGCGCCACTGCACCCAACCAAGACAGTAGTTTAGAAGTAAACTAAGGTGCTTAAAAACTTAAAGTTACTAATGTACACAACACGTCTCCCAAAATGTAAAGTCAAAGTAGGAGTTAAACACATGAATGCTTGCAAATGCCAGACAAACAACATGAATGAATGAAACTAATGATATTTGCAGGGTGGGGCAGGGCAAAGCAAAAGACAGTGTAAGAAACCTGTATGTGCCCCATCTAGCATGCTAGCTTATGTGCCAGATTCTCCTCTTTTTAAGAAAAATCATCCAGGTTTTAATGTGAATATCCATTTTTTCAATGATGGCAATGAATCTGGACAAAACAAAACAAAACCCAAAACCAAAAACTCCTCAGGCCAAATTCTAGAGGCACAAACCAGTAATAACTTGTGTGAACAACTAGCAAGGGCAAAATACAGAATGATGTCTCGCTCCTGTGGCCAACATACATGAAAAACCTGAGGTTTATAGGTAATGTCAAGAGGACTCTTGGTTACTGCTTGTTTTTTCTATACAAATTAAAATGGAAAAGGTAATAGACAAAAAGCAAATAATTAGGAATAACATGAGTATATAATAAGGGTAGACTCACATGATAGTAGAAGAGCCAGGAAGAACTCTTAAGGTGACAAAAAATTTGAGCTTGAGGTAGAATATTTAAGTAAAAAAGGAAGATGTGGTCAAAACATTAAGAAAGAAAGATGACAACAGTTTTACTACAACAATGATGAAACCACTAAACTCTCTTTCACTTGCAACCAAACCAGAAAAGGAAACAGAAGACCCATGAGACTACTGCATAAACCACCAGAGCGAACTGCTTCCGTATTTTTAATTCTGTGCTCCAATCAAATTCAAAGGATTAAAGCATTAATTATTCACCTCCACCTGGTCGATCTAAAATGTGCATTTAATTTTTTTCATAACTTTGTAGTGATATTAACGGTTGTTTCTACTTGCTGAATAACTTGTCTAAAAAAGGATATCACCTGGAAGCAAGATCATTTACTGGCTTCAAATTCATTTCTCATTTTAAAACAAAACAAGTCAATATCCGGTTAACTAGTTTAACCATTCCTGTTGCCTGCAGTTCTTTTTAGGGAATGGTCAGCCATAAAAGTAAACTGTTTTCTGTATTATCATACTTATAGTTAGGCAAATGCCAATTAGCTTTATAAGCCTGAGACAGGTATGGTATTCCCTGCCCCTCTTGATATTGGCATAATCCCTTCACTTAATAAATAAATGAGGCATACCCTAAGATCAATGACTCTGTTGTCTAATCTTGTATCCTGGTTAACAGTAGCTCTTCCTTCCTGGAAAAAAAAAAAAAAAAAAGAAAAAGAAAAAACACATTTTACTAACATTTTGAGGAACACAAAAGATATTTTTAATTGAGTAAGATATGTGTATGTTAATATTATGCCCAAAAATAGGGCATTTCAAATAATGGTAGAAACACTAAGTGGGGCCAGAGAGAAGTTAGCATTAAAAGTCAGATGGAAAGAAGAGAAAGAATCAAGTTATTAATTCTTTCTTTCCCTCCTCCACCCCTAAAAACCTTGCCTCATTATTGGGATATAAGAAAGATTCACCACCCACTTCTTCATTGATTCCTGGATTTAACCTGCTAGCCCAACGCTGAATAAACAGATAAAAGCTGATGTAGAGTAGTGGTTCTAAAAATGTGGTCTGGGGAGCAGTGAAGGTCCCTGAGACTTTTGGGGAGTTGAAGTCGAACTTACTTTTGCATTCTCACTCTTAATGACTGTATTGAGCAGTTTTCTAAAGATTCTATGATGTATATTATCACAGTAGAATGAATGCAGAGGCAGTATGAGAATCTAGTTGTTGTCTAATAAGCCAGAAATTACAAAGAATTGTGATTATATAAACAGAATGTCACCTGTAGGACGAGGTGGTCGAGTGCTTAAGGCAATGGACTGCTAAATACAATGTCACTCTTAACAATAATTGTTTTTTGCTTTAAACAATAGCAGTTTTCTTATAAAATATATTACTTTCATTTACATAATACTGCATATGCAAACATGCATGAAATGTATATATAATTTTTAATAAATAAATATTTAAAAATTGTTTTAATCCCCAATACTGTAAATATTGGTACATATAACAATAAAAACAAAAGCTTATGGAGTTCTCAGTTATTTTTAAGAATGTTAAGGCATTTTGGTATCAAAAAGTTTGAGAGTTGCTGATTTAGAGTAAATTTAAATAACAATGGAACTCAAATCAATTCACAGGCATCCTTAGTACAAAAGTAGGGCATCAGGTTTTCAATGTTTTACAAACTAAATATACAGAGGAAACATAATATTTCATAAGTATAATTTTTACCTCTTCTCCTTCTGCCTCAGGCCGAACAGCATCATCCAGCTGCAGGGGCAGGCGGGGTTCAGCCAAACTGATCACATAAACCTGAAAGTGAGAGAATGCCAAAAATAGTAGAAAGCACACAAAGTCTGTATCTTTTGCTTAAAAAACAATCTACAGTTGACTAAAGCATGAAGCAATGTTTGCATACATCTTTAACTGAAACTACTGCTGAAATCAAACAAGATGACACAGGTTTTTTCAACTTGATGATTTGTTTAAAATGAGGATAGTAATATTTTTTGCCTATCTTTATGGTTATTAGATCAGTCACATAAGGCAACACATATAAAAATTATTTGTAAATTCTGAGGAGCCTACCAATGAAATGAGTAATGACTGGGGTGTAGGCACTGGCTAACGGTCTAGCTACGTCAAAAAAGCTATGGTTAGGGTTGGTGCTATGGTTCACACCTGTAGTCCCAGCATTTTGGGAGGCTGAGGTGGGTGGATCACTTGAGCCCAGGAATTCAAGGCCAGTCTGAGCAACATGGTGAAACCCTATCTCTACAAAAAATACAAAAATTAGCCAGGCATGGGCACATGCCTAAAATCCCAGCTACCTGGGTGGCTGAGGCAGAAGGATCACTTGAACCTGGGAGGCAGAGGTTACAATGGGCCAAGATCGCACCACTGCACTCTGGTCTGGGTGACGGTGAGACCCTTTCTCAAAAAAACAAAAACAGGAACAAAAACAAACACAAAAAAAGCTATTGTTAGGGAAATCAATCTCAGAGCTTCAATTAAAATAAAGTCTGCTATAAGATTCAAACAGGATATAAAAATGAATAAAAAATAAATAACCCAAAAAACAAAACAAAACAAAAGAATCAAACAATAATAAAAGTGGAAACTCATACGAAGGAGCAATTAACATATGACTTGTTATTATTTTATTTATTTATTTATTTATTTTGAGACAGAGTCCCACTCTGTCACCCAGGCTGGAGTGCAATGGCATAGTCTCAGCTCACTGCAACCTCTGCCTCCCGAGTTCAAGTGATTCTCCTGCCTCAGCATCCTGAGTAGCTGGGACTACAGTCGCGTGCTGCCACACCCAGCTAATTTTTGTATTTTTAGTAGAGATGGGGTTTTACTACATTGGCCAGGCTGGTCTCGAACTCCTGACCTTGTGATCCACCCACCTTGGCCTCCCAAAGTGTTGGGATTACAGGCATGAGCCACCATGCTCAGCAGTCTTGTTATTATTGTTAACAGCATTTGGCCAGTGCCACTGCCACTGCCACCACTAGGACCAAATTCAGTAAAGCTCTGCTACATTTCTCCTTTTCTCATTCTTTCTCCAAGTATCCCTTCATTGCTGTCTCTAATCAAACATATTACACACATCTCATTTCCTGCTGCTTTCCTGGTTAGGAGCTGCCCTAGAGGATGTTCCTTTATGTTGTCAAAATCTTTCAATATTCACTCACACTAATTTCACATTTTAGTGATAAAAAGCAACTGAGTCATAAAGACCGAGCTAGGATTTTTTTGTTTCTCTGGCCACCTTTAAAAAGCATATTATCATATTAGTTAACCCAAACTATATCTGGAAAACCTGCTAAAGCACAAAAGGGAAAAATATCTTATTTAGTTACATCAAGAAAGGGAATTACACCCTTCTAGTTGGCAGATCAAAACTGGCATTCAGCTTAGATACTTTAAGAAATAGTATACAATACCCTAGTATTCCTTATTATAAAATAGAATTATTTGTCACCACTCCCTAAACCCAAATTCTAGGATTCCCTTTGACAAGTTAACAGAAACTTGATCTCCAATCTAAACTGGAGAACTGAAGAGCTACTACTTCTACTTTTATAACTAGCAGGAATTAATCATCGTCTTTACTAGACCCTGAGTACTCTGACCACACAATCTTCACATAGTGCTTGACACAACAGTATGGTGCTTGGCACAACAGTTACAACAGTAACTCCTAGCTGAATAAATAAGTAAGTGATAAAGGAAAGTCATTACTTATATAAGATTCTACTTTGTAACAAAAGCTGAAGGCATCATGCTCCCTGACTTCAAACTATACTACAGGGCTAGAGTAATCAAAACAGCATGGTACTGGTACCAAAACAGAGATATAGACCAATGGAACAGAACAGAGGCCTCAGAATAATGCCACACATAACCATCTGATCTTTGATAAACCTGAAAAAAACAAGCAATGGGGAAAGGATTCCCTATTTAATAAATGGTATTTGAAAAACTGGCTAGCCATATGCAGAAAGACTGGCTCCCTTCCTTACACCGCATACAAAAATTAACTCAAGATGGCTTCAAGACTTAAAGGTAAGACCTAAAACCATAAATACCTTAGAAGAAAACCTAGGCAATACCATTGTGGACATAGGTACTGGCAAAGACCTCATGACCAAAACACCAAAAGCAATGGTAACAAAAGCCAAAATAGACAAATGGGATCTAATTAAACTAAAGAGCTTCTGCACAGCAAAAGAAACCATCATCAGAGTCAACAGGCAACCTACAGAATGGGAGAAAATTTTTGCAGTCTACCTATCTGACAAAGGGCTAATATCTAGAATCTACAAAGAACTTAAATTTACGGGAAAAAAACAACCCCATGAAAAACTGGGAAAAGATACAAACAGACACTCTCAAAAGAAGACATTTATGCAGACAACAAACATGAAAAAAATCTCATCATCACTGGTCATTAGCGAAATGCAAATCAAAACCAAATTGATATACCATCTCACGCAAAGTTAGAATGGTGATCATTAAAAAGGAGACAATGGATGCTGGAAAGGATGTTGAGAAATAGGAATGCTTTTACACCTTTGGTGGGAGTGTAAATTAATTCAACCATTGTGGGAGACAGTGTGGCAGTTCCTCAAGGATCTAGAACTAGAAATACCATTTGACCCAGCAATCCCATTACTGGGTATACACCCAAAGGATTATAAATCATTCTATTATAAAGACAATGCACAAGTGTGTTTACTGCAGCTCTGTTCACAATAGCAAAGACTTGGGACCAACCCAAATGCTCATCAATGATAGACCAGATAAAGAAAATGTGGCACATATATACCATGGAATATTGTGCAGCCATAAAAAAGGATGAGTTCATGTCCTTTGCAGGGACATGGATGAAGCTAGAAACCATCATTCTCAGCAAACTAACACAAGAACGGAAAACCAAACACCACATGTTTCCAGTCTTAAGTGGGAGTTGTACAATGAGAACAGATGGACACAGGGAGGGGAACATCACACACTGGGGCCTGTTGAGGGGCGGGGGGCTAGGGGAGGGATAGCATTAGGAGAAATACCTAATGTAGATGACAGGGTGATGGATGCAAACAACCACCATGGCACATGTATACCTATGTAACAAACCTGCATGCTCTGCACATGTACTCCAGAACTTAAAGTACTGTTTTTAAAAAAGAACTTAAAAAAAAAAAAATATCTACTTTGTATGTAGTGCTTCATGCTTTGTGAAATACTTGATAATTACTTTTATTATGCCAAAATTTGTAAGCTCTTTAGGCTTAAAATTTATTATTAATATTTATTAATGTTGCACTGCATACATATAGATAATAGTAAAAAACAAAAATATATACATACTTTTTTTTTGACACAGGGTCTTGCTCTGTCATCCAGGCTAGAGTGCAGTGGCATGATCATAGCTCACTGTAACCTCCAAATCCTGAGATCAAGTGATCCTCCCACCCTGGCCTCCAGTGATCCTCCTACCCTGGCCTCCCAAAGCACTGGGATTACAGGTGTGAGTCACTACATCTGGCCAAATTTTCTTCATTCAAGTACTGAAAAAGATGTGTTACTTGGAAGATGTGGGAGTTATCTTTCTTGGTCAGCATAAATGGGTTTATTCATTTATCTCTATTCTTACTCTTTGGTCAGTATGCCTTTACTGGGTTACAAAGTTCCTGCTGGGGTTGGTTCAAGCTAAGACTTACAAAAAGACAACAAAGTCATTGTCAAATTAGGTCAGTAAAAATTGCAAGGTTTTCTAAGTCTTGAAGAGTTCCATCATAATCAAAATTCCAGTTAAATACAATGTTACTCTTAAATTAATAAGTACGTACGGGTCTATCTCTGAATCTGTCTGCCTGTCAGTCTCCCTGACTTATATATGCTCATGCATGTGCACATGGATCAGGGTGAGAAGAAGCCACGCTGTCTTAAAGACTACTCCTTAAGAGAAATTTAGGGATATATACTGTAGATACAATCTAGACCTAAATCTGAGCATTGCAGGTTCAAAGTGGCAGGGTTATTTCAATAGTACTAAATATGTGTGAATTCATTTACTTTTTTTTTTTTTTAAGATGGGGTGTCACTCAGTCACTCAGGTTGGAGTACAGTGGCATGATCTCAGCTCACTGCAATCTCTGTCTCCTGGGTAAGCAATTCTCTTGCCTCAACTCCCTGAGCAGCTGGGATTACATGCACCTGCCACCATGCCTGGCTAATTTTTGTATTTTTAGTAGGGACTGGGTTTCACCATGTTGGCCAGTTTGGTCTTAACTCCTGACCTCAAGTGGCATTATGATATTTAAGTCAATGATAATGAGCTCTTTCAGTTTTTAATCCTGAGAAAAAAGCAGATAAGGGCTAAGTCTTATTCAAAAAAAAAAAGAAGCTACTGTTGGAATATAAGACCAATATTTCTTTTGACTTCTCTATGCTGTAAAAATAGAAAAATAATGATTATGAGATGTAAGATTAAGAATTAATTAATCATCCTTTAAAAGTACATCAGAAAACTTACAGCAAGATAGGTTCATCATTACTCACTTATATTGGTGAGTAGTATTTCAGATGTGTTTTATATTCTTCCCTATGTGGCTGTGGTAGACTATTTGCAAAAATGGCTGCAATACTTTCTCTTGCTCCTGCATGTATATTCCCTTGCAATAATGTTGCCTTTCCTCCCATCAAGGGTTAGAATCTATTTCTCTACCCCTTAAATCTAAGTTTTGTTATGTGACTTTGTCCAGTGGAATATTTAGCAGGTGTGACAGACACAAGTAGATGCCTGAAAAGTGTGTGTTCTTAGGGCTTCACTCTCTTCTCTCTTGCCTTTGGGAACCCTCCTGGTACCTGAATATCAACATATGTGGGCTAGCCTGCTGGATGAGGGGAGGCCACAGGAAGGGACGCCCCAGATTTATCAGTGAGCCCGGCCAATGCCACATGGAGCAGATGAGCTATCTCAGTTAGGTGCATCACAGAATTGTAAGCAAATAAATGTTTGTTGTTTTAAGTCATTAAGTACTGGGGTGATTCGTTATATAACAAAAGTCAACTGATTCAGTAACTAATTTATAAACCTCAGTATTTTACATTAATTTTAATTTTAATCAGTAAGAACATATACATTTGACATGAAAAACTATTAGAACCCAAATCTATTTTTATATGCAATTTTATATTTTGAAAAAACTTACCTTCTGAACATGTAACTCAACATCTTGCTGTGTACAGCTTCCAATTTTCTGATTCACTTTCCTCACAACACCTTCTACATCCACAATGCTCTCTTTGTTGATGCTGTCAAGAGAAAAACGTCCCAATTTTAATCATCTCATCAGAGGTGTCAGAACTCATTTGGTGTTTCAGCAGTAAAGCTGAATATGTTAAACTCTTCTTTAATACAGTGAGCCACTTGAGATAAAGCCAGTCTATTTAACCTACTTAGAATGAGCTATTATGCAGCATACCTTGTGAGATTCCTTGAAGAGATGATTTTTTTGGATTCCATAATTTAGTTACCACTTATAAAATACCCTGGACATAAAAGGTAATAAAACCAGTACTGAATTGGGAAAAGTAGTAAAAAGTCTTTTAATTATTTATTAAAGAATATTTCCCTCCCTATTTTTGAGATTCACTAAGATCAGCATTTCCTGTAATGAGAAATACTGGCTTCAATAAATGCAATTACTGGTATGTGATGGAATTAAATAATAGAAGGTGGTCAACTGAGAAGATTTTAGAGTAATAAGAGAACATTAAGGTGCTGTTTTGCAATTAAATCCTTATACCTTTAGATTCTGAGTATACTCTGTCATTGGATTTTTAACTATTGGATTGTATACTCCCACTTAAAAGAATGCCTATATGAAGTTTAATATACGATGAGTATAAAATACATGCATCTCCTGGGCAGCTTATTTTTATAACAACTTGAATTCTGAATACCAGATACTCAAATTCTAAAATACAAAATTTATAAAATAGCTTATTAAACACAATGATTAGTTTTTAATCACTAGCACATAACCATGGAAGAAAATTTATAATCCAAAATGATGATTTCCATACAAAATGTACCAGTTTTACTTTTGTGTATATTCTTTACTGACAAAGTATGTGACAACATAGTTGATGAAAAAGATAAGATTTAATTTTCATGGAGAAATTCTACTCATTTTGATGAGCATTTGGGTCTCCAGTAGTTGTGGTGCAATTAGACATTCCAGAAACTGAACAGTACTTATTTTACAGAAGAGAATACCAGAATCCATTTCAATGAACACTTTTTTTTTAGGGTTGAAAAAGGATCAAATGAGGATAACAGGTGAAGAGTAGTTAAGAAAGAAAATTGTTTATTTCACTTGGCTACACTGCCTAGAAATCTGTATGTCTGTTACCAACTAACTTAAAAAAAAAATCAACAGCATGCATATCTCTTGCACTCTTGTAAACCTGCTGCACTAGAGCTATCACCTAATGCCTAGCTAAAATCTTGAGAACTGAAGAAACAATTTATTATGGCAAAAGAAGTAGCTGGTGAACTAAGACAAGGCTCTTCTGAGACTTGAAGGGATCAAGAGGCTCCAGTTGACTGTTATAATGGCTTTCCAATACTTGCTATCTAGTGTCACTGAATCTATCTTCAATGTGACTGCCACCTACCAGTAAATGTGATAACTGAGTGTGATTCATGCCTGGTGAGAATTCTGTTGCTTATATAACACGTCTTCACAAGGAAGGTTTTATCCTCTGTACTCATCGATGTACTGCTTTATCAAGCCACCTGACCTGTCCCAAGTAGAGGTCCACTCTGCTACCTTTCTTCTATGTCCCTGGCCCCTTGGTTCCCTTACCTCACCTCCTTTGACTCAACTATTAGAAGGCATTTGCTGGCCCTCTGGATCTTCCATTATCAGATAGTCTTCTTCAAGCCAACTCAAGTCAAATACATCTACTTTTAAGGATTGAGCGTCATGCTAGTAATCTGCTAGAAAGAAGGTGGAATGTAGTAAAAGGTACTCTGCCCAGGGCTGGCTGCAGGTCCAATGAAAGAAGACAAAATTTCCTCTTCTTTCTTATTAAAAGTACCTGATGACTCTTAATCCAGGACCTGAAACCTGGAACTATATCTACTTTTAGTACTTTAATTCAGTAGTACCAAGTGCTAAAATATTAGATCAGCTAGTCTAGAAAACAACTACCACTTAAAACACTGTTTCCAGTCCTAAATAACTTACAAAATAACTTCTGAAAACATAAACTATTTCTTAAGCTAGGGCCAAAGCTATTATAAATTTCTGCAATTACAGATTGTTCTACTGAATCAATGGGAAAGAAGGCAGGATTAATCAGTCATAGAGAACAGTTAATGTTTTTTTTTTTACCCTTCCAATCTCAGTATTTCCCCATATTATATGTAGCTGTTAAAAACTGTAACATATTTAGGGATTAGTAAAACCATTCCATGGTTTTTCAAACCTTGGGCAATTTAGCTCTATTATCTCTATATAGCTAAATCTATTTCTATCTTATTGTAGACATGAGTAAATTCAGAAGAAAAAGTATTAAAGTAAAAAAGGTTCTATTTATGAAAAGGGGTCAGACTATCCGAGGATTTTGCACGTACATATAAAATTAGAGTCAAAACGACAGACAGTAATACTGTAGTACATCACTGCCAGTACAAGAACAAAATTCTACTGATTGTAGAAAGTCTAATTATATGATTTTAACTGACATTGTATATGAAGATGTCACAATATTTAATAGCATATATGCTACAGGAGAGGAAAGGAGGGGAAAGGAAGGGAGAGGGGAGGAGAAAGGAGAGTGAGGGTAACACTGCTAGCTTCTTTTCATTATTGGAATCCCACAATCTTCCTTCAGAAACCACGAATGCTACAGGTGACAGACGACCTTCTGAGAAGCAATCCAAGTGATAGGTTCAGTGTTTATGTATAAATTAACTACTGGAAAAACTCAAATTCATTCTTACTTTTTTAGATAAAAGAAGAAAGCAGGGAAGAAAGGGTGGTAGGAAGGAAGGAAGGAAGTTAGTTTAATGATTTTCTTTCCCTCAATGTTACCCAATGAGCAAATCACACTTTGGTGAGTACTGGGGTGGAGAACAAGAATCATGAACTCTGAGAAATGGCTACTGTAGATGATCTGAAAGTCATTGGTGAAGGTATCATTTCTGTATAGGAGATAGGTGAAAAAATATTTAACAGCACACAACACCAGTCAGAGGTCACCATCTTGCAAATAAATGACAGAGACATAAATGTGGAGAAAAGACAATTTATCTATCTCTTGTTGCTGAGTCCCAGTGTCAGGTTTTGACTCTGACAAGTCCTCTTGTGAATACAGAGAAGAATCACTGGGATAGACTTACTGCAACATCGTCTCCTAGGCTCATGTGACCCTCCCACCTCAGCCTCCTGAGTAGCTGACACTACAGGCATGCGCCACCATGCCCAGCTAATTTTTGCATTTTATGTAGAGACAAGCAAACACGCTTTTATTTTTATAGCTCAAATGAAAGTGATTTTAGGCCAGGTATGGCAGCTCATACCTGTAATCCCAGCACTTAGAGATGTCGAGGTGGGTGGATCACCTGAGGTCAGGAGTTTAAGACAAGCCTGGCCAACATAGTGAAACCGGTCTCTACCAAATATACAAAAATTAGCCAGGTGTGGTGGTGTGCTCCTGTATTCCCAGCTACTTCGGAGGCTGAGGCAGGAGAATTGCTCAAATCCAGGAGAGAGAGAATGCGCTGAGCCAAGATCACACCACTGCACTCCACCCTAGGTGACAGAGCAAGGTTCCATTTCAGAGAAAGAAAAGAAAAGGAAAAGAAAAGAAAGTTCTTTCTTCAACATCTAAATCCCTAGAGGATTGCTTCTATTATCTCCTCAGCAATTCCCTTTTATGTTCTAGTTTCTGTATGAAGTGCTTTATGTACACACTATCTCATTTGAGCTTCACAAAGGCCTACACAGTAGGTATTATCAACATTTTACAGATGAGAAAACTGAGACTCTAAAAGGTTAAGTAATTAGACTACCATCACATAGCCAGCAAGATCATTTACGGATTATTGCCCTAGACAGTTCTGTTAGACTCACAAATTAGAACTAAATTTAAATATCTCAGAATGCATCATCAGCTCACTCTGAAATAATACATTTTCATTCTTAGAAGCTCATGAGCTACTGGATTGCTTTACAGTTTCTGTGAAGAAAACTGAAAATAGAAGGCCCTTTCATAACAGTTTCCCAAATGTCCAGGAATCATACTACCTTCTCCAGTAACACTGATGTTATCTTGGTGTTTTGCTGTTGTTGCCAACCTTAGTACAAATTCAGCAAAGTCTTTAAATAATAATTTCATATTGTTTTATACAAAGTTACATTTAGCTCAGGAGAATTAATCCAATAAACTGTCTGATAATTTCTGACACTAGATTTTAGACCTATTTTTTTCTTAGCACATCCTTAGCATTTATCCAAATTTTCAATACGGATGTTGCAGTGGACAGGACTGAATGTAGAGCTGTTTTCCCTCCAACAGATAAATATGCTGTTCCAACCAAGAGGTATAAAATGTAGGTGTAACTGTTCAAGGAATTGTAATACACAACAGTATAATGGCCTCATCTATATTCACCAACTTATCCACATGGATGCTGAAGGGGTATCCACATGCCTGCCTCCCTTTGGGTCTCAACTACAGACAACATACACTCCTACCACAGCACCTATACCCTGCCTCTGCATGCAGCTGTTTATCTCTGTTTTCCCTCTCCCAAAATTGTCTCCTAAGACACAAATGCCACACGTAAATATTTGTATACTCAAGCCCAGCAGAGGACCTAGACCAGAGCACATGCTAAATACAAGTTTGTAAAAATCAATGAGACTTTTTGAGTATTATTTTGGTATTTTCTAGATCTAATAGTTAATGTAGGCTGGGTGTGGTGGCTCACGCCTGTAATTCCCATACTTGGGGAGGCCAGGGTGGGCGGATCACTTGAGGTCAGGAGTTTGAGAGCAGCCTGGCTAACATGGTGAAACACTGTCTCCATGACAAATACACACACACAAAATTACCTAGGCATGGTAGCATGTGTCTGTAGTACCAGTTACTAGGGAGGCTGAGGCAGAGAACTGCTTGAACCTGGGAGGGAAAGGCTGCAGTGAGTCAAGATTGTGCCATTGTATTCAAGCCTGGGCAACAGAGCAAGACTCCATCTCAAAAAAAAATAAAAATAAAAGTTAATGTAGCAAACTGAAATTCTAACCTACCAACTAGTAAAACACCTATTTTAGGTGAAAGACCTAGAAAGGAAAGAAAATAAACAAACTTGTATGTAGTTAGGTGACTCATTAGAGAATGAGAAACATACTTGTGACTCATCAGCTACCAAAAAATCACTTAACCACAATGACTAATATGAAGAAAAATAAAATATATATGTATACATATAATGGTACTAAAAAAGGCTTATTTTCAGAATCAAAATACTTCTACGTTTGGGGAGAGTGGGAAGTGTCATATAAGCACAAATAGCGATATATACATTTTAACTTTAAAACTCCTTTTCACATTAATTGTAGTCCTTTATAGCAGGGCACTGTAACTTCAAATTTTAAAAACTTGTGTTTACACTCATTGCCCTCTATAACAGTCAATATGAAAAGGCCTCCAGGACTTCCTTTAAAAAAAATTGGCTTTCCGACACTTAACCACAACTAACACAAACTACTCTGTTAATTACTTTAAAATGGCACACATACAAAAGAATTTTTTTTAAAGAGAAAAGGGATTAACATCTCAACTCTAGGATCAACTATTAAATATTAGAAAAGATAGGAATCTAGAAACACAGGCCTGGATAAATAGGTATTGCATCTTCCTGGTTCTAGACAAATTTTATTTAAAAGCCTCAAACCATTTCAGATATATAATTAAGAACCTGTTCCTAAAACCTCTGGGGGAATTAGATGTGCCAAGCTTCCTATGTAACTCATTCACTTTCTTCATTTTTATATGCATTCAGCCATGAGAAAATTGATCTTTCCAATAATGTGTGAAGAGTCCTGTGGCACTTAAATCCAATTAGTGAGTCAACTTTTTGGATTACTCTATTGATGAATTGGATATTCCTAAGACAGACAATTTGAGGCAAAACAGTTGGCTCCATATTAAATTCCAATGTTTCTTTTAAGGAAAACACTCCAAAGCTAGAAACTGCTAGCAGTATCGTCTAGCCAGTAAGGCAAAAGATAAGCACTTCAGATTTAATATCTAAAGTAAATGCTAAGATCGTTATCTACTTAAGATATTAAAAGTGACCTCATATTTTGCCTTTTAAATGATTAAGAAACCCCAGCTGGAACTATCTGATTTAATATTTTTAATAGTGGAATTCTTGCTTTTTCCCACCTGGTATATGGCCAGAGGGAATAGAGTTAAATATAGGGCTTCATGGAATTAACATATAAATACTATTATTTCTCCCACTTTTTTGTGTATGAATTCACATGTTTTCATGTCCAGTCTTTTTGAGCAGTAACATTCAAAATGGAAACGAAACATTTTCAAAATAAACAAACAGTCCTTAGGCACTCCTCTAGCACTAAAGATAACTGCAAGCATTATATGTGTATATGTGTGTGTGTGTGTGTGTGTGTGTGTGTGTGTGTAACATATTTTATATATTAAAAATTTAACCAACTAGTAAAACACCTATTTTTCACCATATGTATCTATAGCACACTAAAGATAACTGCAAGCATTATATATATACATACACATATATGAATATGACAACTGATCTAAGACAGAATGAAAATTAAATGGAGATTAGAAATGGCCTTTTCCTCACAGACATATTTTTATTCATACTATTTTCTAAACCAAATTCTGGCAGAATGGTTAGCTGGTCCACTAACTGAGCTGCTGGTTTCCCAAAGATAATGTGTTACTAGCTAAATATTCTTTTGAATTATCTCATGCTTCATTTATCCTCAAGTGTCTAAGTAAGGATTTTTGTTTTATTTAAGCAACAGAATCCACTAGAATTGGTTTACGTGTTGATGATGTGCTGTTTTTAATCATAAAGAAGGGTGGTAGAATACTATGCAATGGAACTCACAGTGCTTTCCAAATTTTTCCTTTCTAATTATACTTAGAAACTAAGAGACAAACAGGAATGAGATCCTGAAGAGGTCAATGAAACAACAAAAATACAGGCACAGCCCATAAACCTCTATTTTCAATATAAAGTAGAATATACACTAGTGGGCTCAGTTGAGAAACAGGAACCACATGTTATGCTATGAGCACACAAGATACTCTAACCTTGTATTAGATGATAGGATCAGGAGCCTATGGGACAGGGGAGTTTGTGTGGTGTTTAGGGGGCAAGAGAAACAAAGGGGCGGGGAACAGTGGATAAAGGTGCAGAGAATAGCTCCAGGAATGGAGCATAGGGCCGCATGAGGTCAGAAGGAGCCTGAAAAGACTGGGAAAGAATGTGGAGATTGAGAAAAAGACTAGAAGTCCTGATGAGGTCCAACAGAAAATGAGGAGGCATGGGGGAGGCAGATTGATGGAAATTATAATCAGAGGATTATTGGGTAAAACAACCTATTGGGCTTTTTATAAACTCAAAAACCTGGAACTTCTCTTCGATCAACTTGATACAGATAAGCTTAGGAGATACTATTGGCTGCCGACCCAATGGAAAAGGAGATAGCTTCATTCCTCTTAAGTGTCCATTTTTTATTTGGCCAGTGCTATACGGGAAGATGAGCCCATCCCAGGTCCAACAGTGGGTCATGTTTACTCTCGGTCTATATTGGCAATTTATTCCACATTACTGGTGTCATTTCCACTTAGTTTCTCAAACCAGTCATTGTGAATTCATTATTTCCTTATCCTCACACAAACAGTAACCAAACAGGTAAGATTCATGTTTTATCCACTCATTAGCAAATCCTGTTGTCACTTTCAAGAGTACAGTCAGTTTTGCTATAAAGCTTGTATTGAAAATGTGAATTTGTTCCAACACCACTGACGTATTAGGGAACAATTTGAGTATAAGGTGAATTTTGCTTTTGCCTATGCCAGATTTCATCAGTGAGAACACTTGGTCAATGTAGACAACAGTACTTTGGTGTACTCAGTCATGCAGGAATACAAAATGCACATACATCTACCCATAACTCATGTTTCAAGTCATACCTATCCACATCTGGTGTTACAGCTTTCCCTCTGATTTCAGACATTGTTTCTTCCACCACTTCACAATAACTTACAAACTGCCTTTCTTTTGATACCCACTTCTGCAAGCAAACTGCACATTTTTGTCAAGGTAAAATGCTGTATTTATTATAGTATTTATGTATTTCTTAAACTCTCAATGAGCATTTTGCACGGTCTCTACTAAAAATACAATTAGCTTGGCGTGGTAGCAGATGCCTGTAATCCCAGCTACTTGGGAGGCTGAGGCAGGAAAATTGCTTGAACTCGGGAAGAGGAGGTTGCAGTGAGCCAAGATTGTGCCACTGCACTCCAGCCTGAGTAACAAGAGGAAGATTCCGTCTCAAAAAAAAAAAATAAATAAATAAATAAAAAGTTAGGTTCTTGTCTTTTCAAAAAGTATGCCATTAATGAAGTTTTTTTTTTTAATTGACAAATAATTGTACATTCTTATGAGGTGCAGTGCGATGTCTCCATACATGTATACATTGTGTAAAAATCAAATCAGGGCATTTGGCATATCACCTCAAACTTTTATGACTTCTTTGTGCTGAGAACATTCCAAATCCTTTCTTCTAGCTGTTCTGAAATATAGAATATTGTTAACCATAGTCACCCTACTGTGCAAGAGAACACCAGAACTTACTATTCTTCCTATCTGCGACTTTGTACAGATTGACCAATTTCTCCCTCATCCCCCTCTGCCCCTACCAACTATTCTCTCTATATCTATCTATAAGATCAACATCTTTAGCACATGAATGAGATGATACAATATTTCTCTTCTTTGTCTAGCTTATTCCACTTAACATAATGCTCTGCAGGTTCATCTATGTTGCCACAAATGACAAGATTTCAGATTTTTATGGCTGAATGGTATTCCAGTGTGTATATAGCCCACACTTTATCCATTCATCTGTTGAAGAAACTTAGGTTGAATCCATATCTTGGCTATGGTGAATGGTGCTGCAATTAATATTGGAGTGTAAATATATATCTCTCTTTGACATAATGACTTCATTTCCTTTGGATAATTATCCCATAATGGGATTACTGGATCATAAGATAGTTCTATTTTTAATTTCTGAATAACTGCCATACTGTTTTCCATAGAGGCTATACTAATTTACATTCCAACCAATAGTGTATAAGAGGTTCCCGTTCTTCACATCAAGTTTTTGAGTTAAGTTATGCCATGAACTCCATTTTCTCCATAAACACCATGATTTTTATTGCACAATTTTGCATAGGAGAGTTATTTTTAGGAATGCATATGTCACACAGAAGAACTGACACCACATTAGTGCCACTCTACAAAAAGCTAACCTAAAAGGGCATCCATACCTTAATGTCCCAAGATCACTTCTCCCTTGCTATTGACAGATCAATTCTAGGAAAGGATTTTAGTTGGCACACGTGACTAACAAAGAGCGTGCAATTTGATGTGTTAAGGAACAGTATTAGTTATCTAGCCAAATCCTTTCAATTCTTTTCTGCAACCACAATCTTAGTAGAAGATAAATTCGTATCTTAAATTCTAAGTTTGTGGTTTTATTTTCAACATCGGTAGTATATACCACACAGCTGCTTTTTAAAGTGACTTTGTGCCTTATTTTTCATGAGAGTGATACAAAGGTGTAAAATGTATTGTGTTAATGGCACTGCTGATAAGAAAAAAAGCCTAAAGTTTAAGCAAAAGTAGATGCTATTAATTATTAGATCTGCCTCTAGCAGTGTTAGGTTTCATGTTTATAACTATCAAAATTTTTATTATTGAGATTATTCAGGAAAAATAACTGTTACTGACAACATGAAACTCTGGTTCCAACTCCCTGTTGCTCCTCCTTATTTTTAGAGCATGCTTTTTAACAATAGGGTGAATCCTTAGAAGGCAGCTACTGCTTTATAGTGAAAGAGACAAACTTATTAGTGTTACTAATAGTTAAAATTAAAGTCCTCCTTTGGAATTTTTAGCATGGATTTATCACTCAAACATAAATTTTTTAAAAAATTTTCTTTTCCTCCCCAAGTTCTTTACCTCATTTCTGTTTTCCAAAATGCCTGGTTTCAGTGTTTTTTTTTTTTTTTTTTGAGACAAGAGTTTCACTCTTGTTGCCCAGGCTGGAGTGCAATGGCGAGATCTCGGCTCACCGCAATCTCCACCTCCTAGGTTCAAGCGATTCTCCTAACTCAGGAGATTCTGGGATTACAGGCATGTAGCTGGGATTATAGGAATGCGCCACCAAGCCTGGCTAATTTTTATTTTTAGTAGAGACAGGGTTTCTCCATGTTGGTCAGGTTGGTCTCAAACTCCTGACCTCAGGTGATCCACCCACCTCAGCTTCCCAAAGTGCTGGGATTACAGGCGTGAGCCACTATACCTGGCTAAAACAATTTTTTTTTTAATTACTTTATAATCAGTTCTACTTTTTATCTATTTTAAATTTTTATTTAATTATTTTTTGTAGATACAGGGTTTTGCCATGTTGCCCAGGGTGCTCTTAAACTCTTGGGCTCAAGTGATCCTCCCATCTCAGCCTTCTAAAGTGCTGTGATTACAGGCATGAGTCACCACGCCTAACCCAGTTCTGTTTTGTAAACTAAACTTTTTTTCCCTTTAGTTTTGACTTGTAATGCCTTGGGGGCAGTGTCAACTAATAGGCTGTATTCTAAGTGGAGCTATAATGTGGGAGGGCTTTGAACTAACATCATTACACACTATTTCAGAGAGGCAGGATGACACAGAGACTAGAGTGTCAGTCCAGAGTCTAAGATACCTTAGTCAAAACACTTAATATTTCACACCTTGATTTCCTCATCTGGAAAAAAAAAAAGAGAGAACAGAACCAACCTCCTTCCTGCCCCCAAAACAAAAAAAGACAAAAACAGTATCTACACCTCATGGGGCTGCTGTGCGAATCAGGTGAGAAAACAGATGTCTGACACTTTGCAGCTCAGTATATAGTAACAGTCAGCTATTACTGCTATTATTATAGGCAAACCTGTTATTTGCCCTGTACATCAAATGGGGAAGATGCTGGTGACCACTGTACCTTTTGGGTCTGGTACACGGACTAACAGGGAAGAGGCATCCAAGTAAGCATAAAAATCCATGCTAGACACTGGAAAGGTTGGCAAGATAAAGCAATGTAGTTTCTATACTGAGTTTTATTGGCAAATTACGTATCTTAAATATTAAAATAATATTTCACACGCAGTAAGAGTCCTGTATGTGGTGGGGGATGGGTTTTCCATGACCTTTCACCTCAAAAATATATGACCCTGCTATGGAGGTTGCCGAAGAGTATTCTATTACTCATAATCTATTGATAAACCCAAGATAATGACAGAAGATGGGCAGCATAATCTTTATACAAACAGTGTTTTTTACCTTTTATTATCATTCATTCTAGGTACCACAGACTTAAGTGCCTTGACGTACTTTATTATACTAGATGGTCATAATAAAGGCCTAAAATATAACAGAAATCCTATATTCTAATATATTCTGATGTGTTGTTAATAGTAGAAATAAACTTGGGAGTTGGTAGAGGCTGGGTGATGACCAAATTTTAGTTCTGGGTAATCATCAGCTCATGTTTTTCTAAACGATTTCCATTTATTACCACCACCACCATCCAAAAAAAATCAATAATGGTGAAAGAGACACTACGTACATTAATAGTTTTTCCATTTGCATATTTATATACCCTTATGTCAACAAAAACTACTAACATTTTTAACACAGAAACTTGACTATTAAAGGTTTTCAGCAAAACCAATAAATTTTTTAGCTTTCTGGTTGTCAGAAATAATGTCTTAACTCTTACTATACTCAATGAGAAATGTACTCACAGATCTATATAACCATGCACATTCAAGTCAATAATTTTTAAATGTTTTAAATATTCTTTTTTTTTTTTTTTTTTTAATTAGGATTTTAATCTATCACCTAGGCTGGAGTGCTATGGCACAATCTTGGCTCACTGCAACTGTCACTTCCCAGGCTCCAGTGATCCTCCTACTTCAGTCTCCCAGGGAGCTGAGATCACAGGCTCACATTAACATGCCTGGCTAATTATTTTGACTTTTATTTGTAGAGATGAGGTTTTACCATATTGCCCAGTCTAGTCTTGAACTTCTGGGCTCAGGTTATCTGCCCGCCTTGGCCTCCCAAAGTGCTGGAATTACAGCTGTGAGTCACCTCGCCCAGCCATATGTTTCAATTCTAAGGTAAGTACAAGCTTTGTTTAAAGGTCAAACACTTCTTTCAATTACAGTGAATTGGTACCATACTAGATCTCAGACTTGCATACATTTCTCAGGTAAGTGGAAATAGCAGTGTTTGAGTAAGAGTCTTAGCTCTGAAGAATGAGGTATGATAAGCAGAACTATCTAACCTAATTTAAGTAAGATAGTAAACAACATATAAAGTCACATGGCTGTGTCAGGGAAAACCAGAGCTGTACAGTATTTAAAGTGGTAAAAACAAATTTTATTCAAGACTATTGCAATAGGGGAAAAGAGATATGAGTATAGAACTGGGCTCAACTTTGAATACACCATTGGCACGTAGGAACTTAGAGCCAAGGATGGGAACACAGAGTCAGTGGATGGAAAATTACTAAGAGGAGCCATTAAGGGTAAGGGGAGATTCTGGCTAAAGTGACCTAACAGGGTTCTTGCTGTAGGCATGCGAGGGTGATCAGACATCACCTGGGGGATGGAGGAAGAGGAACCTGATTAGCTATGGAGGGTGATCAGATACTGAAGGGTGGATGAGGGGGTTGTGGTTAAAGCAACTCAGCAGGATGCTTACTAAAACAACAATGCAGGTATGAACATGAAGTAAAAAAGTCAAGGCTTATTGGGGAAGAAGGTTCTTTCAAAGGAGTCTGAGTTTAGTCAATGAGGGACTCTTTGTCACCAGTTAGTAGGGAACTAAGTCCCTGTATTCTCTGTACCTCTATTACACCCATCTGCCCACGTGTGCTTTGCAAAAATTAAAGATTTAAATCATTCTTTAAATCATGATAACTTCGTTTTTATGCCAGAGTCTTGCTCTGTTGTCCAAGCTGGACTGCAGTGGCAGTCCTACAGCTCACTGCAGCCTGGACCTCCTGGGCTTAGGTGATTCTCCAACCTCAGCCTCCTGAGTAGCTGTGACTACAGGTGCGTGCCGCCATGCCCTACTAATTTTTAAACTATTTTTTTTTTTTTTTTTGTAGAGATGGGGTTTTGCAATGTTGGCCAGGCTGGTCTCAAACTTCTGGGCTCAAGTGAACTGCCTGCCTTGGACTCCTGAAGTGCTGGGATTACAGGGATGAGCCACACTGGCTCAAATCAAATATGCCCAGCCAATAACTTATATTATGAACTCATTTTTCTTCACTAAAACCCCAAGAATTTTGAGTCCAAAATAAGCTTGGTGAGAAGTATGCACTACTTAGCATGGCACAGGCCAGCAGTTCTGAAACTACTGTATGGGTTCTCTTTAGTGGAACAAAAAATGCCAGCAACCCCTAGTGATGACTTAAATTAGTTCTGTCATGTTACTTAAAGACCTACAAATACTAAATTAGTGTAAGTGCTTATGCTTATAGCCCTTAACTTTAAAATCGAAATAAATTTTTAAATAAAAACAAAATTAAAATTAATAATATTAATTTGTCGTTTTACTAAAACTAAATTGCTGACATTTGGTTTACTGTATAAAGCTTGTAGCCTCAGCGCCAGTTCCATAATTAATTTGTTTCTGTATTCTGTCTTCAATATACTAGTAATACGAAGAATACCTGTTCAGTTACCTAAAACATTAACTCTGAGGTAGACTCAGGACATTTCAGCTTCATAATTAACCAAAATTCTGCAAACAGTAATCTAAGAATGACAATTTATTTAAATAAAGTATCAGTCAATCATTTTATAAAACTATCTTGCTTATGTGAAAGTTAATAATGTAGCATTGTTAATTAAAATTTGCACCAAATGAATTACCAAATAACTGAAACTTAACTGGCACTTGAAATAGAAACATTTTTCCTTGCATCAAGCTGTTATACTATTAGTGATCTGCTGCTCCTATACAGACAAAAAGAGAATTTAATATATCTGCTTGAATGGTACAAGCATTTCTGAGTTCAGAATTGCCCTTAATTACCAAATACTACCTGGTAACCCAACTCGATCAGCATGTGTCTCTATTCAAGCTACTGTGAAACCTTCATTTGTACAGAATGTAAGTATCATTTGGCTTCAGCTGGCATGAATGCAACTGTAAATAAGATAGTAATGCTAATGGAGCACTAGATTCACATGGCAGGTTTCAGTTATAAATTGGTTTTTAAGATGATATGGAATAATACTCATATAACTTTAAGGTTATCATCAAAATGTATATTAAAACTTTTAAATATATATAATACATATAATACAAATATATAAATATATATAATTCTCAGCATCCTAAGAATATATATGTGGATCCCTAATAAATGAACAGAGAAACCAAACAATGAGGATAATGAAGGATGTGGGGTCAAGCTAAATGACAAAGAATGAGGATTAACGAATAAAGCCAATGCCTTTCAAATGAGAAGTGAAGTAAGAGAGGTCATTGCAGGCAAGGAGTATCTCCCCAGTCTAAATAATATGTACTGGGAAGTAGAGGGAAGTAACACTGTAGTGAGGGAACCACCAGGCAGAATAGTGGAGATGGTTGGAAGTAGGAAGCCATTAAAGATTTTAGATAAACTAGCCCTCAAAATAAAACTTCTGGCAAGAGTGGACTTAAAGAGAGAGCAAAAAAGGTATGTATCATTCAATAAATATTAGTTTAATAAATGACTGGACTATTTGGTCCTAAACCAAGTAACACGGCAGAAAATATAAAGAACACTAAAAGGAGACAAAAAAATTGAAGCCAACTGTCTATAAAAACTCATGTGGAGAGACAAACAGAAGGCTTTACTTTCAAATGTTTTAGAAATTTTAGTACTGCTTTAATTCTGGTGTCATATCAGAAAATTCAACTATTCTCCATGCTTAAAAACATACAAAGTCGACCGGACGCAGTGGCTCACACATGTAATCCCAGCACTTTGGGAGGCCAAGGCGGGTGGATCACCTGAGGTCAGGAGTTCGAGGCCAACCAATATGGTGAAATCCCCAGTCTCTATTAAAAATACAAAAAATTAGCTGGGCGTGGTGGTGGGTGCCTGTAATCCCAGTTACTCAGGAGGCTGAGGCGGGAGAATGGCTTGAACCTGGGTGGCAGAGGTTGCAGTGAGCCGAGACCATACCATTGTACTCTAGCCTGGGCAACAAGAGTGAAACACCATCTCAAAATCAAAAAAAGAACCAAAACCAAAACAAAAAAAAAAACACAAAGTTCAAGTGAACTTAAGGTTTTTGTAGTTTGGTACAAGAATAATGAATATAGTTAGTGAATAACAATAATAATAACCACAGTGAATATATATTTTACAACCACAGCAGGTTATAAAATTTCTTCCTTTTCATGTGTTAATAATAAAGAAGAATTTCTTTGTATTGCTATTTATGATTCAATAATAACCTTACACCTTAGTTTTTTGTTTTTAGAACTATCAGTTCACCAAATGGTGAACCTTACACCTTAGATTTTTGTTTTTAGCAGGATCCGTTCACCTAAACAAGTGATCTCAAAGATAAATGTATGAGAGCTATCTTAATTTTTCCTTTCACAAAGGAGTAGTGCATACCCATTTTAGATAAAACACAGTAACAATTTTTAGGAAAAGAATTTTAAAAGGCAAAGAAAAACCCCATACATCTTTTTCCTAAAAAAGTTTTTAAAAGTTCTTGATGAAGTCTAAAAGTAGACTTCTCTTACCAAGGATCAGGAGTTCTGAACTACCTTAGAAGTATAGTTTGACATCACACAGAAAGGACAAACTGACTGACCCATCTGCAACATAAAATCATGTTCCTAAGAAAATTATCTTAATCAACTACAAAAACTAAAAACTCATCATTATTTTGCCAAGAGTCTTAGCCATAAGAATTTTCCTTTTTCACAAGATAGCAAAAGCCATTAACCCGCCTACTGTAATTACATCAGGCTTGATTCCTTAACATACTTGTGCCAAAAGTGTAATAATAGTTATCTATGTACCACATGTTGAGCCTATTGTATAAAACTGACTCCATTCACTTGCATATAACAGTGAAAAGGTTTATAATTTACAACAGCTCAACCTTTTCCCACATATTGCTACTTTATCATATAAAGTCCATTTTTTAAAGGGACTAAAAATAGCTACAAAATCAAGTAACAATTTAGTTGTTAAGCCTGAACTGCCTCTAGATCTTTTTGGAGTTTCACTTCAGGAATTACAAAATCTAGGCTAAATTATCTATATTATTCCCTTGCCTAAAAGAAAGATCACCCATATGTCATCTCATTTGGATGAAAGCCTTTAATTTATTAAAATAATGATAAAAATGTGTTCTTTAATTTTTTGAGGGCATTAGTGAACTAAGTTCTGTTTGGTAGGCCATTTGAAAGTAGCTCTTTTGGCTATCAAGCTATGGTTGACATCTGATATACTCAATCACTGTTACTTAGTCAAGTCCCAGGAGTTTCTGAGAAGATCTGAAATAATAACTTATTTGTGGAGTATTTTAACGTGTCTGCTTCTAAATACATCATATGGATTAACTGCCCACTTGTCAGTAGAATGCTTCTCACTGAACATTATGGGTAAGTGGGATTTTCAAAAGACTTTTCCACTGGAAGCTTTAGGAATGTAATACTGAGGCTATAATGCAGTTTTATGGAAAAAAAAAAAATATTCCTCTATGTAACCGTCAGCTTCATGTAACAGTTTTCAGAACCAAATTATTGTACAAAAGACAATAACTATAAAAGTTGTTTGTTAATTTGAGGTTGACTTTTTTCCAGTATTGTTCAGTACATTTAATAGAATTTAGCATCTATGTCTGTGGCTTCCAGGGCCATCTTTTTCTTTTTATAGAAGGCTCTCTGTGCAGATAAAATTTCTAGGGACGAAGGTCATTTATGTTTGACTACATAGGAGACACACTGACCTTAAAAGGCTAGATGACAAATGCACACACTCTCACTAGGAAACAAAACAAGCAAACCGAATTACCAGAAGACACAGGTAGAAGATAAGTGGCTGTCTCTGGGCAGCAGGACAGGGAGATAGGGAGAGGTGGGGCTACCGTACTAGTAGTACTAAAATACTACTGGTCTCATCAATGAATTGATATTAATTCATGGCACTGAAGTTTTTAAACCCGAGTGCAGGTATTACTATGACGTAATAAAACTGAATTTGATAAATAAATATCTAAACCAAAACCAGCTGCTGAGCATCCATCATATGTAAAACATTGTGCTAGAGGGTCAGGGAGGGCTGAAAGCTAAATTAGGATATTAAATTAGAAAATCTGTAAGTTTCTTTCCAATTCTAAAACTCACAATTCCATCTATATTAACCCATCTATGAAAGCATGTATCTAAAGGGAAAAATTTTTTTAAATAGAAAAAATATATCATTTACTCTGATTGAATTCTTTTAAAAAATACACCTATGAAATTACTTTATTACTTAAAACATAAAGACCATCCATTTTCCCATGTTTTCTGAGATCATTATCATGGAAATAAAATTTGCCACTGCATTCCAGCCCAGAGACAGAGAGAGACTCTGTCTAAAAAACAAAACAAA
Source organism: Sapajus apella (assembly GCF_009761245.1). Classification (NCBI taxonomy): domain Eukaryota; kingdom Metazoa; phylum Chordata; class Mammalia; order Primates; family Cebidae; genus Sapajus; species Sapajus apella. Next base: position 361,709 of record NW_022436958.1, read on the forward strand.
AAAACTGATGAAATTGAGAAACACATGAAACAAAGCTTGAGACACCAACTACCAAGTAAAAGTACTCTCATCACTTTAGAGCCACTGCACGCACAACCACACTTCTATCTCTATATCCACCTCCTGCAAGCTGAACAAAACAATGTGCTGCTTCCACAGGGAAACTCTGGGCCGGACAGTCCAGACTTGTACAGGAGGAAAAAGCAAGTTTTACCTTTTTTCTCCTAAACTCTTTTGGTGTCAAAGCTGAAAGTTGTAACACATTTGTTTTACTTCTTTCTGGAGGAAATCATTTGCCAAACTACATTCTTTTATTTTATATACTTTTATTTTTCAGTTAGAAAACCTGTTGCTCAATATGCAAATCTCAAATTGGGGGAGGGAGGGAGGGAGGAAATGAAGCTCAACAAACACAACAAAATAAAGTTGCTCTGCTGTTTCGAGACTGCCAGGCTTTTTGTTACTCCACTTGAAAGTAAATGTGACTTGTCTGTAGAGAGTGCTGCTTCAGCAGTTCCAAATGAATTTCAAGCCTGTGCTCCATATTTTCTCTTTTGTAAGTTTAATGTATTCAGCAACACTGAACTGACAATTTAAATAACTACATTTTTAAACAAACGAAGCATTGATGTTAATGTATGAAAATGGTCCAAACCCCTGGGAGTCTTGGTTCCCACCATTGTTTATTCTGACAACAGGATATAATTGCTTACTTACTTGGCAGCAAATTTAACCATCTGCTTGCTTGCATGGTCTCCCACTGCCACAAGAGCCTGGACATTAAACTGCTGCTGACGTAGGACTAAGAAGCACTGTTTCCCTGAAGAAATGGCAGAAAGAACACAAGTGTATTAAGGACATGCAACTTCAGGTTTTACAAAGAAGGAAAATACTCTCTACTATAAAACTGGGCCAAAATTTATCATATTCATCAGGCACACACACGTGTATCCTATCCATTTGGCTCCCACAGCCAAAATACTCACTCAACTGACACAACCCTTAAAGCAACTCAAGTTCCTACGATGAGTTACAAGAAACACTTTTAACTTGTTTGTTATAAGAACACATGCAAATCACCTGTTTCAAAAAAATTTCTATATTAAGAAAATTATTTTGTCATTGCATTGACTTATTAAACAAATTTCAAGTAACTTGAGATCACTTTCAACATTCATTCAATAGAATATTCTACATGCAAAGGTACTGCACTACCATGGAAGTTTCAATAACGCAACCACAAAAGTGCTAATACAGTGCTTAAAAACAATGATGCAAACATTCTATGGGGATGGTCCATCTACAGAGTTTCTTCCTACCAAAATGCATTTTAAAGAGCATTTAGATTGATGGGCTAGTGCCTTCTATGTTCTACGTTCTTCATTTTTCCTTTATCATCTTCCAAGTTCTTCATATTTTATAGTAGTCTCGTATTTTTTTTTTACTCCAAATAACTTACATTGCCTACAGAAGATCATTCCCTTTAAGCCCTATAACCAGTTTTATTTTTACATATCCTGGGCCTCTTGATTCCTCCTCCTTTTATCAAGAACTGTCATTCCTTACTCTTAACCTTCTGAAAAACATTATTCATAATGTATTTCAGTTATTATGTATCCTGGTGACATCCCCTTTCCTTCAAAGCAGATCCTTCTTAAGTCTCCGATCAAATTCTGGGAAAAATTACTTCCTCATAAAAATGGGGTTAATCTCTCCAAGACCACTTTTCACATCAGATTGTCTTGTAAAACATCACAAAAGGATTTTGTTTTTTAAACTGAGCATTATCTTTTACATTTAGAACGGGCCTTAATTAAAAAAAAGAAAAAGGAAAGCAAAAATGCAAGCAGACTTACACTTACTACTTTCAACATAGAGTATTTTGAAATGCAAATCAGGTAGCAATCACAGCTTAAAAAAGGTTGCAAACAAAGTGTCAACACAGACATAATCTATTGACTTTGGAGTCATATATGATTGGCAGGTTTTTAACCACTAAAAAACGATCCAGTCACAAAGTAAAATCCTAAAAAATAAAGTTGTATTAACTAAACAAATTCAAAGGAATACTGGATGGACAAAGGTTATTACCACAGAGAAACTTGCAGATGAATAAAAATAACATTTCCCTAGGAACTACTATTGAAACCACAGCCACACATTACCCCACTTAGAAAAGAATGTTACTGTGAAATGGACGGTAATGTGCACACAACAGTGCTAGGCTAAGCCATAATGTAGTCAGAGTATATTAGCTACTCTAATAGTGCAGACAGAAGCAGCATCAACCTAGCTGCCTCACAAAGCTGTCCAGTGATGAATTTCTGTGCTACACAAAGACCCTGGAGAAAGAATGGAGAACTCAAAAGGACGGAGAACTCAAAAGGACATACAAAGGGTGAGCACAGGAAAAGTCTATGGGTCAGCACTAGGGGGTAACAATTAGTGTAAGGGTCTGGGAGAAAAGAGTAAAAGCTTTGAAATCAAAAGGCCTGGTATCATATCCTACTACTTCCTATGAAGGGGCTTGTGGGAAAATTATTAAACAACTTTATATCTCAGTTCTTGTAAAATGGAGACGGTAATAGTCATGGGGTTTTCTTCCATAATCATGAGGATTTTACAGTACGTTTAAAGTTGAGACACGGCCAAACTCATATTAACTATTAACAACTTATTTTTTTGAGATGGAATTTCACTCTTGTTGCCCAGACTGGAGTGCAATGGGGTGATCTCGACTTACTGCAACCTCTGCCTCCCAGGTTCAAGCTATTCTCCTGCCTCAGCTTCCTGCATAGCTGGCATTATAGGCGCATGCCACCAGGCCTGGCTAATTTTTGTATTTTTAGTACAGATGGGGGTTTCACCATGTTGGCCTGGTTGGTCTCGAACTCCTGACCTCAGGTGATCCACAGCCTCCCGAAGTGCTGGGATCACAGGCATTAGCCATTACGCCTGGCCTACTAATGACTATTACTGGTTACACCACTACCACTGACTACTTTTTGCACGATTGACTATCATTCCTATTTCACAGCGGAATGACTATATACAAAAACTATGCAGGGTGCTGGGAACACAAACATAAATATTTGTTAGAAAATCATGATAGATTTTACATAAGGAAAAAGTGATAAAACCATATATAACATGTAATCCCAATTTTGTTAGTAAAATTAAGTATATTAAGATTGATCACATAGAGGAAAAAACCCATCAAAATGTGGCTACCAATGAATGACAAAATTACAGGAATTTATTCTGTCCCTGTATTTTTCTACATTTTCTGAACTTTCTACAATAAATATGCACTATTTTTCTTTTTTTGAGATGAAGTTTCCCTCTGTCACCAGACTGGAGTGCAGTGGCGTGATCTTGGCTAACTGCAGTCTCCGACTACCTGGTTCAAGCGATTCTCCTGCCTCAGCCTCTACAGTAGCTGGGATTACAGACACATGCCACCACACCCAGCTAATTTTTGTATGTTTAGTAGAGACTGCGTTTCACCCGTTGGGCAGGATGGTCTCAATCTCCTGGCCTTATGATCTGCCTGCCTCGGCCTCCCAAAGTGTTGGGATTACAGGTATGAGCCACCTGCACCCAGCCAATAAGCACTATTTTTCTAATCAGAATAAAATTTTTTAAGAGAACTATACACTAGAGGTAGGTACAGAAGAAAGGTAAGGGCTGAAAGGAAATTTTGGCCAAATTCAAAAGTAAACACAAGCAATAAGGAGAACCTGGGAAGTTCTAGGTGGCTAAACAAAGGAGTATAAATGTACCTCTTAAGATTTGCATGCCTGCTAGAGAAAAGAAATGAAATAAATGGTTACAGGTATTGATCAACTTACGACCTATGCAATTTACGACCATTCGACTTTACAACCACAATCACTAGCCACGACTGCTCCGCTGTAGATTTTTGGAAACACTACAACATTTTGATGTGTATCAAGAATATCGCTGCCGCCTGGGAGGCTGTGACGACAAAGTGCATGAATGGCATCTGGAAAAATTGTGTTATGCACTATGTTAATGATTTTGACGGATTTGACAGTGAACATGAACTTGAAACGATTCGGGAAAAAATAGTAAAACTCGCTAAAGATCTTTCTTTGGAGTGTGAAATGGAAGATGTCGAAGAGTTGCTAGACAAAGAATCCAGAGAACTTACAAATGAAGAGCTAATCACACTGCAAGAAGAAAGAGTGGCGGAAGAAGAAAGAAGAGAAGCAGAGAAAGAAGAGGAGGAGCCAGAAAGAAAGTTCACCACTAAGGGATTATCAGACAGTTTATCTTTACTGAATAAACTTCTTATACATTTCGAAGCAATGGACCCAAACATCGAACGATTTGCAAGGATTGAACGGATGGCGCATGATGTGTTTCGTCCGTATCGTGAAATTTATGAAGAAAAAAAGAAACATACAATTCAGACAAAGCTCACCATGTTTATGAAAAAACCAACTCTGGTAACCCCAACTGCTGCCTCAGATGACGACATCAACGATCCGCAGCCAAGCACCAGCGGCCAATAAAATGTTTTGTACATGTTTATATATTTTGATATGTTTTGCAATTGGGAAAATGTTTCCTATGGTATTTTTTACACCTGTATTTTGTATTTTTGTATGCACCTGTACTTTGTAATTTTGTATGTTTTGCAAATATTAAACCAGTTGTACTGGTAATGCAGTGTTTTACTTAAACCTGACGAATGTAAAAATAAGAAACAAAATGGTGTAGAGATGATACAAATGGCATAAAATGAACAAAGAAAATTATGATATATAACAATAATGAAAGAAAATTATGACAAAATATGACTTAAACATTTTTATAACATCATTTCACAGTACTGTACATATAGCCTACACAACTTATGACCAAATTGTGTTACGACCGGTCTGTCAGACCCAATTGTGGTAGTAAGTCGAGCACTAGCTGTATAAGTAAAGTGAAGGCCAGGCATGGTGGCTCACACCTGTAATCCCAGCACTTTGGGAGATCGAGGTGGGCAGATCACTTGAGGTCAGGAGTTCGAGACCGGACTGGCCAACATGGTGAAACCCTATCTCTACTAAAAATACAAAAATTAGCCAGGTGTGTTGGTGGGCATCTGTAATCCCAACAACTTGGGAGGCTGAGGCAGGAGAATCAAGTGAACCCAGGAGGCAGAGGTTGCAGTGAGCTGAGATCATGCCACTGCACTCGACTGGGTAACAGGGCAAGACTCCATCTCAAAAAAAAAAAAAAAAAAAAAAAAAAAAAAGTGAAGAATGTTCACTCTACCCTTTAGGTGTTTACTGTGCTTATTAGATGTAATTCTAAAAATTAATTTTTTCTTATTAAAAAAAGGCAACAGACGGAGGAGGAAGGGAATAAAGTGGTGAGATCAGTCTACGAGCATATTATTTTATAAAAACCTATACAGGTTTTTATAAAAAAATAACCAGATCAATGGAACATAAGAAAACCTAAAATAGACCCTATTAGATAAAGGAGATTCTAATTCTGAACAATTCAGGGGATTACAAAATTTTAAAAAACCCCAATAAATACAAAAACTGAGTAAAAAATGGAACTGAATATTAAACTATACCATGGAAGGAAGGAGAACTTTCTAAGTTTAAGAATGAAAGAACACCTAAATACAAAAATAAATCAAAGGAACAATAACATTGAGAAAAAATATGTGCTGAATGGCATATAATCTATATAAGTTAATATTTTTAATATATAAGGATCTTAAAGATTTATGAGAAAAGAACATTGAGATCCCAATAATAGGCAATAGACCAAAACAGATAATCTGAAGGAAAAAGAAGAAAACTATAGCAAGTAAATACAGTATAAGGAAAAAACAGTTACTGTAATGAAAGTAATTTAAGTTGAAGCAAACAACAGATTATTTACCTCTCAAATGAGCAAAGATTAAAAAAATACAAAATATAAAATATAATATTACTCAATGCTTGGGAGAATTAAAACCGTAAAACTGTTCCTTTGTAACTTGCTGAAGGCAGGATAAACTTGCACAATGCTTCTGAAGAACAATTTGGCAATGAGCATTAAAAGGCTTAAAAATGTTATCTTTGGCCGGGGGCGGTGGCTCAAGCCTGTAATCCCAGCACTTTGGGAGGCTGAGGCGGGTGGATCACGAGGTCAAGAGATCGAGACCATCCTGATCAACAAGGTGAAACCTCGTCTCTACTAAAAATACAAAAATTAGCTGGGCATGATGGTGCATGCCTGTAGTCCCAGCTACTCGGGAGGCTGAGGCTGGAGAATTGCTTGAACCCAGGAGGCAGAGGTTGCGATGAGCCGAGATCATGCCATTGCACTCCAGTCTGGGCAACAACAGCAAAACTCCGTCTCAAAAAAAAATAAAAAGTTATCTTTGACTCAATAAATACATTTCTTAGAATATATGTTAAGGAAATTGAAGCAGAACTACTTGTGACTAATGCTATGGTCCCCAAGTTTTCTATGTTCAAAGTACTTTCAAATACAAGAACATTAATGGTCCACTTAAATGATTTTTTTAAAGGACTCCAAACAAAAAATCAGTACTGGCTTCCAGGTAAACTGAACTGTCCACTCAGGCTACTTCTCTATAAAGTACTTTTCAGACCAAGTTCTTGTCATGTATTAGGAAACAAAATTGTTCTTTCTTTGGCTCTGGTTGGTGACACACTGTGCTGCATGATTAGCTTAGTCCAACATTTTACAAGGCACTGCCTTCCACACGCTGAGGGATAAATAGGAGCCATGTGTACATGATCCTTTTGTACAAATTTAAAAAACAAAAATATGGTCATGTCTGTAAATGTGTATTTTTTTTCTTGTGCAAGGATACACAAGAAACAACAATGGCTATTTTGCAGGGAAGAGATTGTAGTGAGATGGAGGAGACAGAATCATGAGGCCTCTATTGTCATATCTTTTTCTACTACTGGAATCTTTATTTTTACCATACCCATATATTACTTTTTAAGAAGCAAATACATAATTCCCCGGTTTAATAAAAAGTTCTCCTTCAAAAGTTAGTATGTGAACTTCAGAAGGCAGATTAATCAACTACTAAATATTATTCATCTTTCTTCTTGGAATTTTCCAACACAAAAGACAGTGTATAGAAAACAAAGTCAGTGTTCAAAACAGCTGAATGAACTATCTTTTGATATTTTATTTGTTTTTGTTTTGTTTTCTTGAGACAGAGTCTCGCTCTATTGCCCAGGCTGGAGAGTAATGGCACAATCTCAGCTCACTGCAACTTCCACTCCTGGCTTCAAGTGATTCTCCTCCTGACTCAGTCTCCTGAGTATCTGGGATTACAAGCACGTACCACCATACCTAACTAACTAATTTTTGTATTTTTAGTAGAGATGGGGTTTTGCCTTGTTGGCCAGGCTCATTTCAAATTCCTGACCTCAAGTGATTCACTCGCCTCAGCCTCCCAAAGTGTTGGGATTACAGGCCTGGTCTATCTTTTGATATTTTAAATTTTAGTTCTTAACACTTAAAACTTTGTGTTGCATTTTGATTAGGTTTTTAGAAGAAGTAGTTTATTTCTTAAATTTATATGGATGTACTCTTTTAGAAAAACGTAAAGTTAGAAATTTTTATCGTGTAATCTTTATTTCTGAGCTAAAGAACAAACACATAGGTGGTTAGGACAGAAAGTTTATTCTCAGCTCCATTATGGTGAGTGAAGTGGGCCTTCATGGGAGAACCAGGTTATAAAAGATGTAACGCAACCCTACGTTTTCATCTCTTCCTGCTGACTTTAAGCTTGCTAAGCCCCCTAGATTCATTATTTAGATAATGTACCTTAACTTTCTAATGCCCAACATTAACATTTTCCTTCATTATTTGTATTAATCAACTAGGGATTAAAACAACAAAGACCTAAACATTCTAAAGCATTTTCCATTTATTATTTCCCCTGAAATATTCTTGCACAGATATAAGTTGATGTTATTTTGGAAGTATAACTAAGTTTTTAGGAAGAATAGTGTCGAAAGAATTATTTTGTGCCAGTGTCTTCCACATGGTATGTGTAAAATTTGAAAGGAACAACAGACATTCCAATTACTCTTTCAATATGCAGACTTAAGCTCATATGCTTCCATGCTTGAAAGAAACTAATTTGAGCATATCATTAAGGTAAGAAATTTCTCCTTGCTCCTATTTAAAACACTCCACTTTGGGGATGTTACATATAAACCTACTATTAAAAAATGTGATTTTCATTTAAAACAATGTCTGAAACACTGCCCTTAAGAAAAAAATATGAAGGCTTTTTTTTTTTTTTTAATAAAAAGAGACTCTTATTTTTGCATTATAGGATTCTAATTGTTATACTTTTGACAGTAGGATTTTGACACTTCCATTTCCTTATTCACAGTTTCAGAGCTTTGCTCTACTGGAAATTGCCACTATGGTTGTTCCTTCAAGCTCAGCTTTAATATGTTACTACTCCTGGGGTTAAAGCACACAAATGATCCCAAGTGAGTTACACCACGGTACTCCAGCCTGGGTGACAGAGCGAGACTCCGTCTCAAAAAAATAAATGAAGAGAATATACATTGGCAGAAATAAAAAACACTGACAATCATTACTGACAACTGTCTCCGTACATTTTCTGTTGCTTATAACAAAATATCTGAAATTGGGTAATTTACAAGGAAACAAAATTTATTTTTTAAAGTTCTGGAGGGTGGGAAGTCCAAAGATGAGGGGACACAACCTCTAAGTGCCTTTTTGCTGAGAAGCTGAGTGTGCTAGTTTAGTCTCTCCTCCTCTTACAAAACCACTAATGCCACTCCTGTTTCATGGGGGTAGAGCCTTCAAGACCCAGTCACCTCTTAAAGGCCTCACCTTTCAACAATGTCACTCTGGGGATTAAGCCTTTTTTTTTTTTTTTTTGGGAGACAGAGTCTCACTCTGTCGCCCAAGCTAGAGTGCAGTGGTGTGATCTTGGCTCACTGCAACCTTTGCCTCCTGGGTTCAAGTGATCCACACCTCAGCCTCCCGGGTAGCTAGGACTACAGATGAGCACCATGATGCCTAGCTATTTTTTGTATTTTTAGTGGAGACAGGGTTCACCATATTGGCCAGGCTGGTCTTAAACTCCTGGGTTCAAGTGATCTGCCTGTCTCAGCCTCTCAAGGTGCTGGGATTACAGGTGTGAGCCACCATGCCTGACTGGGATTAAGTTTCAACATGAGTTCTGCAGGGGACAAATAATGAAACCATGGCAGCAAGGATGTGGAGAAAGTGGTACTGTGACATACTTGTGGGAATATAATTGAGTACAACTTCTGGGGAGGATAATCTGGTATTAGAAATTTTAAAAATGCATATGCATGCCCTTAACCCAGCAATTTCATTTCTAGATACCCATCTTGGAGAAATACTACGCATGTAGATCTATAACAAGTATCATGGAAGGGTTTCCAAGAAACACTATTATTTTAAAAAGTTGAAAAATAATATGTAAAGTATAACAAGACATACTAAACATACACACACCCAAAGTAAAACAAACTCTGTGTGTGCATATATGCATTACAAAGATCTGGAAAGACGCTTAACAAATTAAGAATGAATAAAAATGAAAAAGAATGAATAGAAAAGGTTGGGGCAGAGGATAGGTAATATAAAAGAAAAAAGGGAGTATCATTTCTATATTCTTTTAAAGATTCATGTGAAAGTATTAACGTATTACTTGAGTAACTTACATAAATACTGTAACTTAAAAACAGAATAAAATTTTCCAGTTTAAAATGATGAAAACCAGATTACACATGCAAAATTCCGCAAAAGTAAATAAGTTAAACTAGCACTATACTAAAAAAAAAACAACCCGCATCTTTGCCAAATTGAATTTATTCAAAGAATCTAAAAATGCTTCAATGTTATAAAATACATTATTGTAAATCACTACAATTACAAAAAATTGATTGTTATTTATAGCAGTTATGTTCTATAAAGTTGCCACAACACTGAATTAGAGCATACTGAATCACTGCTCCTGTGGGAAATTTAGTGTTAGGTTCCTTCACGCTTATGGTCAAATTTTTGCCAACTGATTAACAGACAGCCTTCTTTTTTGTGTGTTTCTGTTTAAAGATACTTTAATATATATTGTTGAGTCATTAACACTTAACTCATGGCCAAGGGCACTGTAACTCATGCCTAAACAAAGCGTATCTAAACACAAGTAGTTTCTCCTTAAGGGACAGCACAGTCTTCTTGTGCTTACGGACACTTGAAACATTTCAGAACCATACTTAGGGGCCATTTTAAAAGGCAAAAATGCAAGCTGGACTCAGTGATGCATGACTATAGTTCCAGCTACTTGGGGGGCTGAGGCATGAGGACTGTATGAGGCCAAGAGTTGGAGGCTGCAGTGCACTACAATCACACCTGTGAATAACCACTGTACTCTATTCTAGCCTGGGCGACACAGTGAGACCATGCCTAAAAAAAAGAGCTCATTAAGCATCTTCTTGGACCACAATGGAGTAACACTACAAATCAATAATGAGAAATTCTAGAAACTATATAAATACATGGAAATTAAAGAATATGCTCTGGGGTGACCAGTGGGGTCAATGAAGAAATTAAAGGAATAAAAAAGTTTCTTGAAACAAAATAATAGAAACAACATGCCAAAGCATATGTGATATAGTGAAAGTAGTACTAAGAGGAAAATGTATAGCTGTAAGTATCTACCTAAAAAAAAAAGAAAAAAGAAAAACATCAAATAACCTAATGATGTATCTTAAAGAACTACGAAAGCAAGTATAAACCAAACACAAAATTAGTAGAATAATAAAGATCATGGCAGAAATAAATGACTTTGAAATGAAGGAAACAATATAAAAGATCAATGAAACAAAAAGTTGGTTTTTAAAAAAGATAAATGAAACTGACAAGCTTTTAGCCAGACTAAGGAAAAAAGGCCCGAATAAATAAAATCAGAGATGAAAAAGGAGACATTACAACCGATACCACAGAAATTCAAAAGATTAGTGGCTGCTATGAGCAACTATATGCCAATAAATTGGAAAATCTAGAAGAAATGGACACATTTCTGGACACATACAACCTACCAACATTGAACCATAAAGAAATCCAAAACCTGAGCAGACCAGTAACAAGTAACAAGATTAAAGCTGTAATAAAATGTCTCCCAATAAAGAAAAGCCCAGGACCTGATGGCTTTACTGCTGAATTCTACTAAATATTTAAAGGACTCACACCAACCCTACTCAAACTGTCCCAAAAAACAGAGGAAGAGAAAACACTTCCAAACTCATTCTAAGAGATCAGTATTATCCTGGCACCAAAGACACATCAAAAAAGAAAACTACAGACCCGTATCTCTGATGAATACTGATGCAGAAATCCTCAACAAAATACTAGCGAACCAAATTCAACAATATATTAAAAAGATAATTTATTATGACCAAGTGGGATTTATCTTAGGAATGCAAGGACGTTCAACATATACAAATCAATCAATCTAATACATCATATCAACAGAATGAAGGACAAAAACTATATGATCATTTCCAACTGATGCTGAAAAAGCAGCTGATAAAGTTCAAACTCCCAAAAAGGGGATATAGAAGGAACATACCTTAACATAATAGCCATATATGACAGACACACAGCTAGTATTGTACTGAATGGGGAAAAATTGAAATCCTTTCCTCTTAGATCTGGAACATGACAAGTATGCCCACTTTCACCGTTATTCAACACAGGACTAGAAATTTTAGCTAGAGCAATCAGATAAGAGAAAGAAATAAAAGGCATCCAAATTGAAACGGAAGAAGTCAAATCATTCTTTTTTGTGGATGATATGATCTCATATTTGGAAAAACTCCAGCAAAATCTATCAGAACCAATAAATTCAGTAACCAGTAAAGTTGCAAGATACAAAATCAACATATAAACATCAGTAGCATTTCTATATGCCAATAGTGAACAAAGTGAAAAAGAAATCAAAAAGTAATCCCATTTACAATAACCACAAATAAAATTAAATACCTAGGAATTAACTAAAGAAGTGGAAGATATCTGAAAACTATAGAACACTATTGAAAGAAACTGAAGAGGACCCACAAAAAATGGAAAGATATTCTGTGTTCATGGATTGGAAGAAGCAATATTGTTAAAATATCTATACTACTCAAAGTAATTTACATATTTAATTCAATCCCTATCAAAATGCCAATGACATTCTCCACAGAAATAGAAAAAAAAAAAATCCTAAAATTTATATGGAATCACAAAAGACCCAGAATAGCCAAAGCTATATGGAGCAAAAAGAACAAAACTGGAGGAATCACACTACTTAACTTCAAATTACATACAGAGCTATAGTAACCAAAATAACATGGTACTGGAATAAAAATAGACACATAGACCAATGGAACAGAACAGAGAATCCAGAAACAGATCCACACATCTATAGTAAACTCGTTTTTGACAAAGGTGCCAAGAATATACATTGGGGAAAAGACAAGTCTCTTCAATAAATTGTGCTGGGAAAACTGGATATCCATATACAAAAGACTGAAACTTGATCCCATCTCTCATCTCTCACCATATATAAAAATCAAATCACAATGAATTGAAGACTTAAATCTAAGGCTTCAAACTATGGCACTACTACAAGAAAACATTGGGGAAACTCTCGACGACACTGATGTGGGCAAAAATTTCTTGAGTAATACCCCACAAGCACAGGCAATCAAAGTAAAAATGGACAAATGAGATCACATCAAGTTAAAAAGCTTCTGCACAGTAAAGGTAACAAAGTTACCAGCAATCCCACTGGTGGGTATATACCAAAAGAAAGGAAACCAGTATATCAAACTGATATACTGAGAGGTATCTGCACTCTCATGTTTACTGCAGCCTGTTCACAACAGTCAAGATTTGGAAGCAACTTAAGTATCCATCAACAGATGAATGGATGAAGAAAATGTGGTACATATACACAATGGAGTACTGTTCAGCCATAAAAAAGAATGAGATCCTGTCATCTGCAGCAACATGGGTGGAACTGGAGGTCGTATTAAGTGAAATAAGCCAGGCATAGAAAGACAAAAATTGCATTTATTCACTTATTTGTGGGATCTAAAAATCAAAACAATTGAACTCATGGAGACAGAGAACAGAAAGAGAGTTTACCAGAGACTGGGAAGGGTAATAGGGGTTGAAGGTATGGGGTCCTGGAGATATTAATAGGTACCCAAAGTAGCACAACAGGGGGATTATAGCCAGTAACAATTGTACATTTAAAAATAACTAAAATAATGGCTGGGTGTTGTGGCTCACGCCTATAATCCTAACACTTTGGGAGGCTGAGGTGGGCGCATCACTTGAGCTCATGAGTTTGAGACCAGCCTGGGCAACATGGCCAAGCCCCGTCTTTACAAAAAAAAAAAAAAAAAAAAAAATTAGCTGAGTGTGGTGATGTGCCTGTAGTACCGTAGTACCAGCTACTCAGGAGGCTATGGGAGGATGGCCTGAGCCCAGGAGATAGAGCTGCATTGAGTTGAGATCACACAGCTGCACTCTAGCCCGGGTCACAGTCAGACCTTGTCTCGAAAAATAAATGAAATTTAAACAATAAAAATAGCTTAAAAAATATAACTGGATTGTATATAACACAAAGAATAAATGCTTGAGGCGATGAATATCCAATTTTCTATGATGTGATTATTACACATTGCATGCCTGTTTCAAAATATCTCATGTACCCCAGAAATATATACATCTATGCAACCACAAAAAAATTTTTAAAGTCTCTTTTTAAAAGGCAGAAATGTGGCATTAAATAGACTGTGAAAAGGACACTTGTTTACAGTATAAGAGCTGAAACAAGAAGGTAGAGCCTTACTGTGTTTGACTTTAATTGGGAACGTCTGTACTGGATGACGTAAATATTCTGCCACTCTGCAAACGTACAGGTCTGGCATGATGGAGAATGACCATAAAGTACTGTAAGCATTCATGTTGGGATTATAAATACATTTTAACCAGTAGATGAATTTGCAAATATGCAATCCACGAATAATGAGGATCAACTACATTAAAATTTTTTTATTATACAGAAAATTTCCAACTAACACAAAAGCAGAATGAATAGTATAATGAACTGCTCTACATAAACATTACATAACACAATTATATTTCGAAGGTAAGAAATGCTAGAAAAAGGTCTGATAAAATTCAACACCTCCTTCTGCCAAACAGAAAACCTGGATGAGAAAAAGAACTACTTTTAATCTACTTTTTAAACTTGGCCATTTATTTTCTAATGACATTTTATGTAGAATCCTTAAGTCAAAATAACTCATTTAGAACTTGAATTTCTGCTCTTTCAAAAATTCTTCATTGTGTGACTCCCTGAAGTACTAGAGAATCTACTAGCATTGCAAAACAAACAATAAGAAATGAGATACAAACGTTTGAAAGAAAAGGACATAGTAATCATTACTTGTAAAGCCTCTCTTCCCCCCAAAAAACTGAAATGCAAACAGACTTGGGGAAAAATATTTGTTTTGTACAATAAAAATACAAACAGAGCAAGAACAATACATAAAAGAAGTTCAAAATAGTTAACATACCAGAAAAAGAAGTTTAACCAGAGTGAAACACAAATTAAAGCAACAATGGATAAACTTGAACTTTACACAAATGGGAAAATATATATATGAATAAATAAATACAGCCATACTATGAAATACTATGAAACCATTTAAAAAAAAATGATGCAGCAGGACTATATGCACAGACATGAAAAGATGTCCAAAAGAAAAAGTGTAGGTTATAAAATAATACAGAGTATTATAAAAATTTTAGTTCAAACACACATATACACTCACACGCATCCCCCAGCTTCCCCATAAAAACAAATCTGAGGCTGTACTCCAGCCTGGGTGACAGAGCAAGATCCTGACTCAAAAAAGTCTCCATCTCTACTAAAAATTCAAAAATTAACTGGATGTGGTGGCAGTGCCTGTAATCCCAGCTACTTGGGAGGCCGAGGCATGAAAATCGCTTCAATCCAGGAGGCAGAGGTTGCAATGAGCTAAGATCGCCTCACTGCATTCCAGCCTCAGTGACACAGTGAAACTCTGTCTCAAACCAAAAAACCCACAAATCTGTAAAGAAGGATTACAGTCAGTTTTCCACTTTATCCATGATTTAATTCTATAATGATCAAGTATTTCATGAAAAATGGTGACTTTTATAATCCAGAACAAAATTTTCTATTTTGAAATAAAAAATATTGTAAATTATCATGTAGTGCTACATAAAACACTGGCATAGAGTATGAACTCATTTTTGTAAAAGGAAGTGTCAATTTTTGTTTAAAGCAATTTCTATCATTTTAAACTTCTACAGTGTCTTTTTACTCCCCTGGGAGTGAAACAACAGGTGAATTACATTTTCTGCTTTATTCTTTAGTTTTTGTGCTGTTTGAGTTTTAAAATATTGCCTGTGCATTAGTTTTCAATTAAAAGGAAAAAGGTTATTTCCATTTAGTCCCTCCAAAATTCCAGCTACTCATACTTATTTTTTTGAGACAGAATAACAGATAGTTAATATACAAATACAAAGTGCTGTAAAATTCCTAAATAAAAAGCTCTTAAGAAGGTTTTAACGCTTTCAGTCCGTTCATAACATTGACACTCATAAACTCTCCCTATCCGCCCACCATTAGCATGTATCATCAATAGTCCTTACACCTGCAATTTGTTTCAGGTTTTGATGCAACAGGCACTATCAACGAAGAGACTATAACAATTTGTCACAAATGGAAAAAAACCACTAGCAAATGGTATAGGAAGAACATTCTCAAATCCGAAAATCTGCAATGTTTCAAAATCCCCAACTTTTTGAATGCCGACATGACCCTCAAAAAAAAAAAAAAAAAAAATGCTCATTGGAGCATTTTGGATTTCAGAATTGGGATGCTCAGCCAGTAATGCAAATATTCCAAAATCCAAAAAAGTAATAATAACCCCAAATCAAAAACACTTCTAGTCCCAAGTATTCTGGATAAGGGATACTCAACCTGTATACTTTTTCACTTATGTGATGCTTCATACTTACGTGCTGCCCATTAGAGTGAGCTACTGGACAACAAGTATAAGACCCAGAAGACAATGCTCCATGATATGTGTATAAAACACCTATTTTATTCATCTGTTATTCAGTAGGGTTATTATGTGTTGTGTACCAAACAAAACAAGAAAATAAGCAGTAGTATCTTCAGAGCTGACAACAGAAAAATAAGACACATAAAACACTAAAATAGAAGGCGAGTAACTGTCATGTTCATTAACATGACTCAATTATCAAAGGCTTACACTGCATCAAGCATAGAGCTAATTACTTTATAAATATTACTATATAACATCTTATAAGCTAGGTATTAATATACACTTAAGAGAAGACACTGAGGATTGGAAAGGTTATGCAATTTGCCTAGAGTAATAGATTGTAAACACAAATCCAGGATTCAAATACAGATCTGTCTTACTCAAAAGGTCTTATTCATAACCACTGGAAATATCACTCACTTATGTGTTTTAAATGTTGAGAACAGATATGGCTTACTTGTAGCACACATTTATCTTTTAATTTGCTAAATTACTATGTTTAGGAAACAAAGTGCCCAATTTGGACGGAACAAAGGCTCCCAGTATAACGGGAGAAAGATGAGTAAATGAAGGATTATAATACAATGTGACTGACTATTGGCAGAATAAATGGCCCAACCTTTCAAGAAGGTAAATCAATATTATTCAAAAATTTAAAATTCCACCAGTACTCTTCTCAAAGTCCATCAGTATTCATCTATTTAGGGGGAGCATACTGAAAAAATAGACAAACTCTTAACAATGGTGGCCCTGAGAGTGAAATATATGTATAAAGTGCTGGAACTTTAAAAATAATGGGCATGTATTAATTCTAAAATAAAAAATATTATAAAACACAATTAAGAAATGCTATATTTATTGGGCACAGTGGCTGGCACCTGTAATCCCAGTACTTTGGGAGGCCAAGGTGGGAGGGTCACCTGAGGTCAGGAGTTCAAGACTCGCCTGGCCAACATGGTAAAACCCTGTCTCTACTAAAACTACAGAAACCAGGCATGGTGGCACATGCCTGTAATCCCAGCTACTTGGGAGGCTGAGACAGGAGAATCGCTTGAACCCAAAAGGCAGAGGTTGCAGTGAGCCAAGATTGTGCCACAGCACTCTGGCCTGAGTGACAGAGCAAGACTCCATCTCACAAAAAAAAAAAAAAAAAAAAAAAAAAGAAAGAAAGAAAGAAAAGAAATGCTATATTATGGTACATATTAAATACTACAGAAGCAAAGTAGAATTTTAAAAATAATGGGTATGTATTAATTCTACAATAAAAAATATCATAAAACACAATTAAGAAATGCTATGTCACGGGACATATTAAATACTATAGAAGCAAAGAACTCTGCTAAAGAGACAGAGGTATCTTTCAAAGCTGCTAGCTTCTGTTTGTATCCACCAGTTACTATGAGACTTTGGGTAAGTAGCTTCATTCTGAACCTGTTTCCTCATTTATAAAGTGGAATACAAATGCTTGTTCTCAGCTGGGCACCATGGCTTACGCCTGTAATCCCAGCACTTTGGGGGGCCGAGGTGGGAGGATCACTTGAGGTCAGGAGTATGAGACCAGCCTGGTCAACATAGTAAAACCTCGTCTCTACTAAAAAACGTACCCAAAATTAGCCAGATGGAGTGGCGGGTATCTGTAATCCCAGCTACTCAAGAGGCCGAGAGAGGAGAATTGCTTGAACCTGGGAGGCGGAGGTTGTAGTGAGCTGAAACTGTGCCACTATACTCCAGCCTGGGCAACAAAAGCAAAACTCTGTCTGGAAAGAAAAAAAAGAAAGAACGCTTGTTCTACCTACTTCACAAACTTGCAGGGATGAGCAAATGTGAAAAAGTGTGAAAAGTATAAAGTTATAAACTAATGTGTCAACTGATATTTTTAGACAATTCTGAACACTATAATGGGTCAATTTTCTATAAGAAATGGAGGCCTGTCTAAATGATCCTAATGTTTCTTCTCTATTGTTAAGGCTAAATTTTTAGCATTGTCCAAAAGAATTTTCTACAATGAGTATGTTCTGTATTTGTGCTATGTGTCCAAAATCGGAGCTGCTAGCCACATGTGGTCATTAAGCTCTTGAAATACAGCTAGTGTGATGGAGTTACTGAATTTAAAAGGAAATAGCTGCATGTTTTCAGTGGTTACTGTACTGAATTGCCCAGTCTTATCTTTTGTCCACTTCTCTCCTCATCTAGATAATTACAAATATAAAAATATTAACAAATGGCAAGTTTCTCAAAAACACTCTTCACTTAAATAATTAAAACTTTACTCTTGGTTTTTTCAATTTTTTTTTTTTCCTTAGCTACTCCTTCTCCAGCTGAAAATAATTAAACTTTAGAGCAATGCTAGAAAAGCAGCTTGAAGTCTTAGATTTCATCAGAGTCTTTAGGGTCAAATTATTTGTAAGGATGTCTTATAGGAACCTAAAATTGATTAACCATGGGTTAATACTTTACAGTGACTTTTAAAAATGAAAACAGTTACATGTTTTTGGATTTTTTTTTTTTAAAGATTTACTTTGGTCTGTGAGGAACATGTAAAACAAAAAATTCAGAGGCTTTATCACAAGAGCTTCAATAATTAAATCAATCCTACCTTTAGCTCTGCTTGTATGAACTCTTGCACGCACCCAAACAACTTCATCAGCTTTTTGTACTGTCAAGTCTCTAATCCGAACCAAAACTTGCTCTGCAATAGTAAACGATTTTTATATAGTAAAAGAATTTTTAAATTCAGAATTTCCAAAAGGTCATAATTATTTCTGATAGCTAGCATAAATACTTGGAACCATCTTGAATAATTCTCAATCTTTGACAACAATGTCCTCTCTATCACGCTCCATATGCAATTTGCCTCAAGTTCTGTGAATTGTGCTTTCTAAACATATTTCTAAAATCCGTTCAATTATCTACCATCTTTACTGCCACCATACCAAACCAAGCTATTATCTCCTACCTAAACTACAGCAATAGTTCCTAACTGCAATCCCTGTGTCCCCTTGTAATTCAATCTCCTTTGAAGTCAGAGAGTTTCAAAATGCAAATCTGAATACTTCAATGACTTATAAGGCCAAATACAGCCTATCCTGCCTAGGATATGGAACTTTTACTTGCCTGCTATGGTACATAAGTCAACTAGTATCTGCCAAGTCTGGAGAGTCACAGTATCTTATTCCCCAGGACACAGTGAGTCTAACTGAGTTAATCAAAATCTTTCTCTGGAACTAAACATACAGATGCTGGGAATGAAGCTCTCTTTCCTGGGATTGCTGTACTGAGATGGTGGTGCAGGCCCAGGGCTGCAGCTTTCATCTTTCCTGCTAATTTGCAGGATTCGAGAAGGAAGCCTATATCTTAAAGGAAACAGAGCCTAAAGGTGTAGAGAGAAAGGCCTGTAGATGCTTCTTGAGCCCCAAGATCCAATCATGCTTGATGTTATCTCATACATTTTCCTATGAAGCCTTTTGGCTATAAGCGAGCCCCAACTATTATGCTCCTAATACTAAATAAAATTCTACATTCATCTAGAGTTCCCTAAACAGGAAAACAGCTACAAAACAACTACTATGTAAAGATGCATATATGATGCAATATTCAACAATCATTTTTGCTGCTCTTCTAAATTCAATCATTTGATTAGAGAAAAAAATTTAAGTATTAGTTAAATACAGTAATAGACATGACATTACAGTATCAAGAATACCTTGAGACATATAATAAAGTCAAATTATAAATACTGTATGTCTTATCTAATTTGTCTAAATGTATTTATAATTTGCCTATTGAAGAAAAGATGCAGCTGCAGAGAGAATCTGATTTACAGGAGAATAAATACCATGGTTCTCATAGCCAAATGCGACGAGAATGAAAGAGGAATTTTAAAGCCACTGGCATCATAAGAGGATTTCTGCAGAACACTGCCAACAGAGTTTATGAGTTAAGCCAGCTTCCAAGTCTGCTGTATAAACTCAGGCAAAAGAGAGTGTAAAACAGGAAAGACAGGCAAATGGGCAGAAGATTTTAAAATGCAGATTTGAAAAATGCCAAGACTGAAAAGCAATGGCTAACTAAGCAATCAAAACTCAAAACTAAACAAAACAAAAGCATAAATCTAACAGACGTGATAATTAGGATAATTTTAGTAATACTTTGGAAAAGAAAAAGGGTAATGGCTCTTCTTTCCTCTGGCGTTGCAATTAGCATAGGGTTCTCAACCTTTAATACACCCGAACATACTTGAAGCCCATGCCATTCTCTCACCAGTATGATTGGCTAACAGGCAACGAGCAGTGGTAGTAGGCTTTCTGTTTGAAAACTGCACTTTTAAGAGTCATGGACATTAGAAGGATTAATGTGGAGAAACAGAAGCACATGAGAAAGGAAACCACATTGAGCAAAGTGTTGGGATTTTTGCAGAAGTAAAACCAAAGGCAGAATTTTGTTAAATTACTATAACCATATTACATGCGTAGGTTACCTTTCTCTCTGGGGAAAATTGTAAGTGAAGAAGACAATAGTTTGTGGATTTGCCAGCCAAAGAGGAACAGCAATTATGTTAATGGCTGCTTTGGGGCTATGTTAAAGACTGAAACTCCAGTTACAACTCAAGGAAGCACAGTTAAGAAAGACACCTAACCTGAAAACAAAGTCTCAAGTGTCTTCTCCTGCTTGCCCTGGCAGGGGAGTATCATCCCCTACACTCTACTATTCATAGTCTACTTTATGTAGGTTGAGCATTCCTAACCTGAAATGCTCCCAAATCCAAAACTTTTTGAGTGCTGACATGACGTGCAAAGGAGACGTTCATTGGAGGATTTTGGATTTTCAGATTAGGGATGCTCAAGTGGTAAACAAAATCAAATACTCCAAAATTCCACAGCCCCCCCCCCCCCAAAAAAAATTAATAAATAAAGTCCAAAACACTTTTGTGATCTCAAGCATTTTGGATAAGGGATACTCAACCTATACTCAATTATTTCATCTTTATGTTTTGGAAATGATTTATTTTTAGCAAACAATTTTGGTCTTTTTTTTTTTTCAGTCTTGTCTTCAACCTGGGCAGCAGACGGGGTCTTACTCTGCTGCCCAGGATAAAGTCCAGTTGTGTGATTGTGGCTCACTGCAGCCTTGACCTCTCAGGCTCAAGTGATCCTCCCACATCAGCCTCCTGAGTAGCTGGGACAAGAGATGTGTGCTACCGTGCCTAGCCAATTTTTTTTATTTTCTGTAGAGACAGGGTCTCACTATGTTTCCCAGGCTAGTTTCAAACTCCTGGGCTCAAGTGGTCCTCCCGCCTCAGCCTCTCAATTTTGGTCTTTTATTGTATACTTTTCCAACAAGGTTGGGAAAAGTGATTTTGTGATCATGTGGTTAATCAAATATAATAAAATTAACCTAGAGGTGTTTTATTTCCCAAGCATAGTATTCATAGGTAGCCCTCTAAATTGGAAGCAGAGCTTCCAATGGGTAAGAATGTAAAAGTCTGCAATTACTGCAGCAAAGAGTGAGAGACATAATTTGAAGTGTCTACAAAAAGGAAAAAGACTGTCAAATAGTTGAGTAAGATAAATCTGTTGAAATTACATACATAAAATAGAAGTAAAAGAAAAGCAAACATTTACAAATAAAAAATCTACAGGTCTGAGAGAAACGAGTCAGGTCAATTTCAAAGTAATATAAAGCTGGAAGTGGTGGCTCACACCTGTAATTCTAGCACTTTGGGAGACCAAGGTTGGCAGATTGCCTGAGCTCAGGAGTTAGAGACCAGCCTGGGAAACATGGTGAAACCCCATCTCTACTAAAACACAAAAAATCAGCCAAGTGTGGCAGTGTGCACCTGTAGTCCCAGCTGCTCAGGAGGCTGGGGCAGGAGAATTGCTTGAATCCAGCAGGCAGAGGTTGCAGTGAGCCGAGATGACACCACTGCACTCCAGCCTGGGAGAAAGAGCAAGCCTCCATCTCCAAAAACAAAAGAAAGAAAGAAAGAAAAAAATATAAAGATGCCAACACACACTAACAAAAAAGGGTGGTTATGAGAAAAGACAGACTGGGGTCTAAGAAGAATACTTTCATTCCCACTCAGGCTAAAAAGGAGCAGGGGTGGAGGCTTTAAAACTCAAATCATAGTACTGCCAAAAGAGCAGAGAAGATAAAAAGACCCATGGACGCTAGGATCAGATGGCCTTCTGTTCTAATCCCCAGTCTGGCAGATTCTGTGTAAGTCAAGTTTCTTATCTTTCAATTTTGGTTCCTCAGTTTTTAAGGATATTGCAGAGAATAAGTGAGAATATAAATGTTTGGGAAGAGTCAAGCAGAATAGGAATAAATAATAGCTGAAAACAGAGAAGTAAAGTTGTGGGGGTTAGGGGAAGTAAAAGAGATAGCTTTATTAAAGCATGCAAAAAGGCTATATGTGATGAAGGCAATTATTATTAGCCACTCTCTATCTCCTAGACAGCAGTTAAAACTTACCTAATCATTCAGGAATATTTAAAAAATATAATCTACCACTTAAAACATACCATTTAACCTACAATACTTATAACTTTTTTTTTCTTTTCTAGAGTCGGAACCCTAAACTGACAATGCTTACACAGGGTTATGACATTGACTTGGATTATTTATGTCATTTAAGTGTTTCAGAATTATGCCTTCAGCGTTATGCCAACCTTACTTAAAACTTCATGAAGAGCTTTCCTGGAATTAGAAAGCAAAAAAGCTTTATTTATTGTCACATAGCTACTAACCTGGTTTTTCTTGTGATTGTATCATTGAAGATATTCCATATCTCTCTTTAGCATAATCCTACAAAAAAAATTTTTGCATTGTGACTTTTTATGTAAATACTAAGAGCACAGTAAACACATAAATACAAATAATACAAAAATGAATTTAACTTTCAGGATCATTTTATTAATTCAGAAAGTCAGTAGTTTTATAATGTGGAAATCTGTCATTCATTTATATATGTACTCTATAGAAAACAGAAAAGTACTCAGTTTCTGGTTAGTTTGTTTTGAAAATCACCACTCCTAGATGGATTTACCATACTTAATAGCACTCTCAGATAAAATTTACACATATGTACAACACATCTCACATCTTAACTACCTTCTTCAAAAAGATTAAACTACTTCAAAGCAGGGACATAAATTCCCTCTGTGAAGGGAGTAGGATGAAGTACCACAGTTTTATTAACTTCCTATTGCAGGAAGAAATGTTCAAAGAGAACCAACGTTTTGGGTAAGCTTTCTGAGCACCAGATGTCCACAGTTTTTAGAAACTGGAGATGCTGGGTATAAGCTAACTACAACTTTCCTTTTGTAAAACATCATCAAAAAATTCACCAGCTTCCTGTTTCTAAAAACCAACTTCAGGATACGAGGTTACAGGGGTCTGACACTGACAATATAATAATATCAAATTTCTTGTTACTGATTAGAGTTAGGAACAGGAAACAGGAGACCTAGGATCCCGTCTGGTAACAAAACATACTTATTAAATAGATAAGTGGCCTTTATTTCAATCTTACTTTACCTCTAAAATAATCTCTTAAGATTATCCCAGCTATAAAATGACTTAACTCTGCCACAATGTTTACCTTATATCTAGACCTATACTATTTGTAAGGGTACACTGATAGTTTATTTAATTAAGAATACACAAAAATAATTGCCCTAGATTTTTACAAGGTAACTTAAGATCTGTATGAAACAATTAAGTTTCTGTCACTTGACAGCTACCTGTTGGAATCCTTAGATCTGGAGGATGCTGGGTTTTGTGTTTACACCAAAATAAACCAGACATGTTTAAGTTGCTTACTGAACAATTTAAAGAAAAAGATAACCACCCCCTCCCTACCAGAGTAGAGAGATACAGTCACACAATGAATCCTGAGGGTAGCAGCAGATTAAATTGTGTGAAGACAAAAAAGTTGCCATCCATTCTAATCAGTACTATCAATATTTCGGTGACTCTCATTACGTATTCTGAGATGACCTATTTCTCATGTTGCTTACCACAAATTCAGAATTCCTCATAAGAAAAATTAGGAGCAAGGCAGAAATTAAGGCTTAACACTACTACAGCACACATAACTTGTAGGATGTTTTCAAACTTTGATTTCTGAAAAGCACCGAAGGATCACTGGGTGTTATGAATTATCCATGCCATTTGGGGTCACTTCGCCTCGAATGCATTCTCGGCAACTCCTGTTACCTACCTTCCTGGATCACTGAGAGGGATAAAGTGAATAAAAATGACATGTGTTCCTTCAAGCTGTCACATGGGAAATGGTCATTAAACATATTGGCAGAAGGTTTTGGTTTTGCTAAGTCCTGTCATTACTCGCCAAAGCATTAGAACAGGAGGGCTGAGTACATATCGATTACTAGTGCTTATTAAAATTTTCCCGGGGATTGTGCATTACGTGCAGGACGTGCCCAACTCAGGCTCAAGTGTGATGCCGCGCTCCAACTTCCGGGGCGGCTGGTGCTTCCCGTCCTCCCCACCCCGGGAACACGCTTCTAGCAGGCCGAACTCCCTGGTGACCCCGCGGGAAACGCGGCCCGGAGGGGTCTGGCCCAGCTGCTGGGGCGAGGGCTCTAGGCGCCGGGACCCCAGGCCCGTGGCCTGAGGAAAACGTGCCGACAGGGACCTCCAGGGCCCCGCTCCCCCTCCTCCCTTCCTCAGCGCGGCCCTGCCCAGGGGTCTGTCATCCCAGGCCCGGGAAAGGAGGAAACCCACTTCGGCCGCGTCCATGATCTCCCGCGGCTTCTCCTGACTCTTGCGGCTGGCGCTGGCGCTGGGCATCGGGACACGGAACTGGGCAGTGGACACCACCCTCCCTCGCAGGCTTCCGTAGAGCAGGCCAAAGGGGCTTCTCCCGCCCTCCCAGTCTCCACCCTCCCGACCCTCGGGTCTCAGCACACGCTCTAGGACTCCGCGTGGAGGGGCGGCTCCGGAAAGATCGCGAGAGCTGAGGCTATCTCGAGATCCCGGAGCGCCAGCGGCCGCGCGCGGGGTCTCCTCCCACTCTTGCCCCGCCCCCCCGGGAGTTTTCCCAGAGTTGGAGGGAATTCCCGGGAATTCGCGGTAGTTTCGCGGGATTGGCTCTGGAGGCGGGGTCTGGGGTTGCCAGTTGGCTGGCCGTAGGCCAGGGCGAGTGCCAGCTCTCTTCAGCTTCGTCCTTGAGACTTCTGCTCGGTTCTCCTAACAGCCCTTTCAACTCCGCTCTTCTGTAACCGCAGACTCGTCACTAAAACACGCACCCAAGCGCGGGCCTCGGTTTCTCATCTCTTGGACTTTCCCGCCTTCTCTCTCCCCCCGGGCGGGGTCGGAGGAGGCCTCTTCGCAATCTGTTGCTTTGCGTGTTGGGACCCAGGAGTGCAGTGGGCTTGCCGAGGCAGCATGGGGTACCAGGCCCTGGATCAGTGAGACGTAAATACAGTTGCAATGGCTACAACAAACCCTCACAATTGCACTGATTGCCTGGATCTTTTGCAGTGTTAGGGACAGTGCGTAGTGTTTGGCTATTGGATGAATATCCCCAAGTTAGGCTTTTTTACAAAAAAAAAAATTTTTTTTTTTTAAACTGTCATCAGTTTTGAATTGAAATTGAAAATAATTTGGAGATTTGGTTAAATAATGTTTCACCTGCCAGACTTTGCACTCCGTAGTTTCAGCTGACTTGTAGCGTCTTAGTCTGGTACAAAGTGTTAAGGAGTGCACGTAGATCCCAGCGCAAGTAAAAGGTCTCTAGAGGCTCCCTCTTGCAGTAGTGAAAAGACAGCCGTGATCTTTGCTCGCCTGTACCTTACTGTCTAATTGCAGGTAGCATGAAATTTTATTCCCTATTTAATTGATCAAAGATTATTTACAAACATCTACTTTGTGCCAGGCATTATATCAGGTGCTGGCAATAAAAAGTTAAGTCCTAATTCCTATTCTTAATGTTACACAGGGACCTAGGCTGATAGATGTGCTGTCTTGATACATGCGTCCATGATTAGAGTCAAGAAAAGAAATTAGCTCTTAAAGTGGCTGCCTGGATGTGACACATTTCACATTCTGCCCCTAGTTCATTGGCCAAAACAAGTCACATGGCCATTCCTGAGTTCATGGGGGCAGGAAAATTTACTCATTCCTTGGGGAGGAACACGGAATATTCCTGATCAATATGACATTCCATTTAAAAAGGCATTCCATTATACTCATGGGATTCAAACACAGAAGGGGGTCTGCGAAGTTGCTTCATCCTGGAATTTCGTTTTAAAGCTTTGATTGCTTCAATCAGATGTGGTCCTAATGTATGGACTGATGATCAGAAATCTGAATACAAATCCCATCTGTTACCCCTTTGCTAGGGTAGCGATCTTACCTCTCCATCTGTTCATGAGGCTGTCCATGTACTTCTTTCTTACTTTGGCCCTGTTGCCTTGATAAGAATATTCTTATTTAGTCCTGGAGTAAGACTGTAAATATATATTCTTGTTTCTGGCCCTCTTTCCTGATGGTAATAGAAAAGAAGCATTTGCCAGATCAATGGCCACGTGTCATGTGCCTGAGGTCTTAAGAATCTGCTGTAGTAAAGGTGCTACAGCTACAACTGAGGCTATGACTTGGTTGATCTTGCAGTAGTCTACTGTCAATTTCCTGAATATGTCTGTTTTTTGCAGGAACCACACTGGTGTCAATGGGAATGTGTTGGAGACTACCAACCATCAGATGTTTAAGGGTTGCACTGATCACTATTCCTCTTGGGGGACATGTTGTTTATGATTTACTATCCTAGTTGGGAGCTGGGAAAGTGATTTTTAGATATTTTCTCTTAGCTTTATTCAGTATGGTAGCCTTATTCCACAGACCAAGGAATAGGGGAACAGCTCTGCCATGGCACCTTGGCTGCTTTGCAGGATCCACATAAGCCATGTGGGCGAGGGCTTGAACTGTAGCTAACTTGAATCTTGGAAAAACACCTTGTGATCCTACTGGAACATAAGAGGATGGAACGCTATCTCCCACTCACTTCCCTATCTCCCTAAGAGGCTGTCATGGGATGGTTTCTTACTACCTCCCAGGTTCTGATGAGGTATGTGACTTCTTACCACCTTCCCTCAAGGGAAATGCAGAATACAAAAATGTACATAATGTCTTCTTATCTTACTGCTTAGCAGGAGTCTAGAAGTGGCTCTACAGCGACAGAGCGTCCCACTACTCATGTTGTAGTCATTTGGTGCCTTTTGTTTCAGTGATGTCCTTATTGGTATATGGGACAAGAATCACAGGGAGCTGACACCTTTGGCCTTTTCTCTGTCTTCTCTTTTTTTTAAATTTAATTTTTTTTTTTTTTTGAGATGGAGTCTCTCTTTGTCTCCCAGGCTGGAGAAAATTGGCGTGACCTTGGCAACCTCCTCTACCTCCCAAGTTCAAGTGATTCTCCTGCGTCGGCCTCCTGAGTGGCTGGGGTCACAGGCACCTGCCGCCATGCCAGGCTAATTTTCATAATTTTAGTAGAGACATGGTTTCACCATGTTGCCCAGGCTCAAAGTGCTGGGAGCCACCTCGCCTGGCCTTTTTTTTTTTTTTTTTTTGGAGGCAGGATCCCACTCTGTTGCCCAGTTTGGAGTGCAGCAGTACAATCAAGGCTCACTGCATCACCGACCTCCCAGGCTAAAGGGATCTTCCCACTTCGTAGCTGAGACTACAGGTGTGCACCACTATGACCAGCTAATTTTTGTATTTTTTGTAGAGATGGAGTTTCACCGTGTTGCCCAGGCTGGGGGCTTATTCTTGTTTTCACTGTCTGGGTAAGTAACAAACTGTCTAAATCCAAAAGCCACTTGTTACAGCTTTATTGATGGAATCAGTCAGGTCTTGACCTTTCCTTGCTTGTCCTGTGTGTTCCTGTCTTGACAGCAATCAGTGTGGGATTCTGCCAACTTCCAGTATGATGCCCATCCCAAACTATACATTTAGGAGCAGGAAAATCACTTTTCGGTAGGCCCCTAGATCCATGGACCCATTTCATTCTAGGTGTTGCTGTTAAGAGGGTTGAAGCACCATTGTGATTTTTAAATTTTTAAATTTTTTTTTGAGACTCGGTTATGAGACTAGCTAAATTTTTTTTGTTTTTTAGTAGAGATGAATTTTCCCCATGTTGCCCAGGCTGATCTTGAGCTCTGGGCCTCAAGTGATCCACCTGCCTAGGCTTCCCAAAATGCTGGGATTACAGGTGTGAGCCACTGTGCCCTGCCAATATTGTCCTTTGTATGTGGTTCTTTTCCCCCCGGAAAAGAAAGAAGCTCACAGGACATCTGCTAAGTAGGCTACTTGGGTCATTCTTTGTTCTAACATTCAAGAATTTCATAATATTTATCAGTCTGTGGGTTTAAATTCATCATTATGCTGGACAGTCCATGGGCCATTTCATCTGGAAGCTCATTAGTTCTGGGAGGTGAGGTTGCAGTTTTAAATATGGTGGTCAGGGTAGGCGTCATTGAGAAAATGACATTTGAAAATTTGAAGGCACTGAGAGATATGCCTGTATACGTATTTGGGGGAAGAGCATTCCAGGCAAGAGGACAACTAGTGTAAAGGCTTTAAGATGGGAGGAGCAAGAAGGCCAATGTTCTCTACCTAGGGTGACATCTTTAAGGCCTCTGAAGTGTGTAAGATTCTTTCTCTATCCTGAACGACTCCAGTTTGCCAAGATTTTTTAAAAATTGTGACCAAAAACACCTAAAAATTATCCTTCTAACCTTTTTAAAGTCTACAGTTCAGTAATGTTAACTATATTCACATTGTTGTGTAATAAATCTCTAGAAATTGTTCATCTTGCAAAACTGAAATCCTGCACCATGGAGCAACAGCTTGGCATTTCCCTTCCCCTAAGTCCCAGGCAACCAACATTCCACTTTCTATTTTCATGATTTCGACGACTTTAGATATCTCAGGTTACTGGAATCATATAGTATTTGTCCTGTTGGAAATTGCCAGGCTTTTTGAGTTCTTGTATTGCAAATTCATTCTGGCTCCAGCCTCGCTGTCATGTTGAATTTAGCTATTACTTCTCTCATGCCTGCATGTAATCCAAATCTTAACACCCCTATTTACCAGGTGAATCAGGTGGGATGCCTTTGGCTGCGAATAAGAGAAACCCTGACTCAGACTGTTTCAAACAGTAATGTATTGCTCAGCCAGTAGGAAGTTGGGGAAAAGGGAGAGTCCAGGTTTGGTTGATCCATGCATTCAGCAATGTCCTCATGGACTGAGCAGTTCTTTCCTTCTTTCAGCTCTGAAGGCTTCATCCTCAGGTTGGTAGCAAGACAGCTGCAGCAAGTTCAGGCATCCAACCAGTCGTGACAATATCAGGGAAGGAGACAGACCTCATACCTTTTGGTGCCTCTCCCTTAAACATAGAAACCGTTCCTCAAAATTTCTGCAGCTAGCGTTCCTTCACACCTGATTGGCCAGAATTGGATCTCATGCCTGTGTTCAAACCAGTTATTGGTAAGGGAAATGGGATAAATAGGCAATCAGGCCTACCCCAGCATTTTGGTGGTGGGTTGGGAGTGTTGCCTCCACTAGAGCACATGCATACCTGGGAGAGGGGTGGACACCTAAATAAAACCAGATTCTGTTAGGAAGGAGGAAAGATAAGAATGGATGCTGAGTAGATAGCCAGCCGTGTCCAGTACATTAGCTGTGTGATTTGAAGAAAGTCATTTGACATCTTGGATCCTTGGTTGTCTCAAGAAAATAAGAGTAATGCTGTTTTTCTCATATGAAGATTAAAAGACATAATAATTGAAAGAGAAAACAGTCCAAGGCACCTACTGCTGCTGATTTCAGTGGTTCTCAAATTGTGGTCCCTGGGCCAGCATGTCGACATCAGCATCACCTGGTGTTATAGACTGAAGGCATAGTCCCACCTGTACCTCCCCAGCTCATATGTTGGAGCACCCCATTACCTCAAAAGGTGACCATGTTTGGAGATAGGGTCTTAAAAGAGGTAATTAAATTAGAACAATTTAATTGTTCTAATTGGGGTAAGCCCTAATCCAATATGACAGGTGTCCATAGAAGAGGGAAATAGGACACAGACACATACAGACAAGAGGGAAGGCTGTGTAAAGGCACGGAGAGCAAAGGACCATTTATAAGCCAAGAAGAGAGGCCTCAGAAAAAATTAACCCTGCCAATATCTTGATCTCAGACTTTTAACCTCTGGAACTGTGAAAAAATAAATTCTGTTATTTAAACCATCCAGTATATGGTACTTTGTTATGGCAGTCCGAGCAAATGAATACACCTGGGAACTTGTTAGAAATGTAAAGCCTCTGGCCCCATCCCAGACCTACTGAATCAGAAACTCTCAGGAAACTCTCAGCAAACTATGTTTTAAAAGCCCGATAGGTGATTGTTATGGGCAGGGCTGGCCTAGTTGTTAAGGATATAGGAACCTGCCTAGCCTGGGTTCACATCCTGACTCTACCACTTACTAGCTATGTGATTTGTGGGTAGTTTTAAAAACTTTTCTGTGTTTCAGCTTCCTCATCTGTAAAATGGGGATAATTTTAGTCCCTACCTGTTAGGTTGCTATGGTGATAAATAGGTCCATCTAGATAGAATTTAGAACAGCACCTGATGCGTAGTTAATGCTCAACAAGTGTGAGCTACTGTTGAGATACCTAACATGTATATGGTGAATCTGCATGTCACTTGAAATTGTTGAGCTTGGAGAAACGGATAGCCAAGCTTATTGGAATTATTTGTTAAGTGAGGACCTGAGAACTCCCTTAACTTCCTTGAGTGAAGTTGAATACCCCACCTATTTTGGCTGCTTGACACTCTTTTTTCTTACTTCCTGGTTTATGTTTGTGATGTGGGAAATGTAAATTGTGCCAAGTTCTTTGCAGTTTATGCAAATAATACATGGCACACATTGTTATGTTGCGCTTCATGCCCTGTGAAGGCCTTTTGTCATCAACTTTATATCCTGTTCCCATGAGAACTTTACCTTTTTCTCCTCTTTGCATTCTGTTCTTGATGGATTGTCTAGTTTCTCACTTGGACAACTTATCCTCTTTCCCTGACAGCCTATTTAAAACCACCTTCTATTAAAAACAGTTTTTCATCAAGGCATCTAGATAGTCATTTCCCTTGTTTTTCATTTGCCTTTTATCTGAGACGATTCCAATGGTTTTACAGTATGCAGCTGCCACTAGATACTAATGACATTTTTCACTGAGCCCAGCCTTGTTTCTGTATATTTGATTATCTTCAGTATTTTATGTGAGTTGTAAACACACTGGGTAGAAACAACTCAATAAATGACAAACAGTAAAATGAATACTAAAAAGTTATAGTCTCATAAAATGTGAGCAAGTGGGGCCCCTCTCCCAAATAGAAGTAAGCCAGGGACATCAGGATGTTATGAAAATGCTGGATGGCTGCTGCTTTCCCTTAATAAAGTCTTTCAGTCCCAAACTTGTTGTTTTTGTAATTCTGCCCTGCAATATGCAATTCTCTTTCCTTCTATTCACCTTCTCAATCACCCTAGGAAACACAACCATTCATTTATCGCTGAGGCCCGAAATCTTGGTGCCATTTCTTATTGCTTTCTCTTCTCCCCACCATTCAAAAATCTAGCAAAATCTTTCAGCTTTTCCCTTTTTTAACGTATCCATCTCTAATGAATCTTAAAGACCAGAGCTTTTGTAATTGTGGAGAACTGGAACATTCAAGGTAAATCATAATTCATTTGGTGAGATTATCTCCAGTCTTATTTTGTAAATCCATGTATGACTGCAGCCATATCCAGAAATTTTATAAAGGATGTTAACCCCCAACCCCAATAAATTATAATGTAAAATACAAATATAAAGTATATCACACTGTAAAAAGAATTCTACATGTACAAGGAGGTGGGGAAAAATCAAACTCTCAGCAATAGCAATTTCAAGACTCTCCTGGGGCTCTTGTCTGACTCTTCCTATTCATCACTCAGCCTCCTTTTTATGGTTTTCTGCTTTGCTCACTTTAACACAGTGCCCTTCAGTTTTCACTATAAGCTCAGCATTGTCACTACAGGGAGTATGTGGTTTTATCATCTACCTTTTAAGGAAAAGCTTTTACTTTTAGAAAGGCACCTTACTGATAGTTATTTTCTCCAACATAATTTTTTTTTTCTATTTTAACTTATGGTTCTGATTTTATTTATTTATTTATTTTGAGACAGAGTTTCACCCTGTCTTGTGCAGTCCCAAACTTGCTGGGAGAGAGAGTGCAGTGGCACGATCTCGGCTCACTGCAGCCTCTGCCTCATGGGTTCAAGTGATTCTCCTGTCTCAGCCTTCCCAGTAGCTGGGACTACAGGTGTGTGCTACTACACCTGGCTGATTTTGTGTTTTTAGTAGAGATGGGGTTTCAACATGTTGGCCAGGCTGGTCTTGAACTCCTGACCTCAGGTGATCCACCTACCTCAGCATCCTAAAGTGCTGGGATTACAGGTGTGAACCACTGTGCCAGGCCTCAATGTGATTTTAGACCTGAAGGAACTATTTTTAATATTCTGAAGAATAATCTTTTTTTTTTTTGGGGGGGGGACGGAGTTTCGCTCTTGTTACCCAGGCTGGAGTGCAATGGCGCGATCTCGGCTCACTGCAACTTCCGCCTCCTGGGTTCAGGCAATTCTCTTGCCCCAGCCTCCTGAGTCGCTGGGATTACAGGCACGTGCCACCATGCCCAGCTAATTTTTTGTATTTTTAGTAGAGACGGGGTTTCACCGTGTTGATCAGGATGGTCTCGATCTCTTGACCTCGTGATCCACCTGCCTCGGCCTCCCAAAGTGCTGGGATTACAGGCTTGAGCCACTGCGCCCGGCCTAGAATAATCTTATTTAAGTCACATATAAACAAGTTGTGCTAAATTAAAAACATTTAGTTCCATTTACTTCTTCATTTTAGTAGGTAACTTTGTGATCCAAACTCATATTGGTCTTCCTGTTTGGGTCACTCAATCCAAACCTTGTTAGGAAAACCTGGTTCCTCACTCTTCCTGTAGCTGTGGTGGATTGTGTTTCCAAAGATGGCTGCAACAATATCTCTCATTCCATATGTTCTTTTGCAATGTGACTGTGCCACTCCCTCATCAACAGGTAGTCTAGATTCACTCCCTTTGAATCTAGACTGGCTTGTGACCTATTTTGACCAACAGAATGGAATCTCCAAGGCTGGACCTTAAGAAGTCTTCAGCTTCTGCCTTTGTGTCTTAGAGTG
The DNA here is from genome assembly GCF_009761245.1 of Sapajus apella. Taxonomy (NCBI): domain Eukaryota; kingdom Metazoa; phylum Chordata; class Mammalia; order Primates; family Cebidae; genus Sapajus; species Sapajus apella. The sequence continues at coordinate 395,187 of NW_022436958.1, forward strand.
TTCTTTCTTGGAACGATCTTCCAAGCTGTGAAGAAGCTCCAGAGTCATATCACAAGGCCTGATGGAGGATAACTGAGGACTTTGGCCAACAACCCCAGCTGAGCTCCCAGTTGGAATGTGAATGAGGCCATTTTGGGTGTTCCAGCCCATTAGACCCCTAGCCAACACTCTATAAACTAGAACTGCCTGCTCGACCCACAGAATCATGAGGAATAATAAACCGCTGTTGTTTTAAGCCAGTACATTGGGAGGTGGTTTGTAATGCAGCGATACCTGACTGAAACACTGAGGCTTCTTTGCTCAGCTTGGTTTTGAGGCCTTGCACCATGTTCACCAGCTCACCTCATCACCCTCAAACCTCTGCAGGGAAATACCACTTACTTTCTGGGTTTTCACAATCATTTTAGCTCTATAGACAAAGTAGTTCACTCATCAGTGACTATGAAAGTGGGCAAATAATGATCACAATACTAATTAACACTTTTTGAATGCTTTTAAGTGTAATATATTTATTAATATATTTAATTTTTAGAACAACTTTTTGGCCAAGAAGGGATCCATTTCCAGTACTTTCCAAAGCAGCATTCTCTTTGTCTTGTCAGGGAAGGCCTTAAAATTACTTTCAGTTAAAGAAGATTTAAAAGAACGTTTCTGTTTAGGGTTTTTCAGTCTCAACAATTTTTAGAACAACTTTTTTGAGCTAGGAACTATTATTATTCCCATTTTACAGATGAAAAAACTAAGGCACAGAGAGGTAAAGTAACTGGTAAAACAGTGAGTGGGTTGAATCACCATCAGAACCCAAGTATTAGACTGTAGAGCCACATGCTAAGCTACTGTGATGTCCTGCCTCCCATAAATAATGTCTCAAGCTTATTTTTATTTTTTTAGAAAAAACCTTTTTGAGTCAAGATCTTGCTTTGTCCCGCAAGCTGGAGTGCAGTCTATAACCTCGAACTCCTGGACTCAGAAGATCCTCCTGCCTTGGTCTCCCAAAGTGCTGGGACTATACAGGTGAGCCACCATGCCTGGCCCTACTTTAGTTAAGAAAGTCCTTTAAGGCTTTGATTGCCTTCCTCGTTTATTCTAGGTTCCAGGCTGTGTCCCATGCTAACAGTTACATTTAGAAAAATCTAATGTTAGAAAAGTCTAAATTGACTATTCCTACATCCACAGTTCAGGGTAGGATAGAATGTTTGCCTGGTTTTCCCAGGTTTCTCATCCCTGTGTGGCCACCGCAGAGGGCAGCAGAGTGACAGGCTGAGGGTGCAGAGGGGGCAGAGAAGCAGAACCGATGGAGGGCCCCAGGCAGGACAGGGGTGGGCGGAGCTATCTGCACATCTGAGTCCTGAAAGCTAGGCGGGAGCTCAGCCCCAATTCTCTCACCAACCATCCACTGACAGAGAAGGCAGCTTCTTCTAATAGCAAGGGCCATGGCTTCCCAAACTGTGCCATCTGACTTGAAGGGGAGGAAAGTCTCCGTGCCTGCTACGCAATTGCAATCGCAGCCTTCAGGCAAGCTCCCCAGTACCACTGCCTTCAGATCCCTCCTAGGCAGACATCCTGGGGCTGTCACTGCAAAGCATGTGATTTTGCTTCAAGCAGCCCTTGTAGTTCTCCTGCTTCCTATTTGCTTGATAACAGACCCAAGAACTCTAAAGGAAAAATTAAAAGCTAATTATAAAATTCAGTAGGCCTGCATTCTTATGTTATATTAAGAACAAGACGTTTGGAGACAGACAGCCCTGGGTCAGAGTTCCATCTCTGCTGCTTCATTACTGCGTGGCTTTGGGAAACCTGTTTTCTTCTCAGATCCTCAATGTCTTTGGCTGTAGAATGGGTTAGTAATATTTACCTTGTGTGCTTGTTGTGAGCAATAACTAATCCTATACTCAAAACCCTTGGCCTCATATATATACCAAGCAGCCATCAGGGTAGCTATTAATTACAAATGTAGACTATACTGTGGGTCTATGGGACCATTAACATACCATGGCATCTTAGCATGTAAGCTGCAAAGGGTAAAACTGGTGTTTCATGCTCTGCTCTGCAATGTTTGTTGAAGAAAAAAGACAACCACTGTGATCTACTTTAGAAAAATGCTATCTTTTAATTGTTTATATTTTTACTTTCTTATTTTCGTTTTGTCCTTTAAATGCTTTGGAGCATTTACTAGCTCTTCTGCTTTCAACTTCTATACATTTACAACTTCTGTAAATTTAAAAAGTGTATAAATCTTGATCAAATGCTCTTAATCTGAGACTTATGGGTTTCCAGGGGTCCATGAACTTTTTGAAATTGTATGCAACATTGTTTGTGTCTACACATATGTGCATTTGTGAGGGGAAATGATTCATAATTATCAACAGACTCTGAAAGGATTCTGTGGTTGGACAAAAGATGGAAGAATCCTTGGACAAAATACAGAAAAATCCTAAACAGAAACGTTCTTTTAAATCATCTTCTACTGAAAGTAATTTGAAGGCTTTCCCTGACTTAAAGCAAAGTGGATGCTGCTTTGGAAAACCCTGGAAATATGGATTCTGTCTTTCTCAGCCAAGGACTGGCCTCTTTTCTCCAGTGTATCCCTAACAGAGTGGTGAGGCTAGCTTTTCCCACCAGTACAGGTAACGCAGTAAAGATAGGACCACGTGATGAAGAGGTATTGCCCGTCTCTAATTACAGCTAACAAAGACCCAGGCCTAACCTCAGCTGCACCTTCTGTCTCTGGTAAGTCACTTAAGGAGTAGACCTATAATTAGGATTTGCTACCTGAAACATAATTCTTAGGACGATGAATCTCTAAATTATGTCCCCAGAGACATGCCTGAGACTAAACCCTAAGGGCTGTTGGCCATAAGAGGGTATGTGTGGTATTCTTCATTCAGTGGGGATTTATAAATGAGGATGATATCACTCAGAAGGGGCAGGTGTCCAAGAGGCCCTTTTGACTTCTGCAATGGGGCCTAACAGCCCATGAACTGAGCTCCATAATCTATGCCTCTGGCACAGAATCTGTGCAAAGCAGGAATGGCCATATCAGCACATTTGAGGATTTAAAAACAGCTTCTTTTTTTTTTTTTTTTTTTTTTTGAGATGGAGATTCGCTCTTGTTGCCCAGGTTGGAGTGCAATGGTGCCATCTCAGCTTACCACAACCTCTGCCTCCTGGGTTTAAGTGATTCTCCTGCCTCAGCCTCCCAAGTGGCTAGGATTACAGGCATGTACCACCACTCCTGGCTAATTTTGTATTTTTAGTAGATACATGGTTTCTCCATGTTGATCAGGCTGGTCTTGAACTCCTGACTTCAGGTAATCTGCCTACCTCGGCCTCCCACAGTGCTGGGATTACAGGTGTGAGCCATTGTGCATGGCCTCAATCAGCTTCTTTTATCCAGAGATCTCTTCCCCATATTGTAAGGAGGATTCAGCTTATTGATTTCACTTTATTTTAAAAGAAAATAATTATTGATGTGTAAAGTAAATGAAAACACAATCAAGGGGGAGTGTAATTGAAAGTAATTTAAAAGTTCAATGATTGATGACTATTTTTCAATTATTATGACATCTCTTTATTAACAAGAAATTCATAAATTAAGGAGTATGCCATATAAGCCTTGTGGAATATATTAGGGGAACATTTTTGATCCATGCAAATAAACTGAGATAGACTGGGTGCACCTGTTCCTAGTCATGACCCAGGAATATGTGAAACTCCGGCTCAGGATGACGTCTGTGGGTGTCAGTACAAGAATAACGATACAAAGTTGGCAGTGGGGTGGGGAAGTGTTTTGTGGGCAGGAACCACCATCTGCAGCCAGCTCCCAGCACGACTGTGTTCGGATGCCCATCAACCAGGAAAGGGAGTCTAAGGCTTCCAGATGATTTTCCCCTTTCACAAAACCGTTGTAAAATAAAATACAAATCCTTCCTGAATGTTCCTAGCTTTTCTTCCTTTCGGAAGTTTTCAGTCAATGGGAAACAAAGCCTTATTCAAAGGATTAAAGCCATAGTCATTCTATTGTTTGGGGCTTCAATAATGTGGCTTTCCTTCCATAGACAGAATTTTCAATTCACAAATCATCTAAAAAACAGGAAATTTTGGGGAAACATGCTTATGATAACAAACAAGGGATCTATCGTGTGGTATAGTCGTATAGAAGTCTACACAAAGAGGCATCCGATTTTAAGATTTTTTTTTTTTTTTTTTTACTGTTCTGGGCTTCTGGCTGCATTCTAGGAAGATCATTCCTTAAAAGAAAAAACCATAAGGCTTATGAGGTAAGACCCTCAGTTCCCACCCCTATCCCCAGAAGAGTATGGAGGAAGGAAAGCAGACTCTGGCTATATTTTTATGGCTGCACTCCAGGCAGTACTGCAGAGGCAACAGGCAGGCTCTGAAATGCCTTCTTCCCCCTGCTATCCTCAGGCCTCCGTTTCCCACTTACCCCATCCAAGTCCTGAGCCCTTACTTGGGAGAGGGAGGATGAAGGGGCAGCAACATTGGTTAACAGGAATAGCGAATGTTCGAGGAAGACAGTGGCAGGCTGTAGCCATAGAGAGCCATGGAAGGTTAAAGAGGTTGTGGAAATAGTCATTTATTTTGCAAGCAGTTCTGGTGTGGTTTAGCACTAAACTGTGAGCAGACAGACTCACTTTGGAAACCTCTGCAGCCACTTCTAAGTAAACTACCAAGAGAATTATTTTATTTAGGTTCCTCATTTCGGTGACAATCTTTTAATCTTTTGAGCTGCATGCTGAAAAGAACATTATAGATCCTCCTGAAAAATAATTTTTAGTGTCGACGGTTCCCTAACGTGATGATTTTTTCCTCGGTCTCTATCTTCCCCCATTCCCCTTAACTTTTCCCTGATGGAAGAAAGACAGAGTCTATTTGTTTCCTAGCATCTTTTTCCATGGCTCTTGATACTGAAGGTGTGATGTGGATTCCAGCAGCAGGAACAGCAGCATCTTGCTTGTGAGAAATGCAGAATATCAGGCACCATCCTATGACTATTGAATCAGAATTAGCATTTTAACAAGATCCTTGGCGATTTGCATGCATATTAGTTTGTGAAGGGCTGATTTGCACAGATCTGTTCTATAGACCTGACTCATAACCTGCACTCCCCAAAGCCTGCAAGATCCCACATTTCTGGCCCTGTATACTTCTCCAGTCTCATCCATGTCACTCTGCCTCTCATTCACTAGTTCCAGCCCACTAGACTTTCTCGTTCTGGCCTTCAAGCCTTTGTACTTGCTGTTCCCTCTGCCTGGAGGGCTCTTGCTCCATCTAATATGGCTGACTCTTTTATTTCAGCTTAACTGTTACTTCTGGCCGGGCATGGTGGCTCACACTTGTAATCCCAGCACTCTGGGAGGCAGAGGCGGGCAGATCATTTCAGCCCAAGAGTTTGAGACCAGCCTGGGCAACGTGGCAAAATCCCATTTCTACAAAAAATACAAAAATTAGCCAGGTGTGGTGGCGAACACCCGTGGTCCCAGCTATTCAGGAGGCTTGAGCCTAGGAGGCTGGTTGCAGTGGGTTGAGATTGCACCACTGTACTCTAGCGTGGGCGACAGAGCGAGACATTGTATAAAAAAAAAAAAAGTTACTTCTTTTGAGGATGCTTCCCTGACCCCTCTATATGAAGAACCACCCCCCCAACCCAGCTACTCTATATCCCATTACCCTGTTTTATAGTTTTATGGCACTTACTGTTTTCTGAAGTTATTGTATTCATTCATTTTTGAGTCTGTTTTATTCAGGGTTGTGTGTTCAGTGTTCAGAGCAGTTCCTAGCACATCAGAGGTGCTGAATTAATGTTTATTGGATAAATGAATACAGTTTTGGGAATCATGAACATTGATAACCTAGGCCCAGACAATTCTAAGGTAAAATCTGGCACCCTCTGAACCAACCTGACAGCTTTCAGTTGATTGACTTAAGACCAGTGCTTTTGGGTGACCGGATGAGAAAATCAAAGACTGGTTACCTCAGCAGTAGCATCAATATCTCTTAGGAACTTGATAGAAAGACAAATTATTGAGCCTCATCACAGATCTACCGAATCAGAGATCTTGGCAATAGGGTTCAGCAATCTATGTTTTAAGGAGATTTCCAGGTAATTCTGATGCACTGCCCCAAATATTCTGACATCTTACCAGTGTGGAGAACCCACAGTGTTCAAAGCCCATTTACATATATCACTGTTGTTCTGGACTTCATCACAGCCCTGAGAATAGGCATGGCAGGTGGCATAACTTCCCATTTACGTATGAAGAAATTGAGCCCTAAGAAATGATTCTATTTGTCTTGGTCATACTTGTTTTGGAATCCTTGTTAAAACTATAGATACCTGGGCTGTACCCCAGATCTACTGAATTAGAATCATTGGAGCTGGGGCTCTGGAATCTAGATGAAAAAAAAAAAAAGCTCTCTAGGACATTCTAAAGCTTTTAAAAGTTTGAGAACCAGTTGCAACAGGAAACAGTGGAATAGATATCAGAACTGATAGCTCCTCATTCCTAAGGTGTGCTCTTAGAGAGTCTTGAGAAGAGTAACTACTGATAAAAAATGATACTGATCTGTAGTACCATTTAGTGAAAATAGTTAAACCAAACTCACAGTAATTCTTCCACCTTTATTAGACCCTAATCCTACTTGTTACTGTTGTAAACCAGGGAGAATCAAACTCCATGACATGACACGGACTGTTTCTTTGTATATAATTTAGTCATGTATAGAATCAACTAAATGGACATCAGCTAAGGTGTGGCAGGATTTCCTGGTTAGTTTGTGATACAGGATTTTTATTTATTATTAAAAAAATTTTTTTTGAGACAGGGTCTCTCACTCTGTTGCCCAGGCTGGAGTGCAGTGGCACTATCTTGGCTCACTGCATCCTTGCCCTTGGGGGGTGAGCTTCCCACATCAGGCTCCCTAGTAGCTGGAACTACAGGAGTGCACCATCACACCAGGCTATTTTTTTTCTTTTTTCTTTTTTCTTTTTTTTTAGAGATGGAGTTTCACTCTTGTCACCCATGCTGGAGTGCAATGGCGAGATCTTGGCTCACTGCAATCTCCGCCTCTTGGGTTCAAGCCATTCTCCTGCCTCAGCCTCCTGAGTAGCTGGGATTACAAGCATGCACCACCATGCTTGGCTAATTTTTGTGTTTGTAGAAGAGACGGGGTTTCACCATGTTGCCCAGGCTGGTCTCGAACTCCTGACCTCAGGTGATCCACTCAGCCTCCCAAAGTGCTAGGATTACAGGTGTGAGCCACCGTGCCTGGCCCTGGCTAATTTTTTAAAAACATTTTTTTTTTTTGTAGAGACCAAGTCTTGCCATGTTGCCCAGGCTCATCTCGAACTTCTGGCCAAAGGGGTCTACTTGCCTTGGCCTCCCAAAGTGCTGGGATTACAAGTGTGAGCCACTGTGCCTGGCCTAAAAACAATAACTTTAAAAAATACTTCTCCAAGTGGGCAAGTAGCTCACAAATCTCTTCTCCTGGCCTAGCTCCCCCAGATCCAGGCCTATACATTGGACTGCTTAAGGAACAGTTCTTTTCTAGATGTCCTGCAGGCATCTTCATCTCAGTATGTCCAAATTCATTACTTTCTTTCCCACCCCATCCATTCTTCCTCCTGGCTACACTCTATCAGCTAATGACTATATATATCAACTACTGTGTCATCTTAGCCAGGAATCTAGGCCAGTCTCTGGATTCCTTCCATCCTCTGTCTGTATAGCTAACCAGTCCTTTCATTTTACTCCTTAGATTGCTCTCAAATCACCTCCTCTTCCTTTATCTCTGCTCAACTATAGCTCAAGCTCTCATCATCTCTTGCTTGGGCTGCCATGATGGCTTCCAAAGTGGTTCCTTCACTGGTGCTTCTAGTTGACCTCATTTCTCCTCTTCCTTCCTTTCAGCTCTATGCTTCAGTGCTATAAAACTGCTTTCACTTTCTTTAAAAAGAGTTTTCCATTTTGATTTCTGAGACACATGACACATCTACATCAATGTTAAGTCTATGAAAGTTGCTATTACCTTCACAAGGCAGAAAGGACCCTTCTTTCCCAGCAGTGAAAAAAATCAAAAGAAGAGAGCTTCAGGGAATTCACTTGCTACCCAGCAGAAGCTTCAATTTCTAACAAAACTGCGAGGTTTCAAATAATGAAGTGGAACTTCACCCAAAGATGGCACTCAGGAACATTATTTTCCTTCAGCTTTCCCTTGAAATATTCAACAACTTTCCTTTCTTTCTTTCTTTCTTTCTTTCTTTCTTTCTTTCTTTCTTTCTTTCTCTTTCTTTCTTTCTTTCTCTCTCTCTTTCTTTCTTTCTTTCCTTTTTTTTTTTGAGACAGGGTCTTATTCTATTGCCTAGGCTGGAGTGCAGTGGCATGATCTCGACTCACTGCAACCTCTGCCTCCTAGGTTCAAGTGATCCTCCTGCCTCAGCCTCCCTAGTAGCTGGGACTACAGGTGTGCCCCACCATGCCTAGCTAATTTTTGTAGGTTAGTAGAGACAGCATTTCACCATGTTGGCCAGGCTGGTCTCAAACTCCTGACCTCAGGTGATCTGCCTGCATAGGCCTCTCAAAGTGCTGGGATTACAGGTGTTGAGCTGCCATGCTCAGCCTCAATGGCTTTCTATTTCCCATTAGGATTACCTCCATTTTGGGCTCTTTTTGAGGGAGGAGGCAGCACCCTCACTCCCAATCTAAAGCTGCTTTCCCTTCTTGATGATGCTTTCTGCTTCCATGCCTTTGCACATGCCGTGTCTGTTTTATTGATTTTGCTTTTCCCGTCTCCTGTGTATGGCAAACTCCCACTTGTTTTTCATGATTCTGCTCAAGTGTTCTTTCCTGTATGAAGCCCAAGATGTCTACATGGAGAGACATCTGGCCAGCGCTCGCCCCCGCCCCACATTCCAGCCATCCCAGTTCAGGTACCAGACATGTGGGTAAAGAAGCTATCCTAGATGCCCAGCCCCAGCTACCATCTGACTGCAACCACACAGCTCGCCCCAAGTGAGAACTGCCTGGAGGAGCCTAGTATTATCCTCTCTTTCAGAACCATAGCAGAGAATAATAAATTGTTGTTTGAAGCCACTCTGTTTTGTGGTGGTTTGTTAGGCAGCAATAGGCAACTAGAACACCATAGTTGTTTCTTTTTTTAAGAAAATAACTTGATAAACAGAGCTTTGTAAGTTGCTTTTATTATTTCTCCCTTTATACAAGCACATTCTGCAACATAAGGAGATTTCTATCTCAGCCCTGAACTAGATTTATGACCCTGATCAAGTCTTTTTATAATAATGTCACAGAACTTTACTTGCTTCAGCTCTAATATGAAGGATTGGACTAGTGAATCACTAAGGTCTATTCTAGTTCCATAATTGTGGCATTCCCTTCAAACTATTAGGGAAAAATGGACTTCTTCTTGGTTAAGTTTTAACTTGCAGTAAAGTTTTATGGGCACGAGAGTTTTCAGTGGGGTAGTGAATGCCAGGAAAGTGCTGAGTCAGCACAATGCTGTCTGACAGCCAGGAACAAAAATGAGTCAGGAGCAAACATAAATTTAATCCTTTAGCTCCTTCTTCCTGCAAAATTCAGAAGATGATTTATCTGTAACAAAAGACTTGAAAGAGGATTCTCACTTTTCCCCTTAAAATTTGTTACTCAAGTCTGTAGGTAACTTCAGGATTTTTGGTAGAAGACTTAGATTTGCATAGTTGACTCAGTCTCCGGAAGATCCCTACACTCAAATGCTAAGTTTAGGGCAAGTGAACTGAGTGATTCCTAGAGGAAATAAACTCTCGCCTGAGAACAACAGCTGAAGTAAAATCCCATAAGCCAGGAAAACAGCCACACAATTACAGTAACAGGTGGTCAGTTTCAAAACAAATTTCAAGGTCTGACTCGTCTGGCACCTGCTCTAGAACCACAGACAGCAGTTTGACACTGTCTGAGTGCAAGTTAGGTCATCCCTGCCACGCCATAAGGAAGATTGTCTACCTTTATCAGCAGAGCTAAGTCATGGTAGGTTAGAGGACTGCTTCTCTGTGGTAGTAACCCCTGTGGTTCCCTATCTGAGAAGAGGAAATAAGAGAGTATTTGGGAACTGGACAGGACCTTGCAGATTAACCATTAGGTTGGTGCAAAAGTAATTGTGGTTTTTGTTCTTAATGGCAAAGTGAAGCCTAGAGGAGCTAAGCAGAGATTTGCTCAGAGTCACATGACCTGTAGAAGCAGAACATCCCACCCCCATTTTATTGTGAAAAAATCTAAACACACAGCAAAGTTGAAAGGATTTTTAAAAGGCACAGCTGTATATCCATTTCCTGAATTCTACTGTTAACGTTTAATTAAACTCATTTATTTTCTAAGTATTCCTCTATTCATCCTTCTAGCACCTTATTTCCTGGACGCCTTTCGAAGTGAATTACAGACACCTGTACTCCTTCCCCTAAAGCAGCATAGCGTTTTATCATCATTTAATTCCTCAATTTTATAGACATTTTGGAACCCGAAAAAATTACAAGAAATCATTTGGCTGGGTGTGGTGGCTGCTCATACGCGTAATCCCAGCAGTTGGGGAGGCTGTGATGATGTGTGGATCACCTGAGGCTGGGAATTTGGGACTAGCCTGACCAACATGGAGAAACTCCATCTCTACTAAAAATACAAAAATATTTAGCTGGATCTGGTGGTGCATGCCTGTAATCCCAGATACTCAAGGGCTGAGGCAGGAGAATTGCTTGAACCCAGGAGGCGGAGTTTGCGGTGAACCGAGATGGCACCTTTGCACTCCATCAAGCCTGGGCAATAAGAGCAATACTCCATCTAAAAAAAAAAAAAAAAAGAAAAAGAAATCAATGGACCCCTAAAATGTAAATTAGCCTTGGATAGCCTGAAAGAGAACCCAATTTCCAAAGGTCCTAACTTTAAGGTACTTGAAGATTCTTACTAAGAGCAAATTCCGGAGATGACAGAAATACTAGTCAATACACATCCATGCTGATGTTGTTCCCTCCTCCTAGAATCCTGTACTTTCCCCTTCCTGCTCCACCTGTTGAAATCCTCTCTTCATTCCTCCATTCCTTGCAGATAATTACCCACTGTTATACATGTATTGTTTTAAGGAAAAAGATTATTTAAGAAGCCTGAACTGTGACCTCCTTCTCAATCCCTTTCCTAAACACCGAGTTTTAATCTTTCTCATTTGAATGCCCATAAACTTTCATTGCTACTTTTCCTCCCTCACTCTACCTTGCTGCAGTTTAATGTTTATTTATTTATTTATCACTACTACTACTCCTCCTCCTAATAATACTTATGGTTAATTTGTAAGGGACTACATCTTAAGACTTACTATGTATCTTCTGCAGTTCTTTGCATAGAATCAACACTGAAGGACAAGCACCCTCCAATTTCAAAGCAACAAAATTATGTTCGGGTAGTTTTCTGAAAACGAGACCTTAAGAACTACCTGTATCAGAATCCCATGAAGAGCTTGTTTAGTGTACAGATTTCTGGATTGTCCACCCTCAGAAATACTCATTCCAGAGTTCATGTCCTTTTCAGGGACATGGATGAAGCTAGAAGCCATCATTCTCAGCAAACTAACACGGGAACAGAAAACCAAACACTGCATGTTCTCACTCATGAGTGGAAATTGAACAATGAGAACACATGGATACGGGGAGGGGAACATGACACACTGGGGCCTGTCAGGGGGTGGGAGGCAAGGGAGGGAGAGCATTAGGATAAATACCTAATGCATGTGGGGATTAAAACCTAGGTGACAGTTTGATGGGTGCAGCAAACCACTATGGCACATGAATGCTATGTAATAAACCTGCACATTCAGCACATGTATCCCAGAACTTCAACTAAAATTAAAAAATAGTAATAATAAAAGAAATACTCATTCAGAAGTTTTGGAATGCGGGTCCAGAAGGTGCATGCAGCCTTAACAATTACCTCTGGTGATTTTGACACAGGTAGCACAGCAGCCAAACTTGGAGAGATTTGTTCACAGGTCTGTATCACCAACCTTGCTTTCTGTTAGGCCTTCAATCACTTTTTTTTTTTGAGACAGGGTCTTGCTCTGTCACCCAGGCTAGAGTGCAGTGGCACAATCTCGGCTCACTGCAACTTCCATGTCCTGGGTTCAAGTGATCCTCCCTGCCTCAGCCTCCTGAGTAGCAGGAACCACAGACATGCTCCATTATGCCAGGCTAATTTTTTTATTTTTTGTAGAGATGGGGTTTCTCCATGTTGCCTAGGCTGATCTTGAACTCCTGAGTTCAAACAATCCCCCTGCGTCAGCTTCCCAGAGTGCTGGGATTACAGGCGTGAGCCACTGCACCTGGACCTTTAATCACTTTTAAACCAGCAACCCTACTCTGCCTGTCCCTTGAATGGATCGGATAAAGGTATGGCAAAAAGCCTCCTGTCACGGTGGGGTGTGATAGTCACAGCATCACCCCTTCACCACATCATGTGCTGCCAGTCACCACTTCTGCTGTTGCCACCAACCCCCGCGTTTCCCTTTGTCACTTCCCCCTTGCCACCACCAACGGCCACTGTCCCTCTGCTCCTCACCCTCCATGGCTGAGTCAGATCTAGCGTTGGGCACTTGAGGAAGAAGCCACTGTGGAAGATGGAATGAGGGTGTTCCCATTCTATATTCACAAGCCCACAGCTGGGAGCAAAAGCACACCTACTTCTGTCCCTGGCTTCTTAAGAAGCTGCAAACCTGGCTAGAAAGTTGGGTCTGTGGTTTGAGGTTCCTGCTGTCTTTGATTTTACAATGAGTGGAAAGTGAGTTGAGTAACAGGTCTCTTGCCCAAGTATTAAGGGCCACCGGCAATGAAGGCAGGAACTGATGACATGCAGTTGGTTCCCCCTCTAGGACAAGTATCTCTGTATAGGGAAGGCCAACATGGCCATCTCCACTGTTTGGTCTTAGTGGAGTATCTTATATATACTGAAATTTGTTTTTTTGTTTTCAGGTGCTAAAAGGATAATATCAAGGAAAACTATGGGTAGGGGCAGTGACTCATGCCTGTAATCCCAGCACTTGAAGCCAGGAGTTCAAGACCAGCCTGGGAAACAAAGCAAGACCCTGTGTCTAAAAAATTTTTTTGTAATTAGCTGGGCATGGTGACACATGCCTGTAGTTCCGGCTACTCATCTACTTGGGAGACTGAGGTGGTGGATAGCTTGAGCCCAGAAGTTTGAAGCAGCAGTGAGCTGTAATTGCACCACTGCACTCCAGCCTGAGTGACAGAACGAGACCCTGTCTCTTTAAAAGAAAAAAGAAAAACTATGGTTCAGAGTGTTGTTTCATGAAACATAATCTGCTTTATGTTTTGAATTAAATATAACTTGAAATCAGTTTCTCTAAGACATTGCCAGCATTGCCATTTTCAGTTCAACATAGATTTGTCTATTGCAGTGGTTCCCAAACTTTAGGAGGCATCAGAGTCATCTGGAGGGCTTGTTAAAACACAAATTTATGGACGTCACCAACAGTTTCTAATTCTCTCTCTCTCTGTCTTTTTTTTTTTTTTTTTTTTTTTTTAAGACAGAGTCTCCTTCTGTTTCCCAGGCTGGAGTACAGTGGTGCGATTTTAGCTTACTGCAACCTCTGCCTCCTGGGTTCAAATGCTTCTGCCTCAGCCTCCCAAGTAGCTGGAATTACAGGTGTGCCACCACACCTGGCTAATTTTTTTTTGAGATGGAGTCTCACTCTGTCACCAAGCTGGAGTGCAGTGGCATAATCTTGGCTCACCACAACCTCCAACTCCCTGGCTCAATCGATTCTCCTGCCTCAGCCTCCCTAATAGTTGGGATTACAGGCATGTGCCACCACGCCCAGCTAATTTTTGTATTTTTAGTAGAGACGAAGTTTTACCATGTTAGCCAGGCTGGTCTTTATCTCCTGACCTCGTTAGCTGCCCACCTTGGCCTCCCAAAGTGTTGGGATTACAGGCCTGAGCCACCACGCCTGGCCCTAATTTTTGTATTTTAGTAGAGATGGGGTTTTGCCATGTTGGCCGGATTGGTCTTGAGTGCCTGACCTCAAGTGGTCTGTCCTTCTTGGCCTCCCAAAGTGCTGGCATTACAGGTGTGAGCCACCGTGCCTGGCCTATTTCTGATTCTCTAGGTCTGGAAAGGGGACCAATAATTTTCACTTCTAACAAGTGGCAAGATGCTGCTGCTGCTGCTGCTGCTGCTGGTCCAGGGACCACACTTTGAGAAGAGTGGTACTTACTGGGCCATTTACCACACTGCCTGCCTGCCTTATTGTGTCACAATACAGCCGTGCTTCTCAGGCCTAGCTATTCATTAGAATTAACTGTGAAGCTTTTAAAACATAAGGTTTGGGTGGAATGCTCAGACCCTGCCTTAGACCCAATTAAGTCTATAGCTTTGAGGATGAGACCTGGGTATTGTTCAAAAAGATCCCCAGGTGATTCTAATGGATACCGAGGGCTCAGGACCACAGACATATCGCAAACTCTGGCCCTATTCTATGTTACATATGATTCTCATTTGACAAATACATATCGACCGCCTAATGTATGTCTTGGTAAATGATAAAGTATGTAAGAAATGGTCCCTGACCTCAAGCAGAGATACATCACCTGTCCAAATATTTAAACAAAAAGCTGGTGTGTGGGGTTTGTGCCAATTAGAGGACTAAACCATTACTGAAAACAGAGGTCTGGATGATTCAGGGTAAATCAATGCTGCACTTTATCCTCACATTGTTTAAGTTATGTATGCCTCTGCCACACATGAAACATATTCCTTTGGTGGGGGAAATTGCTCATTTATTGGTTCATTGAGGATGTTCCAACTGATTCACCATGGTAAGTGTGATTGAACCATGGAAATGATGGAACATTAAATCAATAGCTAGTCAGCTAGTGACTATTCCTTGGCTAAGTATGCTATTAAGGTTCTGTTTCAGAAGTCCCTGTGCTCAACAGAGGTGAACCTTTCTAGTGGAGAAATACAACATGAATTATGTTTAGAATGTACTTCAATCTGGGGTTTTAAATAAACAGTCCTTAAATATGTATAAAAATCTGAAATTATTTTTGAATCAAAGGGAAAAAACAACTGGTTCCAAAAACCAAACCATATTTAGCTTAAAAAGGTGTTATTTGCATCCACTAGAATACAATATAATTTAATGATTCAATGACAGCTGGCCCATGAAGGAGAGAGTTTCTAGAAAGGAGGAAATACCCTCTTTGGATGTTACTTAGGTATTAGGGTATTATTTAATTCATCGTGTTATTTAATTTGGTTATATCCTTTTTTTTTTTTTTTTTTTGAGATTTTGTTTTCATGTTGAGGGGAGTTTTTCCTAGAATAAGAAATCCTGATGCCAAGAAAAGATCATTGTTTTTAAGAGAAAGAGATAAATGCTTTTTAAACTGTTATACTTATTTACATTCAAAAAATGCTGGAGGCATCATGTTAGCTATTGCAGGGGATCACATGAATATGTCAACGTTGCTCTCAAAAAACTTATCACTTTGTAGAAGGGAAAGAGAAGTGCCTATTCCAAACAAAATATGATATGATACATGCCTTTAGAGAGGAATAAATTTTAATGAGGCTTCAAAGAGCTGGAAGACCAGGTCAAGGTTCAAAGAGCCTAAGATAAGGCACAGAACTGGGGTTCTGGTACAATGCGTTACAGCATGGCCAATTTTCAAAGGCCAGCTGTTCTCACTCAAACGAAGACCAAAGCTGAGGGAAGGTGCAGTCAATGGGAAAATAAGGCCACCCTCTCCTACTTTCCCATAGATGCAGTTTCAGGATCAATAGTTTTACAATCTCATTTCAGGAAGCAAAATTAAAATGAATCTGAAGCATTCTTTGTAGTTCATTTCATACTAATAAAATCCAACCTAAAGGATTTTATATGTTGGCTCTATAGCCATGAATATTTGATTTAGGTGTTTAGCCTGGTTAGTAATCAAAGAAATGAAAATTAGAATAAAAATTCAATCATTGTTTTTGGTCTATCAAATTGGTAAAGACTTAAAATGGCCACCAGGCGTTGGGGAGGTTAGGAGTGACAGGCTCTCTCCTATCTGTGGAATATTCCCTGGTTCACCATGGCTGGAGAACAACCCACATCCTTAGCTCATCAAGCCTCCTTCTAAGAATGTATTTCAGAGGAATAGTACAGATCTATGCAAAAACTTGTGTACAAAACTATTCCTCAGAGCTTTGCTTATTATTGGGAAGAATGAGTAAAGAAATAAATGCCCAGGCAGACACAGTGGCTCATGCCTGTAATTCCAACATTTTGGGAGGCCAAGGCAGGTGGATCACTTAAAGTCAGGAGTTCGAGACCAGCCTGGCCAACACGGTGAAACCCCGTCTCTACTAAAAATGCCAAAATTAGCTGGGTTTGGTGGCACATGCCTGTAATCCCAGCTACTTCAGAGGCTGAGGCAGGAGAATCGCTTGAACCTGGGAGGTAGAGGTTGCAGTGAGCTGAGACTGCATCATTGCACTCGAGCCTGGGCAAGAAGAGCGAAACTGCGTCTAAAAAAAGAAAAAGAAAGAAATAAATGCCCAAAAATAGGTGAATAAATTTGAAAGGTATTGTGTGTTGGGCGTGGTGGCTCATGCCTGTAATCCCAGCACTTTGGGAGGCTGAGGTGGGCAGATCACTTGAGGTCAGGAGTTCGAGACCAGCCTGGCCAACATAGAGAAACCCCGTCTCTACTAAAAATACAATATTAGCTGGGTGTGGTGGCACATGCCTGTAATCCCAGCTACTTGCAAGGCTGAGGTAGGAGAATCACTTGAACCTGGGAGGAGGAAGTTGCAGTGAGCTGAGATTGTACCATTGTACCCCGTCTGGGCAACAAGAGCAAAACTCTATCTAAAAAAAAAATAATAATAATATTATGCTAGGAAGGGAATAGTAGTGGTCCCCTATGCCTAGAAATCAGGCTTAGTGGCTTAGAAAAAAAATCTTCAAGTGTTTTAGGTAAGTTAGCATTAATAATTCCACCCAAGGTCAATCCCCTCCCCCCTACTTCCTCCTGTTCAGAAATTCTGTGCTCCTGCCAAATAGGACCACTTGGTATTTGTGTCCTGAACTGACTCTGTCCACTTTCTTGCCTCTCTGCCTTTGCTCTGCTTTCCCACTGTCTCAATGGCTTTCCTTAATCTCTGAGGTCTCATCTCTTCAAGACCCAGTTTTGTAAGCCACCTTATATGTTATGATGATTATGATGTTCCCCTTCCTCACCCAGCCAGAAGGATTTACTTCCCTCTCTGTGTGCTCATAGCAATTCATTCATGTTCTATTCTTCTCATTCTCTGTCCTATGTTAGAATTATTGAAATATATGTATATGTGTGTGTGTGTGTGTGTGTGTGTGTGTGTGTGTATTTTTTTTTTTTCCTATTAGATTTTGAATGACTTGAGGGCAGAGGCCAATATTGTCCAGATTTATACCCCCCAGAGTTATAAAGCATGCTGGGAAATGATTGTTGACTGAATGAATAAGTGAGTGAGTGAATGCAAAAGTACACTTGGAGCCAAATGCTCATATTCTCTGCAGACATGGAATGAACTTGACAAGTGCTAAAGATGGTCTTTGGTTTTTGTGTGGCATGAGACCTCAGGTGGAAACCTCTCATCTGAGCCATGGAGAGGAGACTAGGAAAGACCACGACTGAGAGGGGACACCAGGATGGTAAACCAAACTGCAGTCTTCCCCACTCTCAACCCGTGTTACCCCAATACTTAGCAGAAGATGGATACATTGGAATTTTTACCAAGAACTGATGAACACTTTGCAATGAGGCAAGCACTTATGGCAACTTATCAGCTTTTTTTCTGTCTCAATGACAGCACATTTGTCCACAAAATGAAGAGAGAAGGACTCTCCATATAACTGAGGGGCAAAATAAAAATAAAAACAAAGTGTTCTTAGCGGAGAAAAAGGAGTTTGAAAGTGTTTTAATGACGTACATTGATTTCTGCCCTCCCAGATTTAATATACAGCAAAAACTTTATGTTGATGGTGCAAATGCCTTGACACTGTCAAAGAGGAAGTTAAGCTGAACAGCCGAACTACTGTTCAGAATAGCTAATCCTAAATGTTGCTAAGGCATTTTCTGTTTCCATGGAGTACAGCTCATGGCTACATGTCCTATTACACTTTGCAGTACACCTGCTGGCTTTCTCGGCCCTTCAGGAAATGTCTTTACTTCCTGAAGAATGCAACAAACAACCCAAAACACCATCACAGCCAGCCAGCTGACACCAAATTGTGAACTGTAGTCCCCTCTCTGACAGGATTAGGTACTAGAGTGATTAATATTTGTAGATTGTACTATGGCTAAGTTCAAAAAAGAAATTCATATATATATATATGTATATATACACACACACATATACATGTAGAGTCTACATACTATGGATTCTTCTGTGTATGTATGTCTGTATGAATTCTTATATGTATATATATAATATCAGGGAAGGGGAGATCATTACTTGTTTTTTTTTTTCTGAAAGTTCCCTAGAGTGATAAAATGAAACCTCACTGATGTGAATATTTTTTGCAGTAAACAATAACAAAAACTACTTTTCACCAAGGTTTCTCTCCTTCTGCCAAGTAGCAGTGATTTACAGAACCCAACATGTGAGTGAATGGGAAGTACTATATTTCCAGACATGGGTAATGAATAACTTCTGAGGGCTTGAACTTTTCTCCGTTCCCACAGACTGTATCCACAGAGCGGTGCTCTTGCCCTGAAAGGAAGGATTTGCCCCGGTTTGGAAGGAAGTGGAATAAATAGAACTGGAAATGACAAGGTCACCTTTAATATCATATGAACTGCCTCTTAACAAGCTTCACAATTGCTTTGTTTCTTCCTCCTCCCGTGGTATAAACAGGCTCAGGCCAAGCAAACTCTTGGAGCACACACAGTGTGGGAGGAAGCTCTCAGAGCAGCAAGGAAGGAGAGGCTGCAGGCTCAACAGGGCCCATCAGGCACACCAGGGTTACAATTGTGTTACGGTGTGGTGGCCAGAAGGGAAAATGCTTGTTTTTCAAGGAAGGAACTATATTGTCCCAAATTCCTGTGCATAAAATATAGGACAAACAAGTTACAGTGGGAATATTTAATTGGAGCATGTGTAATAGACAGAATATTTGCCTTTCACTTGGCTTTTCCCTACTCTAAGTAGTATCACATGGTGGCTACATAAAGACGATAAAGTTATTTTAAGTACCCTTCTCTTTAGGACCCTGTTTGGTTGGTATTCCAAACACACAGAGCAAGCTCTTCACTGGCATTCTGTTTGACAGAAAGATTTTTCTTTCCTTCCAGGCTTCTTCAGGCACATTCCACTGGGCTTCCCTCTACCTCCCACTCTGCTGTTTCCTAGCCCTTCTTTTCGACTCTCCCTGTTGAGGAGAGGGAGGACCAGCCAGGAGGTGCGGAAAGGGCACTAACAAGGTTTGGATGACAAAAGGTTAGGTAACAGACAGTTCTGAAATTTCAATTCCCTGGCTTTCAGGAATTCTTAGATAGCCCAAAATATAAATCATCTTGGAAGATCTTTTGGGAGCAGCATTGTCATTAAAAAGCAAGCAAACAAACAAACAAACACCACCAGGTTGGGCCTGGTGGCTCACACCTGTAATCTCAGCACTTTGGGAGGCCAAGGTGAGAGGATTACAAGAGCCCAGGAGTTTGAAAACAGTCTAGGTGATAAGGCAAGGCTCATCTCAACAAAAAACAAAAATTAGCTTGGCATGGTGGCACATACCTGCAGTCCCAGCTACTCAGGAGGTGGAGGCAGGAGGATTGCTTCAGCCCAGAGGTAGAGGCTGCAGTGAGCCATGTTCATGCCTCTGGACTCCAGCCTGGGTAACAGAGAAAGACCTTGATTTAAAAAAAAAAAGCCCCGTCTCTACTAAAAATACAAAAAGTAGCTGGACGTGGTGGCACACACCTGTAATCCCAGCTACTTGGGAGGCTGAGTGATGAGAATCACTTGAGCCCAGGAGGTGGAGGTTGTAGTGAGCTGAGAGTGAACCACTGCACGCCAGCCTGGGGAACAGAATAAGACTCTGTCTGGAAAAAAAAAAAAGCATCACTGGGCTTTGAGTCATAGATAAGTAAGATTGTATGACTTAAGTGCAGATAATCAAAGGTAACATAAACCAAACAAAACCGAGTCGGTATTTGTCAATTGTTACTTATCCCTCTATCTGGATTCTGCACATTCAGTTAAGCTGTTTAAGAAAACCTCCTCCCTACTGTTTTAAAAGTGTCATAGAGCTATGAACTATTGTAATTTCAAAAGTGCAATGAAAAGGGTGCAAGAAAGATACAGTGAGTCTCTAAAGAGTAGAAAGATAACCCTAAAAGGCAGTTTCTGTCTAATATAAATTTTGGCTACTTCTTTACAATTCTAGGATGACATGAGTTCTCAGCATTGCAGATAATGGGTCAGAGCTGAGCTATTGTGGGAACTGCTAGATGGAGCTAGAGTTGTTACGTGGCCAACTGTTTTGATCTGTGGCTAACATGTAACATCAAGAGATTTTGATCTCTGTCTTGTCGATGTGTTAAATTAAGTGTCTGGGGAGTAGACATTGAGGCATCAGTTTAGAAATTCAAACAGATGTGCTCTACTAAAATGCTATGCTAGAATGGGCCTGACCAAGCTAATCATCCTCTGAAGTACACTACAATAGACAGAAGACATTTTCTCCTCGACTGTACAAGGGGTAGGATGGGGGGCGTATGAGCTCTTTCCTTTGTCCTCTGATCACCTAGAACAGCATGGCTAATTTGCTTTGTCTAGCAATAAGAAATCTCACAATATCTTTAGCAGCAAGGTTGAGTGCATTCACATTCATTTCATACCTTAACATTTTTTTTTTCATCTTTTAAAAAAAGAGAAAGCAGAGGATCTGGATTGAGAAACTTGCCACATTTTTCTCTCAGATGTTCTCTTTTCTCTGAAGGTAGGGGGACCTCATCCAAAGGTATCAGCTGTGTAGTTGTGCTGTTATTTCTTTTCAGGTGACAAAATAGGAAAGTACTCTCCTATGATGATGAAACTCAGCTTTATTTTATTTTTTTCTTTTTCCTTGTAGCTGTATTTCTGGGAGGAATCTGACACCAGTTGGGCAGAAACTCCCCCAAGCCTGAACTATGTGATTGCATGAACTCTGCTTTGTTCATTAAGATTGCTCCTTTGAAATGGAATTGATGAGTTTTCAGTGGCCATATGCAGCATTTGGGATCCATAGGCATCAGGGCTTGATGCATGGCCCTCATCTCTGTGGGCTCCTGTGCAATGATTCTCATCTGTCTTAGTTAGAAAGTGAATTAATCTTGACCTTGGCCTCAGGGGTGTGGTTCTCTGCCCTCTCACACGTCTTCAACTCACTTCTTTATCAGAAGCACTTGTTTTAGGCCCAGGCTCCCCCAATTTTAATGACATTTAGACATTTGTCTTTAAATTACATTGCTTTGATTTTAATCAAAATTTATATTTCCAGTATTGTTTCCAGAAAGTTCTCATTCTGGGTTGTAATTTAATTACATGGATCATTAAAGCTTTGAAGGATGCTAATGGGCAGAAAAAAGAGACTCAACAAAACAAAAGCTATTATTAGAAATTACAAATCACTTAGCATTTCAACATCATTTGTTGGATGTGGGCATTTTGTTGAAAGAGACCTTGTTTGCAACAGTGACAGTGCAGAAGACCTATGGAAGAAACAAGCTTCCAACTTGATTTCTATTGTTATACATGCATAGCAAATTATTAATTATATTCTAATAATAGTAATTCTAAATCTAGTAATAGATTTAGAAATGTTATTAGCAGAAAACTTGATGGGTTAAGCAATGCTACATACCACCTTAGTCTAACCACTCCACAGTAATTTTTCATCCATATTTTCTTTGGATGTAAATAAAATTGATATTACACAATGAAAATAAAATTGCTCACTAGTCTTGCTTATTCCTTTGGTGGGCTGAAGAGTTAAACCATGGTAAATGCTGTTAGATAGGAAGGAATGAAAACTTCAGTTAGCTTAAGATTATTCTTATCAGCAAGCATTAGTTAAAATTTAAATTTAGTAAGTGGTTACCCAAATATTAAAAGTATTTGAACCATTCTGTGCTGCATAAGGTATTATTAATAAAACATTACATGATTGCCTTTACATTTCTGATTATATTGTATTGAGTTTTCAAATTCTTTTTTGTGCTTGTCTTAGGCAATGGCACATTGAAAGTACTGCATGTCTGAAATCAGGAACAGAAAAGTATTTCAGTTACTCAGAAAGTAGACATAGCTGAAAAATCATAGGTAAGTGGTTATTCATGTCCAGTTTAAAGCTCTCAGTTTCTTCTGTCAGGCCACGCAGGGCAAATGAGAACAACAGAATGGTTTCTTATGTTTTTTGAGATGGAGTCTTGCTCGGTTGCCCAGGCTGGGGTGCAGTGTCACCATCTCAGCTCATTGCAGCCTCCTCCGCCTCCTGGGTTCAAGTGATTCTCCTGCCTCAGCCTCCTAAGCAGCCAGATTATAGGCTTGAGCCATGAGGCCTGATTAATTTTTGATTTTTTTTTTTTTTTAATCAGAGATGGGGTTTCACCATGTTGGCCAGGCTGGTCTCGAACTCCTGGCCTTAAGTGATCCACCCACCTTGGCCTCCCAAAGTGCTGGGATTACAGGCATGAGCCACTGCACCTGGCCCAACAGAATGTTTTCTAATAAAAATATTTACTACCACTGTACCTACCCCATTCCCATTCAGTGTACCCCTTACTTAAATGGCTGCCTTCACCCAGGCCACTGCAGGGAAAGGCACTGACTATGAAGGAGAGAACACTCACCACTATCTAGCCTTCACTCTGGTCATAAGTTGCACTTGATATGGCTACAGTTGGTGTATTTCTAAAACAATGGGGATCATAGAAATTGTTAGTATTGAGTTGCAAGTCATTGGTAATGTTTTACAAGGAATGACCAAGTTCTGTGATAACATATCCACAGTCAGGAAAAAATAAAATAAATTTAATGGCACATAGAAAAATGCCATCACCTTGTACTATTCATTTTGTGCCATCCAGGCATGTAAGGGAGAAAGAAATAAGATAAATTTGGTGGTGGGAAAAACAAGCAAATAGAGAGAAGCTGAGAGGCAAAGAATTTGGGAGGGGCCAGTGAAAAAGAAGGAGGAAGGAAGAAGTACAACCAAACCCCAAAGGGTAAGTGGAATCTCTGTAAGAGAGACTTCCTTCTGAGTAAAAAATGCAGGTAACTTTTAAGTACAAAAGGAATAGTAAAAGAAACAGAAGAAAACACACTGAAAGATAAGGTTAACCAAAAAATGAGGCAGAAGGTAGAAAGAGATTAAAATGGACCAAGACTATCTCAAGCAACTTAAAAAAATTTTTTTTTAAATTTTGTTTTGGTAGAGATGGGGTCTCACTATGTTGCCCAGGCTGGTCTCAAATTCCTGGGCTCAAGTGATCCTCCTGCTTTGGCCTCCCAAAGTGCTGAGATTACAAACATGAGCCACTGTGCCTGGCCTCAAGTAACTTTTAATTTAGTGGCAGATTTCTTTCTTTCTTTCTTTTTTGCTTCTTCTTATAACTTATTCCTTAGAAAAAAGTCCCAGCGTTATGCATTCAGTGACCAAAGAGCTACTCAAAGATAGTTGCCTTTGAGAAGACTTGAATAAAATGACATCTTCATTTTTCAACTTAACTGGTTTAAGCAAGTTATTTAAAAATTGCGCCACAGTGTATAATTTCCCCCAAATTTCAAGTTCTGTTAAACTACTTCGAGGAACTGAGAGTATATTTTTATGTCATCTGCACACCAGAGTAATTTGTGAAGCCCTGGAAGGGAAATGTGAGTTCTGATGGTATCTCAGCCTGAAACACATGAAGCGGAACTAGAGGTCATGCTCGTAACCTATCAGGAATTAAAGGAAGTGATTCCACTTGAAAGACCCTAATGTATGTTAAGACTGAAGGAGACGGGTCCCTCCCTGGCGGGGGGAGAAAGGAAGAATAAAGGTAGAGAGATGGCCAAGAGGGAAAACACTTATATACATTGTGCCTGGGTATGTGATTATTCTCTTGCGCCCTAAGTTCTGAATCTGGATGTCATTGATGTCCTGTTCCAACTTCCTGTGAATCCACTGAACTGTTGAAGTCAGAGCTTGGTTCCTGCCCCAAACTCACAGTGTAGGTTAATATGTGTTTTTATTAGATTGGGATCTCTTTTGCTACCAAGGCCGAAAAGAGCAAGCTGACGAAAGATGACATTGACCCTCTGGCAGGCTGACTCCAACCCCAAGGAACACTGTGCTGCACTCTGCAGGCACCACACAGACCTTGCCAGGGAATTCTTTCTTGGCAGCAAGTGCTCACTTTTCGTTATTTGTTTGAAGAGCAGAGGCTGGGTTTGGAACCAGTTGTCCATTCTCTGCTTCCTTAAATCCTGTGTCTACCTTGTTGGTCGATTCTCATGATATCCAGTCCCTGTTGGCTTATTGGAAGACAAGTTACCAAAGTGCCTTATTAAGAGTATGGCTTCTGGAGCCAGCCAGCCTGGGTTCACATACAGGTACTAGATGTGTGGCCTTGGGCAAGTTACTTAACCTTTCCGTGGCTCAGACTGCAGAATGTAGATAATTTCTCCTAGAGCTGCTGTTGGAATCAAGGTTAATATGTGTAATGTGCCTGGAACAGTGACTACAATATTAGCTGTTAATATTATTATAAATCTATCTTTTCCACAAGAATGTGGAAAACGGAAGGGCAAATTTGTATGTCCAACCCTTAGCATAATAGAATATTGAATGCTTCTTGAATGTTAGAGGATAGTTAAGGTAGATTTGTTTTTAGAGCGCTGACCCACTATTCACTCATTTATTCATTTAGTCCATTACTTAGCAAATGTTTCAACTCCTACTGGGCACAGGGGATCTTGCTAAGTGCTGAGTATAGATGGCAAACCAGAAGATCTCTGCCTTTAGGGAGTTTAGTGGTGGAGACTATCATAAAAGTATAAAGACAAGAATAAATTTATAATTACAATTTAACTACTTTGAAGGGAAATAGGAGAGAGTTGTGAAAAAAAAATAACCCTTTGTTGTCTTCAAGTCCTGCAGTACAATGGGGATAAAATGCCAGAAGATAGAAAAGAATTCGCATATGTGCTCCTCATATTGTTTTAATAAGTATGGTGATCAAGGTAGAAACGTCTGTATAACTGATCTTTTGCTGGTTCATCTTATGCTTTGGCTTAATCAACACATAATGCTCTCTGATGTCCATGGCTGGTTAGCTCATTTGGTTAGCTAATAAGGTCAAGGTCGGAGGTCAGCATGGGTCAGCAAGCTTTTCTCCTTTCTGTGGCCAGATTGTACTCTTAACCCCAGCCATCTTGCAAAAGTGAACATTTGGTCATAGGAAGACTGGGTCAAGAGAATATGAATGGAGGAGTCCCAACATTACCACAAATGCAAGCCTCACCAATCACAGGTGTCTGTTGGCATTTTGATAGCATGCTATATTTCATTGTTCTCTGTCACTAGAGAGTACTAGTGCCATTTTTGACAGATGTAGCCAATGACTTCTATAATTTTTTCTCCAGAAAGGAAAACTGCCATTTCAAAATAAACCACTTTTGAACATTATCTCTGATAGAGGGGTGTTGTAGACTAGAGCAGTCTTTTTCTGGTAGTAACGTAAAAAATCACTTGGGGATCTTTTTATGAGGCAGATTCTGTGGCAGTAGGTCTGGGTGGGGTTAGAGATTCTGTGTTTCTACCAAAATCCTAGAAGATGCTGTTGCTGCTGATCCATGGACCACATTCAGAAGAACATGGAACTAAATAAACAGACAATAGCAAATCAAAGCTAAGTCTAGATTTTAATACCACAAATACTAAGCCAAAGCATAGTGAATGTGACCACAGGTACCACTTGGTGGAACTGTTTACTATTGAGGACACCTCATTGTTTATAGATAAGTTCTTCCCAAATAATGTTTCCTTTCAGTCTTTTTTTAAGTGGCGTCCTATTTTTCTGGGAGGGGAAATATAAGGAAGAATTCAGTATACTTTCATTTCAGAATATATTAACTCCAGCTCTTTGAGCATTACATGTATATTTATTAATGCTCATGTATGAGAATATATATTAATACATATATATGTAATGCTCAAAGAGCTGGAGCTAATTCCATGTTATGTGACATAAAATGCCTCTGAAACACACACAAAGCCTTTTGTTTTACAGAGATGATTTTAGTTTCATCTTCCACTTATTCCACCATATGTGACAAGTGTGGTAAACATCTTTTGTGTCTTCTGTATTTATTTTTTTGGTAACAAAAGGAGACAGTGCCTTTTCCCACTGCTCAGAAGAGGCCTATTCTCCTGCTGACATGTCTGCGTCACTCCTATTGATGCTATGATGATCATGAGCATGAAGTTGCCAAAGAAACTGCTTCTCTGAGGAAATTTCCATGAGTGTGAAATCATGGGAATCAAAACTGATGGGAAAGTCCCTCCAAAAGTGTGAAAACTGCCAGGATTTAGGAAAAGAGCCTATGATCATCTCCTTCATCATTTAATCAGCTGCATTTCTATTGTCTTTGGAGGAAATTGCCAAGCTTTGTTCAGTGCAAAATGCTTCACGTTTCTTCAAGTACTTTGGGTGGATATATGTTTGCAAAATTTGGATTTTCATAGTTAAGATTATTTAGTCCAGCCTCAGCATTCTACAGGCAAGAATACCCAAGAACAGAGGAATGAAGTGACCTTAGGTGTTGCATCCAAGTTAGAGACAGAATCAGGATACAAACCCAAGTCTTCTGCTTCTTTCTATTGTACCTTTGTGTCTTGGACCCAGGGCAGAAGCTGAAAACACATCAATTTTAAAGAAGGTTTAGGATTGACACATATCTTTGTTCCTCAATTTATTTAAGCAATCAATAAATACTCAATTAGGTACTACTATATGCCTAGCACTGTTTTGCATAAAGTAATGTAATATTTATTCATTAGTTCAGTTTTTCTGTTGGTAAGCTACTCAGAGATGAGTTAGGCACTTTGGGCTGCTGAGTTGACTCTTGTAACCCACTTGAGCAATCAGTTATAATAAACTTCTGCATGTTTGAAACCTTCGCTACTTTTTGCGCTTCTGTCTCATCCCCCACACAAATCAGTGGCTAAGATTCTTTCCCAAGTGCCTCTTACATCACTTCTTTCCTTTCTTCATCTGCTTGTCTTGAAGGAAAGCCTTATTACCCAACTGCCACTCTGGTCTGTGGTTGAGGCTTGGGGCCCCTCCCCCCAGGGCTCCCCTATAGCCCTGACATTCTTTCTCTTTTCCCTCAAAGCATTCTGTGTTTGCTGCTCTGAGTTTGCTAGGTAACTGAAGCTAGTTTACTATCATTCCCTTAGTTTCCTTCCTATAATTTTTGATCTAGACTCTTCCAAACATCTAATTAGTACCCTTGATCACAGCTTTTCTTCCTCCTATTTGTCCTACACATAGCAGCTAAATCCATGTTTCTACAGCGTGGTCATTTGCAGGCATGGCCCATCTTGCCTCGAACTGCACCTGAAACACTGCAGCCGTGAATAAATGTCTCCCTCTTCTTTTCCCATCTATCCTACATACACCAAGGCCGGGGGAAGAAGTCTCCAGTGATTCTCTGTTTCCATATATGTAAAATGGGGGTTAATAATAAAACTAATAATTTCATATGGTTGTTGTGAAAGTTTAGCTATCATTATTAATGAGAAAATGCCAAGCGATGAAGTAAATTTTATTTTCTTCTAATATTTGGTATCATTTCATGTATGCTAAATTCGTTACTTTTTAACCAACTGGTAAATATCTCGAGGAGAAGACAATGTGTTGCGTGCTGGGCTTCCCTTTGAAGCCCAGCAATCACCTAGTATGGGGCTGTGATCTCAGTGGGTATCAGGAGTGGTGTTCAGCTGGGTCATGCTCATGCCGGCTACCAGCCAGGGTCCATGCCCCTCTGTAGGGCATCTGTTCTGATGGGTCAGTGCTTGTGCCACATTGGTTGACAAATATTTGCACCTTACCCCTGCTTGACTGATTTATAGCAACTGGAGTTTAACCTTGACCAACTGAAAAAGTTAAAATAGAGGAAAAATATACAGGCTTTTACTTTCTTCTTGCCACCCTCATAATATGAATTCTGTATTAAGAATAAATTATAACATATGGTTTGAATCCCTCTCCTCTCATGGGCTACCTTACTTCATTGTGACTAGGTTTTTTTTTGGATTTTTTTTTTGAGATAGAGTCTCACTCTGTCACCCAGGCTGGAGTGCAGTGGCGGATCTCGGCTCACTGCAAACTCCCCCTCCCGGGTTCAAGCAATTCTCCTGCCTCAGCTTCCCGAGTAGCTGGGACTACAGATATGTGCCATCATTCCCAGCTGATTTTTGTATTTTTAGTAGAGATAGGGTTTCACCATGTTGGCCAGGCTGATCTCCAACTCCTGACTTTAGGTGATCTGCCCGCCTTGGCCTCCCAAAGTGCTGGGATTACAGGCATGAGCCACCATGCCCTGCCCTATACCTAGGTTTTAACAGAATATTTATATGGCAGGTAGAGGGAATAATCGGAGAAACGCAAAGAGATGGCAGAAGGCTGCAGGAGCAAGTCAGACCTGGATTCTCATGCTGGTTGTAGCCAGCATGCGCTCCCACCCCTGGCCTGCGGATGGCGCTGTGAGTGGAGCCCACACTTGAGGACCTTAGCTGAGGAGGCATTACACATTGGTAATAGTATTTATTTGTTTTTTTTTTTTGGAGAGGGTCTTCCTCTGTCACCCAGGCTGGAGTGCAGTGATTATGGCCTACTGCAGAGATCAAGGCTCACTGTAGCCTCAAACTCCTGGACTCAGGCCAACCTCCTGCCTCAGCCTCTATAGTGGCTGGGACTACAGGCTCAGGCTACCACACCTGGCTAATTTTATTGTTATTTTTTTGTAGAGACAGGGGTCTCATTTTGTAGTCCAGGCTGGTCTTGAACTACTGGGCTCAAGCAATCCTTCTAACTGGGCCTCCGAAAGTGCTGGGATTACAGGTGTGAGCCACCATGTAGAGCCTGGTATTAGTATTTAAAAAACCACCTAGCATATTGTTATCTTCATACATTTCTCTCTCATTAAGTAAGGATTTCTATCAAATAGCTGAAATAAGAATGCTCTTTGTCCCTGTTATACTGTTGAAGGAAAATGAACTCATACCTTGGGATGTTTTTCCTTTGGAAGGAGACCCCTTTCCAGCGTTTACATTAGGAGCAATTGCTTCTTTGTGTGATTTGAAATTTCTTTTCCCACTTCACCACTGAATTTCCAGGAATCCAAACATGATGCTGAACACTAGGTTATGGGGTAGAGGGTGGTGAGTTACATGTAACTCTCTTCAGCGTTTGGGGAATCCCAGGGACTTTGTGCTGCCTCTGTCCTCTGAGTTTTGGGAGTTTTGCAGACACCATAGAAAACCTCCCTTGAGCAGTCAGGTTTGGGTTCCCTAGCAACGGCAGCCTTAGAAGCTTGAGAGAGAGGGATGGGGGTGGGAGGGATGGCTGAGAAAGAGATAAGAAAAGATGACTGAATAGGCCTGGGATTTTATGTGCAGTGCTTAGTTTGAGAGTGAGGGGAGCGGGTGGGGAGGACTGCCCAAGCCCACCGCCAGAGTGATCTCATACCAGCCAAAAGGCAAGCGAGGCCCTGGCTGCCAACTGAAAGGAACAAAGGCGATAGGTGGGTGGAAGTGGCGGAGGGTGGGAGACAACTCGTAAAGGCTGGCGAGGCCCAGCGTTCTGGCCCTGGGAGGGGACGCATCCCAGCCCACAAAGGCTCCAGCCCGAAGAATGGCCTGGCATGTAATTCAACGCAGGCCGGTGACCACACTGGAGTTGTAGCCTTTTGTGTTAGCGACAACAATGGAGGGGGAGAAATCAGGCCACAGGCTTGCAGTGCAGACTGGCTGGTGCGGATGTGTCTTGGCCCTGGCGGCAACGTGAGCTGCCTGTCAGGCCGTTGCCCGGCAACCGGACGCCGCCCGCCGGCGCTTGCAGAGCTCACTGAAAGCGGCAGCCGCCGGGTGAAAGGCAGAGCCGCGTGGTTCACAGGCCCGGCTTGGGGAACAGGAAACAAAGGACAGGGAGCTGGGGCAGGGATTGCGTGGGATCAGGAGAAGGCCTCACACCGTGCGAGGGGGGACACTGGGAACCCCTTTTTCTCAAGGGCCTGAATTGATGCCCTGTCTTAGCCCAGCGCATGAACTACTTGAATAAATACAGCTCTTCCTTCAAGTTCGCACAGCGTTCCTAGCCCAGATGTTGTATTCCATTGTCTGCCTATTGTGTAAAAGACGTAAATAACCTCAAACAAACAACAAAAACAAACCCGTTCAAGTGGCCAGCTGAAATTCATTTGTGAGTCAGGGAAATTTTCTAAAGTAGGACCTACCATGCACCTGGTGGATAAATAGACGGAGGCTCACCATATAAACACACATTTGTTAAATGTCTTGTGGTTCCTGGATTGCATCGTGAAACTGGAAACACTGGTGCTATAAAGCCCTTGCTTTGGGTAATAGTATTGTAACAACGTTAATTTCTTAGTTTAGACCCCGAGTCAGCAAGCTTTTTCTGTAAAGGAGCAGAGGAGAGACTTTGGGGCTTGTGGTCCAGATAGTATCTGTGCAACTACTCAACTAGGCCACTGTAGCGCTAAAGTAACCAGACAAAAATATAAAGGAATAGGTATGGCTCTATTTTAATAAAACTTTATTTTTAAATTTATTATTATTTTTGAGAGAGTCTTGCTCTGTTGCCCAGGCTAGAGTGCAGTGGCAGAACTCACTGCAACCTGGAACTCTTGGGCTCCAGCAATCCTCCTGCCTCAGCCTCCAGAGTAGGTAGGACTACAGGCACACTTCATTGCCTAATTAAAAACAATTTTTTTTTTTGTAAAGACAGTCTCACTATGTTGTCCAGGGTGGTCTCAAACTCCTGGCCTCAAATGATCCTCCTGCCTCAGCCTCCCAAAGTGGTGAGATTACTGGCTTGAGCCACCGTGTCTGGCTAAAATTTTATTTATAAGCCCTGAAATTTCAGTTTCATGTAAGTTTCATATGCCATGAAATATTAGTCTTCTTTTGATTGTTTAACCATTAAACATTTAATACTCTGCTTGCAGGCCCTACAAAAATAGACAGTGGGCTGGATTTGGTCTATAGGCTGCTACAGTTTGTCATTCCCTAGTTTGAACAAATGAACCAAAGTTACGTAAATGTTAACATTAGGAGAAATTGATGACAGATATACAAAAACTCTCTGTACTCTCTTGGCAACTTTCTGTTAATCTAAGGTTATTCAAACATAAAACGGTGGTTTTAAAAAAGTATTTACGTGTAAAGCTTTTTAGATGGAATGTTTACAAAGAGATTTGTTGTGGGGAGGGGAGTAAATCAGGATTTGGGGTGTGTGTGTGTGTTTTGGAGACATGAAGGGATGTTTGTCTTGTTATTTGTTGACATATGGTACTAAGACCTCCCAAAATGAAACTCCTTGCTACACCACTGTATTGGTAATCAAGCCATTAACATCAAACAGCCTGAAAACAAAATAGCATTCCAATTACACAGAACTCTTTGACCCTGAGGGTTAGGCGAACAGTTTCAATTCCCACTGAACCAGGATGGGAAACGCTGGAACAAATAATTAAACTCTTTTTGCTCTAATAGGAAACTAGAAAATTCTTGGCCAGCTCATTTTTAACTGCACGCACGTGCGCGCGCGCGCACACACACACACACACACACACACACAGAGGCACATCCACACACGTGCACACAGACACATAGACACACACTTTTGTTGAATTCTCATCTGGCTAAGATCTATGCCAAACAGCATACACAAGACTTTTATCTAGAAACCAGGATCTATATTCCTTTCCAGATTTTACTAGTTATGTGAATACAAAATTTCCTTTATATTTGTCCAAAAATAGTATGATATGAGAACCTCTCCTTGCCTTCCCTCACATTGTGCTCTTAAACATTATATCTCAAGCTGGGCACTACCAGTTATTAAAAATGGATAAAGATTAAGGTCTAGAGACTTGCTATACAACTTAGTAACTGTAGCTAACAATACTATATTGTGCACTTTAAAATAGGTTAGTAGGACAGATCTCATTGCAAGTGTTCTTATAAAATAATAAATAAACACAAGGAAAGTTTTGGAGATGGTGGAAATATTAAGTGCTTTGGTTGTGATGATAATATGGGTATATGCGTATGTTCAAACTCATCAAGATGTATACATTTAATATGTTCACACTTTGGTATATCAATTATACTTCAATAAAGCTAAAATAAATGGATGGTGAGACAGTACAAGGCGGCACTTAAAGCACACCTACTTCCTAATGCAGTACTAGGAGGGTGTGGGCTACAGTATAAAGATGATATAAAAGCTCACAGGTGGCCGGGTATGGTGGCTCACATCTGTAATCTCAGGACTTTGGGAGGCTGAGGCAGGGTGATCATGAGGTCTGGAGATTGAGACCATCCTGGTCAACATGGTGAAACCCCATCTCTACTAAAAATACAAAATTTAGCCGGGTGCAGTGGTACGCGCCTGTAGTCCCAGCTACTTAGGAGGGTGGGGTAGGAGAATCGCTTGAACCCGGGAGGCAGAGGTTGCAGTGAGCCAAGGTTGTGCCATTGCACTCCAGCCTGGATGACAGAATGAGACTCTGTCTCAAAAAACAAAAACAAAACCAAAAAGCTCACAGGTAACTAATTGGTGTAATCTTGGGTATGGTGGGCTGAGGGAAGCTCAGCAGTGGGTCGATGTTAAAAGTGAAGGAGGGACTGATGCAGTTTTCCTTGACAAAATGTGAAGCAAATGGAAATTTGATTTTAGGGATTTTCCATCACCCCTGCCTTCTAGTTTCCTTTCCTATTCTCACACTCTCAACTACTCCACATTGAGACTTTGACATCTCAGTTAACTTTTCATTTATTTATTTATTTTGGTGAGACAAGGTCTCACTCTGTCACCCAGGCTGGAGTGTAGTGGTGCAATCAAGGCTTGCTGCAGTCTTGCCCTTCTGGGGTCAAGCAGTCCTCCTACTCAGCCTCCCAAGTAGCTGGGATCACAGGCGCATGCCACCATACCTCGCTAATTTTAAAAAATATTTAATAAAGAAGGGGGGGGGTCTCACTGTGTTGCTCAGATTGGTCTCAAACTGCTGGGCTTGAGCAATTTTCCTACCTCAGCCCACTACAGTGCCGGGATTACAGGCATGAGCCACCATGCCTGGCCTTAATTGGCCTTTTCAGTTGGAGACGTTTCAGGACTCATTCCTTCAACAACTATTATCAAGCATGGACTTTCCTTGTGCCAGGTCCTGGACCACTGCCAGGGATATGAAGATACATTAAAGATAGCTTGTAGCCTTGAACATCAAGGGGCTCAGAGTGTAGACAAGGTCAAGTTCTTCAGTGTGGTTGGTGAACACCAGCACCAGAATCATAGGGATCACAGAAAGACAAATAGTGCATGATGGCACTTACATGTGAAATCTAAAATAGTTGAACTGAGAGAGATGGAGAAATAGCTGTTGCCAGGGGGTGGGGGAAATGGGAAGATGTTGGTCAAAGGGCACCAACTTTCAGTTATAAGAAGAATAATTTCTGGAGACCTAATGTACAGAATGGTAAATCTACTTAATAATCATGTATTAGGTACTGGAAATTTGCAAAAAGGAGTAGACCTTAAGTGTTCTCAACATACACAAAAAGGTAGCTTGATTGTGGGAATCATTATACAGGTATTCTCATATCAAAAGACCACATTGAATGCCTTAAATATATACATTTTAAAAGATTTATTGATTATACTTCAATAAAGATTAACAAATCATTAAAAAAAAAAAGGAATCACTGAGGAAGGTTTTATTTACAAATATTGCCCCCTGGGCCCACCCCACAATTGCTAAATCAAAATCTGCACGGGGCAAGGGAATCTGTATTTTTAGCAACTCCCTCAAGTAAATATTTTGCTCACTAAACATCTGAGATCCACTGGAACTTAATGGATGTGAAATGTCTTAGGTATATTAATGATGTTATGAACTGATTATAATAGAAGCATAGAATTGGGTGGTGGGGTAGGGTCAAAGGAAAGTTCCCTAAAAATGACACCCGAGCCTATCTTTTTTTTTTTGTTTTTTGTTTTTTTTTTGTTTGAAATGCTGTCTCCTTCTGTTGCCAGGCTGGAGTGCAGTGGCGTAACTTTGGCTCACTGCAACCTTCGCCTCCTGGATTTGAGTGATTCTTTTGCCTTAGCCTTCTGTGTAGCTGGGATTACAGGCGTGTACCACCATGCCCAGCTAATTTTTTGTATTTTTAGTAGAGATGGAGTTTCACCATGTTGGCCAGGATGGTCTTGATCTCTTGACCTCGTGATCTGCCTGCCTTGGTCTCCCAAAGTGCTGGATTATAGGTGTGAGCCACCGTGCCTGGCCCACCTATCTTAATGAAAGAGAAGATAAGGGTGAGGATGAGGGTGAGGGACAAAGTGATAAAGGGAACAGGGGCAGGACACAGAATTCCAAGTGTGCAAACCCACACTTCCTTCTGTAGCTGGAGTGTAAAGAAGAAAGAGAATGAATCTCTAATAGTGACTTTCAAGCATTGTGATAGATAGTGGAAAACATTCTGAGCAAGGGATTTTTCTTTAGGTCACTCTGCCTCATTATACGTTCAAGTCCTCTCTCTGATAAGGGGCTCCGGTTTTTGGCAAGGCCTTGGCCTTTTCTTTCACATCACAGATTCTGTAACCCATGAATGTGGAATAAAAATATGCTTCATGTCAAAAGATGATACCAGATAAGGGCTTATCAGGTCATGCAGACCACTCTGCTTTTAGACTCAAACATCTCAGGAAATAGAGATATCTACCTTTATCAGAATAGGGCTATAAGCTCTGTGATGTGCAACCCAGGGAGGATGTGTATTACCCTTTAGCACTTTTAAAAGAAGGCAGGCAATGCCTATGTTTTGGGGGTTGGTTCTGAGGTAGTTCTGGGAAGAGAGTGTGGCCCTTTCTGTCTCCCAACCTCTGTTTCTGATTTGCCCTGTTATTGCATCCTCATGGGCATTTTTATCTTCTTCCAATGTTTCTTTTCCTGGACTTCAACAGGTGGCTTTGGCATTGCAAGCCTTTGATTCTTCTGAAGACAAGATGATTATGTGGTCAGCCTTATCTTCTTTCCCATGGTTTAATGTTTCCTTCCAGGTTGATCTGGTTTATTTGACTACCCTATTTTAGGAATGAGACATTTTGCTTGGTCAAGTGCATGAATTGATGTAGCCAGGACAGCTAATCTAGACAACACACACACACACACACACACACACACACACACACACACACACCCTTCCCAACAGCTGCAGAGACTATTATCTAGGTTGTTTATCATCACTGGCTAGAGAAGAACCTCAATTCATCAAAATAGTTGAAGTCACTTGAAAATTTAGCATTTACCATTTGGCTCCTAGAAGAGAGAAACATTTGTTTTGTGCTGAAAGTGACCCTTTGTGTCTTTCAGTAGGAAGCCATGGCTTTAGGTGAAAGCAGAATGGTGACCACTTATATAAAGGTAGAGAGTAGGTTGCTGATGGGTGAAGAAATGTGGGAGTAAATAAATAAACTCTTATTTCATCCCTACACATCCACATACATGCTCATTTTCATGGAGGAGTTGTAAAAAAAAAATAAAACTCCAGTTCAGCATATCTCAACCTTGCCAATATTGACATTTCAGGCAAGATAATTCTTTGCTGTGGGGGCTCTTCTATGACTTGTAGGATGTTTAGCAACATCTCTGTTCTCTACCCACTGGATGCCAATAGTAGCCCCAAACACCTTCTGGTTGTGACTATCAAAAATGTTTCCAGACATTGCCCAATGTCCTCTGAAGGGCAGATCAGCCCATGTTGAGCATCACTGTTCTCATAGAATCACTTACCATGTTAATAAATCCAGCAGTATCCAAAGTGTTTATGGTACTGATGGGATGGCAGGATGTTCCAGGGGCTGCATTTTTATGGGTTGGTAACTTTCATGGGCAGATCAGGCTTAAGTGGATGTGGAGCACAGTTTCACCCCAAGAATGTGACAGTCACAGCTGCAAGCTGACAGTGGAAAGGAGCAAATCCTTTCGGATAGGATATCCTGTGAGCAGAACATGTGACATTCATCGGTTTTCAGAAGTGGCTTTAAAGTTTTTTCTTCTTCTGAAGCTTTGTGTGGTTGCTGTCTTCAAGCATAGAATTTCAATTCTTCACAGTTCATAGGAGATGCAGGAGAAATCTTTTTTTTTCTCGCTCTGTATGTAGTCTGTGGGTCCCCTTGACAATATGCTGGTATCCATAAAAAAGAAAAATTCAACTTCTAACTTGTGGTATTTGATTTTACCCAGAGTCAGAGAATGTCCTATAGTCCATGTCCCATTAATCTTATGGTGAAAATTATGTTATAGTCTGGTACATCCTTCAGTAGGAAATTCCCATGGTTCCAGGCCCCCAGGGCGGGTCCCTTTGCTGATTTTGGAGGAAATCCACACTCCTTTCTCCAAACTGTGTTAAGCCTTTCCTTTGCTCTTATCAGGCTTACTCTGCCCTTTATACAATACGGCCCAAACAATGAAAAAGCCGTGGTGAGATTTAGACAAAAAAAAATCACAAAGGAAGGAAATTTTGAATTACTGCTTTCACTCAGGCTATCATTCAGCGGGTCCTAGCATTATCAAAAGATCAGGGAATCAGGTTATATATATAATTATCTATAAATACGCTATTATAGGCTTATATATTCTTAAAATATCTCAATCTCTGAACTGCTAAGTAAAAAATTCCAGAGTACTAGTCAGAATGTCTCGGAGATCTCGGAAATAAATGATAGGTAAGCTCATGATGAAACTTAACAGAAGGAAGTTAAGATGGATAGTTACAATATCTTTGGTCTTTGATCAAAGTTAATTTTGTCTAGATGTTAACACCGTTCTTACATATCCTGACATCTTTCCATTTTTATAGTCATTATAGTGGGATATGCATGGACATATTGACATTAATATGTAGAGATCAAGTTGCTTTCATCTTTCCAATACTACCATTAGTTAAGTTTCCTTTAAAGCAGTAGTTTGTCTCAATTTTTTCTTTTCTGTAAGTCAGTTGTAAGTTGGTGATTGTAGTTTCACTCTATTCTCATGAGTGTAACTTAACACTATTGGGTTTACCCTGGCATGTGAGATAGTCATAATAACATTAACTTCAAAATCTGTAGGACAAAATTTAGGGTTTGAGTTTCCCTAACCCTTTGCAGAACTGTAACTTAGCTGGAAAATTACATTTCAATTGAACATTCTATAATGCTCAGAGGCACTGCAATCAATGAGTGTGAGAATGCCAAGCACATCCCATCCTGGCACTTCTTATTAAGCATATGACATTCTTGAGTGAACGTAATATCACAGAGTAATTTGGTTATTAAGGCAATAATAGGATATCTTGTCCTGGTGATAAAGCTACCTTTTGTTAACAGTTTTTCTCCTCCATTTTAATAGCTGCATTAAGAAAGGTGCATAGGAATTTTCTTGGAACATACTGCCTGTTCCACATCGCTTTTTTTCTGTCTGATTCTACCATTATGTCAAAGGCTGGATGACAAAGTTCTATTCTTAGGACTAGCAAATCCAAAGATTTCAAATCAATGTTTAAAAAAACCTAAAGACTTCTTCAGTCAGACCTATTGATATAGTCCAGGTGTTATTCCCTAGGTGATAGGACTACAGGTGATTTAAACAAATTATTTTTCTTTGTATTTATCTGTTTTCAATTTTTCTGTAATACATAGTGTGTATTTCAAAAGCTTTATTGTAAGAAGGTTAGTGAATCCAGCTTCATAGCTATTTCAAACTACTCAATTATAGAAATATAGTATACATTTTTATCCCATTTTTTGATAATATGAAGGTTTTTTAAAATTTTAGTTCCTTTTTTAAAAGTGCATAAAGGCAATATTTTTACTCCTAAAGCTTATTTAGCAAAGAAAAGAGCAAGTCATTCTTAGCTTTTGGTTTAGGATGTTCCTCGGGAGACGTGAGTATATTATGTATGCATTTAAACATCTCAAGTTGATCAAATTGAGACAAATGAAAAAGTTTATTATGCATTCAGTGGACTTGCTTCTATAGGATGGATATGCTTGGAATGTATGCAGATACATTCCTGATAAATGTTTTTAATTTAATTAAACATGATCACATCTACACAAGAGCAGCCCTATATTGTAAAGCTATGAGAAAATCAGCACAACCACCTGTCACTCAATTGGCTCTGAACTTCCATGTTCTTTCTTTCTTTTTTTTTTTTATTCCCTACCCACAGTGACCCTGCAGCTGAGATTCTTCCTAGCCCCCTGGAATCATGTTCTTTCACTGTATCTATTATTACCCAGTTTAAAAAATAAGGAAAGGAGAGAAAAAGTAAAAAAAAAAAAAAAAAAAAAAAAAAAAAAAAAAAAAGCATAGGTAGGAAGTAAAAAAGCATATTACTAGTCAATTAGTTAACAATTTTTGTTGGACTTATTTATAGTCAAACAATATACATCATTTGCCTGAATGGTGAATTTCCTACCATCACAGTATATGACGTATAGTAGGGGCTTAATATTTGTTTTGAATGAATGCATAAATTCATAGAAAGAAAATCATCATAATGAATTGAAAAATGTGGAACTTCAGAGAAGGGAATGTTTACTGTGGCTTGGAAAGCTTTCACCGAGAGATGGGAATTAAGCTTGGCTTTGTAATATGGGCATTTCTCAGGTGGAGAAGGTAGGGAATAGATGTCTTAACTGTAAGCCCTAGACTTATACAGAATCTTTGAGCAGGAGAAGAGTTCTTATGTAAGAAGAGAGAGAAAGTGGTTAGATGGGGGAGGTGCTGTTCAGCCACAGGGATGAACCCAGAATTGCTCATTCTGCCTTTGTGCTAGGGAGAGCCCAAATTCTGTCTTGAGGGGACTCTTGGGCCAATCTTCAGGGACTTTGTTGAGATCTCTGGTCTCCTGTTCAGTTTCTGATTTTTGTCTAGCTCTTCAGCTCCTCACAAACGTGAACTTACTCTTGGCCCACTTGGGCTGGTAGTTTAGGATACACGACATCTGCCTGACGACAGAGTTCTTCTCACAGGTATGACTTCAAACCCACCGGCACTCAGAGCCCAGAGAAGCAGCCCAGTGGGAGGGCTGTCTGAAGAATTCCGCTAGCTAGTGATTTTCATGGGGGAAAAATACATGAGATTTCTCATATATATGTATTTACATGACATCATGAGATTATATATAATATATAATTTTATATGTTATATATGTATTATACATAATATATATTTATAATATATATAATCTCATGTCATACAAATCTGATAATCACTGATATATATGCTCACACACATTTTATTTATGTCAAATTATATGTATTTCATAATATGTATATATTCACAAAATTTACCCTAAAGCATACTTTCCCTTGTTCCATATCCTTATAACTTGGGTGCATTCTGATATATTCTAGTCTATTCTATTTTTGTATTTCATTTTAAAAAATGCTTATTATAATGGAATGAATTGATTTTATATGTTATACTGGGTCTACCCCTAGACTGAAAATTTTGGCTCTAGTTGAAATTTCTCAAACATCAGTGTGTATTAGAAATACTTGGGAAGCTTTTTACAAAGCTAGGTTCCTGAGGCCCCGCCCCCTAAGATTCTGAATTGTTGCATCGTAGAGAAAGCCTAGAATCCTACATTTTTTGACTCAGTACATGGAAAATAAAAACAGTGCTCCATAGACTGTGATAAGGTCCATATGAGAAGTTCAGACAGTGTGTTAAATCCATGTTCAGAGTGAAGAGTGTTTACTGTCCTCGACAGAGTCTGCAACCCTCCAAATGGGCCTCTCAATGGGCAATCATTTCAAAGATGCCAAGAAAGGAAAGCCAACTGATGAAAGACAGAAACAAGCCAGTTCATGGAGACAAGCTATTTATATTACCTGCTAAAATGAAAACCTTTGCTTTGTTTAATATATTCACCTAACTTAGTCTTTATAAAAGGTATTAATCTTCCTTTCTTCCTTTCAATGTAGTGAAATCAGCTTAAAATATGATTAAGTTAATGATATCTAGAGGTGACAGGCAGAGGCTCTTAATTCCTGACTAAAATACTCTTTGGTTGAGAAAGCCGTAGCTAAAATGTCCATCAACAGATCGCCAGGGAAAGCCTGCAAAGATGAGAGTACTTAGGGCTACCATGAAAGTAAATAAAGGTCTACATGCCCAGAATCTAAAACAAAGTCACACAAAATGAACCTCATGATATTCAGATGGTGTCTGAGGCAGATGGATCATGAAGTCAGGAGATCAATCCTGGCTAACATGGTGAAACGCTGTCTGTACTAAAAATACAAAAAAACTAGCCAGGTGTGGTGGTGGGCACCTGTAATCCTGCTAATTGGGAGGCTGAGGCAGGAGAATAATTTGAACCAGGAGCCAGGCAGGCGGAGGTTGCAGTGAGCCGAGATCTCGCTGCTGCATTCCAGTCTGGATGAGGCAGCGAGACTTTGTCTCAAAAATAAAAAAAGAATGTGTTGTTTGCTCATTTGCCTTTCTTAGAGCCGTAAAAGGCCACACTTGCTTTAAGCAGCTGCAAAATAAATAAATAGATTTTTAGAGCAAAATTAAGATTTGGTTGAAACATCTTTCTCATCAAATAGCATGTTTAAGCCCCAGATGCTCTATAAAGCACTCATAAATAATGTGATTTCTGTCTCTAGCAGCTGACATTTGCAAGAAGATGCCTGGTAAAAGTATAGATATAAAATACCTATTTGTAGAAATACAGTATGCTGTCTTTGTATAAGAAGATAATGTTAAATGACTTATCATTTATTTTGGGCATCTTTTCTGTCTACATACTCTTACCTGGCTACCATCATAACCAAACACACATTTACCAAAGGGATAATTCATGGAGCACAAAATGAGGTAAGCTGCTGAGTTAGTTTTTCACTATAATTTTAACATTTTGGTGGTCTGTAATAGACAATGAAACTAACCAGTAAAAGAACCTTAGATTGACAAATGCCTTAATCTGCCCCTGTACAAAAGAAATATTCGCATTATATAAAATTTAATTTTCTTGAATGTTTGCATTATATTGTATTTTAAAATTGCTCTCTTAAAGTATAAATGACATACAATAAAGTGCATATATTTAGATGTACAATTTGATAAATGATAAATACATGTGTATACACCCATGAAAACACTGCTGCGATCAAGATAAAGGACATATGCATTACAACCCTGCACTCCCTCGTTCCCCTCTCTAATCCCTGCCTCCTACCCTATGGCATCCCCTCCTCCTCCCAACAATCTCTAGGCATCCACCGATTTTCTTTCTGTCATTGTTTGCATTCCCTAGAATTTAGTTTGAATTCCCTAGAATTTTATATAAATTTTTATAACCAAACAACATGCATTTTTGTTTTGTCTGGATTTTTTTTTTCCATCAAGAATTATTTTGAGATTAACCCAGATTGTAACATTCATTAGTAGTATATTCCTCGTTATTGCTCAGGAGTATTCCATTGTATGGACATATCACAATTGTTTGTCCATATACCCACTGAAGGCCATTTGGTTGTTTCCAGTTTTTGGCTATTACAATAAAGCTGCATGGATGCTCATGGATAAGTCTTTTTTTTTTTTTTTTGAGACAGAGTCTCACTCTGTCGCCCAGGCTGGAGTGCAGTGGTGCAAACTCGGCTCACTGCCACCTCCACCTCCTGGGTTCAAGCAATTCTCTGCCTCAGCCTCATGAGTAGCTGGGATTACAGGCCTGGCTAATTTTTGTATTTTTAATAGAGACAGGGTTTCACTATCTTGGGCAGGCTGGTTTTGAACTCCTGACCTTGTGATCTACCTGCCTCGGCCTCCCAAAGTGCTGGGATTGCAGGCACGAGCCACTGTGCCAGGCCCTAGATAAGTCTGTATATAGGTATATGCTTTTATTTCTCTAGGTAAATACATAGAAGTAGAATGGCTAGATGACATGGTAGGTTTATGTCTAACTTTTTTTTTCTTTTTTTGAGACAGAGTCTCTGTCGCCCACGCTGAAGTGCAGTGGTGCAATCTTGGCTTACTGCAACCTCTGTCTTCAGGGTTCAAGGGACTCTTGTGCCTCAGCCTCCAGAGTAGCTGGGATTACAGGGGTGTGACACCATACCAGGCTAATTTTTGTATTTTTAGTAGAGATGCAGTTTCTCCATGTTGGCCAGGCTGGTCTTGAACTCCTGGTCCCAAGTGATTCACATGCCTTGGCCTCCCAAAGTTCTGGGATTACAGTCATGAGCCACTGCTCCTGGCATGTCTAACTTTTTAAGACATCATGAAACTGTTTTCCAAGCTGGTTGTACTATTTTACATTCTCATTAGCAGGGTATCAGAGGTCCAGTTTTAAGCATCTTTACCAATACTTAGTATGATTTGCCTTTTTATTTTTTATTAGTTATTAGTATATATATTTTTTCTTTTTCAACTTTTATTTTAGATTCAGGTAGTATACATGCAGGTTTATTACTTAGCTATACTGTGTGATGCTGAGGTTTGGAGTCTGAATGGTCCCGTCACTCAGATACTGGGCATATTACCCAACATTTAGTTTTTCAACCCTTGCCTCCCTCTCTCCTGGCTCTGGTAGTCCCCAGTGTCTATTGTTGCTATCTTTATGTTCATGAATACCTGATGTTTGGCTCCCACTTAAAAGTGAATGTGTGGCATTTGGTTTTCTGTTTTTTTTGTGTGTGTTAATTTGCTTAGGATAATGGCCTCCAACTGCATCCATGTTGCTGCAAAAGACACGAGTTCATTCTTTTCAACTTGTCTTTTTAGAGTGTGTTGTTTAATCTCCAAATATTTTGGGATTTTCAGCCATCTTTCTATTACTGATTTCCAGTTTAATTTCACTGTGGTCTGAGAACATAGTTCATATGATTTCTATTCTTTTAAATTTGCTTAGGTGCACCTTATGGCCCAGAATGTGGTCTGTATTGAATGTTCCATGTGAAATTGGGAAGAATGAGTACTCTGCTATTGTTGGATGCAGTAATCTATAAATGTTAATTAGATACAGCTGATTGATGACCATTCAGTTCAACTACAATATGTCCTTACTGGTTTTTCTGCCTGTTGGATCTGTCAGTTACTGAAAGAAGGGTGTTAAAGTCTCCAATTATAATATTTGTCTATTTCTCCTTGCAGTGCTATCGGTTTTTACCTCATGTATTTTGATGCTGTGTTGTTAGGTATATACATTTAAGTATTGTTATATCTTCTTGGAGAATTAGCCCCTTTATCATTATATAGTGTCCTTTTTCATTCCTGACAACTTTCCTTGTTCTAAATTCTGGTTTGTCTCAAATTAATACAGGTACTCCAGCTGTATTTTGGTTTGAGTTAGCATGGTATATCTTTTTCCATCCCATTTATCTTCCCTTCCCTTTCTGCTTTCTCTGTTATTAATTGAGCATTTTATATGATTCCATCTTCTCTTCTCTCTAAGCATGTC
The DNA here is from genome assembly GCF_009761245.1 of Sapajus apella. Classification (NCBI taxonomy): domain Eukaryota; kingdom Metazoa; phylum Chordata; class Mammalia; order Primates; family Cebidae; genus Sapajus; species Sapajus apella. Next base: position 439,017 of record NW_022436958.1, read on the forward strand.
AATATACTTTCTTTAAAAGGGCCCTGGATCCCTCTCTATGTGCTGCAGCATGGGAATTCTCTCCAAGTGGTAAGCTGAGGTCTTTGTCAGACTCACCTTGGCACTACTGACATTTGGGAACAGATAATTCTTTGTTATGGGGGCTGAAGTGCATTGTAGGGTACTTAGCACCATCCTTGGTCTGTACCCACTAGTAGTAGCATCCTCAGTTGTGACAATTAAAAATATACCCAGATGTTGTGAAATATTCTCTGGGGGCTAAAATTCTGCCTAGTTGAGAACTATTGATTTAGAGATTTGAACACAGACCCTTCAACCTGACATGCCTCCCAAATGTGTTCCCATCTAACCTCTCCCAGACTCATCATCTAGACTTTTGCTTATTCCATCCTCTACCGAAAAAACTGCTATCCTCCTATCATACCTTAAGCACCAGTGTCCCTGTGCCCCTTTCGTGCTGTTCTCTCTGCCTGAAACGCCCTTTCCTATCGCTTTCAAAATTCTCCCCACTTTAAAGATCCATTACAAATACCAAATTTTCTACAAAGCCCTTCTGATTTTCTAACCTGATATGATTTTTCTGTACTAGTTTATCTCACACCTCCATCTACCTTAGTAATTGTAAGTTTCTTAGTGCATATTTTCCCTTCTACACACATATTGTGCCTTCTGCACACATGGTATTGCCCTTAACTGCACATAACGGTGCTCAACATATATTAATTGAATTTTTAGTTTTTACATATTGAGGGTCCTTCTAAAAATATATATATCTGTTACCATTTAATAATAAAAAGACAACCCAATTTAAAACGGGCAGAGGATCTAAATAGATACTTCTCCAAAATCTACAAATAGTCAATAAGCGCATAAAAAGATGTCCAACATAATTAGTTATTAGGGAAATGCAAATCAAAACCATCATGAGATATAATGCACTTCTACTAGGATGGCTATAATAAAAAGACAGTTAATAACAAGTGTTGGCAAAGATGTGGAGAAATTAGAATTCTCATACACTTCTGGTAGGAATGTAAACACTTTGGTAAATTCTTTGGTAGACAGTCTGGCAGTTTCTCAAATGGTGAAACATAAAGTTACTATATGATCTAGCAATTCCACTCCTAAGTATAGACAGACCCAAGAGAAATGAAATTCACATCTACACAAAAACTTGAATAGAAATATTTATAACAGCATTATTCATAATATCCAAAAAGTAAAAGCAAAGCAAATCCATCAGCTGATTAAGGAATACATAAAAGGTACAGTGGCATGTTATTAGTCAATAAAAAGAAAAAGGTACTGATACCTGCTGCAATGTGAATGAACCTTGAAAGCATTATGCTAAGTGAAAGGAGCCAGTCATAAAGGACCACAAATTGTAGCATTTCATTTTATTGAAATGCCTAGAGTAGGCAGATCTTAAGAGATGGAAATCAGATTAGTGGTTACCTAAACTTGAAGGGTGGGAGATTATGCAGATGGTGGCTATGGGGTATGGTATTTCTTGTTTCTTTTTGCGATGGAGTTTCACTTTTGTTGCCCAGTTGGAGTGCAATGGCACGATCTTAGCTCACTGCAAACTCTGACTCCTGGGTTCAAGCGATTCTCCTGCCTCAGCCTCCCAAGTAACTGGGATTACAGGCATGTGCCAACACACCATGCTAATTTTGTATTTTTAGTAGAGATGGGGTTTCTCCATGTTGGTGAGGCTGGTCTTGAACTCCTGACCTCAGGTGATCTGCCTGCCTCGGCCTCCCAAAGTGCTGGGATTACACATGTGAGCCACCGTGGCTGGCCAGGGTATGGTATTTCTTTTTGGGAGTAATGAGTGTTCTAAAGCTGATCATGATGACGGATGCACAATTCTGTGAATCTACTAAAAGCCATAGAATTGTACACCTTAAGTGGGTGAGTTGTGTGGCATGTGAATAATATCTCAATAAAGCTCTTTTTACAAGGCATATTTTTAATTAAGATTCCAAAGAGAAATATGTAATATTTAAAATATGACCTATATATAAAAATGTTGATTAAAAAAAATCCCTTTCTATGAGAAAACAATTGGATAATAAAGCCAGTTTTCTTGGCAAGAAGAAAATTGCTGAAGGTTTCACAAATCTGACTGTGGAGTAACAGATGAATTCAGCTAGGTTGGATTTTTGCTATTTTTGCTAACACAACCTTTTTGGCACATTGTTATTAAGCTTTGACTCATTATCATTTGTGACAACATTGATAAAGGTTCAACCTGAGAGCACTCCTTCACTCTATTTTCATACTGTGTTATCAGAATATGTATCCAAGCCTTGTTTTGGCAAATAGACAGAATAGCCATTACTTCTTGAATTCATAATGTGATCATCCTGAGTTAAACAAGGTGGCGCCACCACACTCCAGCCTGGTTTACAGAGTAAGACTCCATCTCAACATCATCAACAACAACAACAACAGCAACAACAACAACAACAAATCATGCCTATGTAATGAAACTTCCATTAAAACCTCTAAATGATGGGATTCAGAGAGCTTCCAGGTTGGTCAACAAATTAAGGTGCTGGGAGAGTGGTGTGCCCAGAGAGGGCAGGAAAGCTCTCTGCTCATTCTCCCTTGCCTTGCTCTATGCATCGCTTCCATTTGTCTCTTCCTGAATTGTATCCTTTGTAATAAACCAGTAATATTAAGCTAAGCAAAAAAAACAAAAAACCAAAAACCAAAAAAAAAAAAAAACAACTTTATATTTCCCCAAAAATTTAGAGTCAGTTGGTTATTTAATATATTGTAAATCTATTTGTGATATTATTGTGATCTAGATTAGTGCAAACAACTAGGCATTTAACATCTTTTCTCCTCCTGTTATAATCAGTAGAGTAAAAAATACAAGCGATTTTTAACTCTTGCCACTGGCAATACTTTAAATTATGACTTGTGATATTTTTCAGATACCAAAATAAATGTTATCTTATCCATATTCATTTTTAGACAAGAATATTAAAGATCACATATTAATAAATCAACGAAGTAGAATAATTCTAAGAATTTTTCAGGAAAAAATACACTTTGATGGAAATCCGTCGTGTGTGTGTGTGTGTGTGTGTGTGTGTGTGTGTGTGCGTGTGTGTTTCAGTGTAAGATGTAGAGTGGGTAATTATACCCATTGCTGGTCAATTAGTTTTAAGTAATCTGTTTCACGGGAAGAGCCAAAAATATAAATGAGAAGTGCTTTTGAATTTAGTTTTTTAACTAGCTTCATCTTAGTGTATAGGTATGAAAGCAAGTCAAAGGACTACTTGGCTGGGAACCTCTGGGTAAAGTAATCAGCTTTGTTGCTAGTCTTTTGATAACCCCCACGGGTGTGCACAGAGGAAAGGACAATTCTTCAGGATTTGCTTCCTCAGACAGAGGCTTGATAAACTTACAAATTCTAACTTTATGTAGCAGCACCTGGAGTACTGGGGTTTTTCTGTGAGGAGGCAAATAATAAATGATGCGGAATAAACACAAGACCCAGTGGGAAATATAAACGCAAGAAAAGAAACAAAAAGTATAACCCGAAGGAACAGAATACATTTGAATTTTGAGCTGGTAAACAGTTCAGAGATAATCACATTCAACGTTTTAATTTTGGTCATGGAGGAATGTGGGTCCTAAAGAGGGTAAATGAAATATCCAAGATCAATAGAAAGTTAAGGCTGGAAGCAGAATTAAACCTAACTCTTTGCAGTGTTGTTTTCTCTTTCCTGTAGCAATATAGGATAAAACAGTATGGAGGGAATGTCATATCGTCATTTCTTAATTCCACAAATATTTATTGATGGAACAACCTTGCCTTGTCCTGGAACAGTGCATACGACATTCCAGGTTCTGTGGTAGGCACTGGGTTTGCAATAGTGAATGGAATGGAAAATGTTCCCACCCTCATGAGGTGTTACAGTTAGATGGTAGAGATAGTCTCTTTGGGCAAACACACACACACACACACACACACACACACACACACACAAGACACACAAACACACACACACAATTATGAACTCTGGAAGACAGAAACTGGGTGCTATGAGAACACATGATAAGGAGGCCTTGTGGGACAGTCAGAGTTGGGTTCCTATATATAAATTCACACCCTAATTTTCTTGTCTCCTATCTTTCTTCCTGTTATGACTTCCAGGCCTGGTTGTATTCTTGTTCATGTTCACATTATCTCTGCCTGAAACAAATTCTCTTTACTTTCTTTCTTTTTCTTTTCTTTTCTTTTTTTCTTTTTGTTAGGAGACAGAGTCTTGCTCTGTCGCCAAGGCTGGAGTGCAGTGGCTCTTTCTTGGCTCACTGCAACCTCTGCCTCCCAGGTTCAAGTGATTCTCCTGCCTCAGCCTCCCAAGTACCTGGGATAATAGGCGCCCACCACTACACCCGGCTAATTTTGTGTATTTTTAGTAGAAACGGGGTTTCACCATGTTAGCCAGGATGGTCTCGATCTCCTGACCTCATGATCTGCCCACCTCGGCCTCCCAAAGTGCTGGGATTACAGGCGTGAGCCACCGTACTTGGCCAATTCTCTTTACTTTCTAACATGGGAAACATCCTCTTGTTCTTCTGGGCCCAACTTCAATGTCATTTCCACAGAGAGGTCTTCCTTGGCTTCCAGCGTAGGTTGCATACCCCCATCGTTCATTCTCACAGCACCATATGTTTTTCCACAATAAGAGTTTTCACAATTGATTGTGTAGTTTAAGATCTGGTCACCTCACTGGACTGAGGACAGAGACCATGTCTGCTTTGCCTTGTCTTTTGAACAATCCTGCTATGTGTTAGGCATTCAATAAATGTCTATTGAATGACTGAATGAATGACTCTGGGCTGTCATTAGTAATGATACCGATCCTTTCCTTGAAACCTCAGAAGTCCATGAAGTCAAAAGCAACTTGGTTCATGTAAAGAATGCCTTCTTTGTTGGCTTTGACCTCCCTATTCTGAATTTCTCTAATTGTTGCCATAGATAATCCACTCTTGGCTGTGCAAGGTGGCTCATGCCTGTAATCCCAGCACTTTGGGAGGCCAAGACAGGCAGATTACTTGAGGTCAGAAGTTAAGGACCATGTCTCTACTAAAATTCAAAAATTAGCCTGGCATGGTGGCACATGCCTGTAGTCCCAGTTACTCTGGAGGTTGAGGCAGGAGAATTGCTTGAACCTGGGAGGCAGAGGTTGCAGTGAGCCAAAATTGCAGTGAGCCGAGATTGTGGCCCTGCACTTTAGCCTGGGCAAAAGAGCAAGACTCGGATGAAAAAAACAATCCATTCACAAGACCTTATTTTCCTCTTTTAGTCTTTGGAAGAACTACCTGAAATTAGTCCAGGGATCTAAGTAATTTTGGTTGCAAATAGGAAGCTCCTTATTCGGGGTTTGTACTGACTGGCATGCTTTGGATTAAAGAAACCTCTGGCTGATGGGCCATCATCCTAAATGAACCAATGCAGAAAAAGAAAACCAATACTGCATGTTCTCACTTGTAAGTGGGAGCTAAACATTGGGAACTCATGACCACAAAGATGGGAACAATAGACAATGGGGACTACAAGGGAGTAGGGAGGGAGTGAAGAGGGCAAGGGTTGAAATACTACCTGTTGGGTACTGTGCTCACTACCTGGGTGATGGGATCATTTGCATCCCAAACTTCAGCATCACACAATATACCTGTGTCACAGACATGCACATGTACCTCCTGGATCTAAAATAAAAGTTGAGAAAAAGAGAAACCTCTAGCTGAAAGTGTGGTGAACATTCCTGCAAAATGTACATTTCCTTGAAAAGTCTGGACATGGGCATGTTCTGATGATAAGAAAGTTCTGTCAGCCATATACTGGTCCATGCTTTCCTGAAGTGGCCCAACTTCCTAGTACAGATAGATGCACAAAGGAAGAATGCCTCAGAACAAAAATAAATTTTAAAAAGAGAAAATATCAAGAAGTACAGAAGCATGGAGGGGAAACCCATGGTCAAAGCAATGTGTTGATATAGAAAATAACAAAAGATACAAAGAAACCTCACAGACTAATTTTTGTAGGCTATTTAGGCTTGACCGTTGGCTCTGCTGACATAAGGAGAACACAGTCATGAATCTTGCTTTGTCCTTCTTCAACTCAACACAGTAACGAATGTGTTGAATATCTCCTCTGTGCAAATCTAGCATGACTAAGGAAATGAATAAGATCACGACTCTCTTCAGAATAACAAACTAATAGGAGATGGAGATATGTAGATGACTACAGAGACAAGGTAAAATAATGTGCTCCCAGCAGGAGCTAGAAACAAAATGTGACAGGAGCCCAGAGAGTGTGTGGTAATCACTGATGTTCTTCATAGAGGCTTTTGCATTTAGTTAGGCTTTAAAAAGTGGGCTTCAACAGTCAAATATGGTAGGAAGAATGGGGGGTTCTGAGAAATGAAGGAGGGGAGGTTATTTCATGTGGAGAGAATGGCTTGACTGAATCCACAGAGTGACAGTACATTAGAAAACAATTGAGTTGACCCTAGATTGCATGGTGCGGAAATGGATATGTTTGGCTGGGGATAGGGTGGAAAAGTACTTTTTGAGATCAAATTGTAGATGGTCTTCAATTCCATTTAAGGTCATTGGCTTGGATTCAAGTAGGCTGGTTCATGGGGTGGGAGGTGGGGGTTGAACATCCATGAAACTCAAAATGCTTCATCATCGTCAAAACCCATAATCTTTTGAATATTTAATTTATTTTTAGTTTATCCTTCTTAGGTTCATTTTATAGAGTAGGTTTGGAAGATGTCTGTCTTTTTTTCATTTCTGTATTTATAATCTTTAGCACACAGCCTAGCACATACAGACATTCAGCAAATTTGTTGAGTGTTGTTCACTTCCTTTCAGACCTTGTCTATACATAATTTGAAAACACCTATCAGCACACATTAACTCAGCTCCACACAAGTGATCAATCTGGACCACTCAGGCTAAATGACCTTTCTCACCAGCCTGTATTCTAACCCATCTGCATAATCAAAGCAGACTTCTAATTTGTCTTGCTTTTGTGGCCGTAGCCAATTTAAGTTTCTTCTGGATTTTCTGCTAGATTGCCAACATTCTATTTGGTAAGAAGATAGCCAAGTTGGATAATTGGAAACAAAGAAGAAAAAAAAGTTTTCCACCATGAGCAGTCCTTCGGTTCTCTCAATTTTCCTAATAATTTCTTTAACCCTGCACTTCAAGTTGCCTAACTTAGTTTCCACATTTTAGGGTCCAGTGCACAATTCCTTGGAATTCAATTGACATGTTAACTTTGAACCTTCAAAGAAGAAAAGCGTTCACTCTCACACGGTCACATATGCCTGAACTGCTTGCCTCTTTACATACAGAACAGGCTTGGTTGCCTTTGCAGAAAATTAAATAGCTCATCCTTTTTATGCAAGTGCCAATCATCAAAAGGGCCAACTACCTACTGAGTAGTGTTCAAAGACCAGCTTAAAAAATCAAGAGAGGAATAAAAGCCAAGGTTTCTGCGAAGCAAATGCTTGCAAGAAACTTCTGGTAGTCATGGAGTAAAATCCCATTTTCATAGTGGCACTATGCTTTTAGCTATGTTGCGCTGGGTTTTCTCATTGCTTGTCTTATTCCCAGGGATAAATTGGGTACTTCTGCTGTTTTAGAAATGGAATTGACTTAAGCCTCTTTGTTGATATATGCAGTAAAAATGTATCATAGCTCTGATGTCAGGGGAAGGGAGATGGCACTCCTGTGGGAAGAATGGCATGACCCAGGGTATGGCTGAGTCCGTGAAATGCTTTCCATGGAGCAGGATTGTACTGCAGGAGCCTGTGGGATTAGTCTAGTTTATGTCATTCATTAAAACCTCCATCTTCCATGAAACCTTCTCTGTTTCCCATTGGTTCTGGGCTGAGTTGGGAGCTGGCTTGGACCTCAGTTCTCCATGGCTTTGCTTTCTGTCTTCCTCTCTGGCTAAAGTGCCAAGTCTCTGCCATCAACACCTGTTTGTGCCTGTCAAATACAATACTCTCTCGCTCTGTTTTTCTTGCTTCCCTGTTCTTTCTTTCTCCTTCTTCCTTCCTCCTTCTTTCTTTCATTTTCTTTCTCTTTCCCTTCTTCTTCTTCCTTTTTCTCCTTCTCCTCCTCCTCCTCCTTCTTCTTCCTCCTCTCTCTCTCTCTCTCTGTCTCCACCCCCTGTCTTTCTCTTCTTCTTTCCTGCTAGTAGTAACCAAAAATGCATTTGGAGACGTCTTTTATTTATGTGAGACATAAATGCTGCCAGTAATAAAAATCAAAATGGACAAAAAATATTAATCTGGTGAGGGAGGGGGTAGAAATGAGGATAAAAGTGCGAGGCATTAATAGCTCCACGCTTCTGCTCCTGACTGTGTTGTGCTAGACTCTGAGTGTCCCTATGCCAGACCAAGCCTCTGTCACATATATAGTCTTGTTGAAGGGGCAACTGTATGGCCAGGTTTTATCCATGTGACCTTGTTCCTCCAAGCATAGCTGATTGGACTAAGACCGGATACTTGTGTCAAAAACAGACAAGTTATAGGCTGACCAGTGTCCTGTGGTATGGCCTGGCAGAAAAAGATGAGCTGGGTCAACTATAGTCTTCTTCTGAGGGATTTCAACAGGGATATATCGAGAATTTCTAGTGGGAGCTAGAGCTAAATGCTTGTTAGATTAAGAGAGACTTGAGATATCTTAAGGGAGTCACATTTATGAGGAAGCAGAGGCTATGAGGCAGATAAGAGACTAGAAAGAGTTGAGCACAGGATATTTAAAACTGTTAATGAGGGCCTTTATAGCTGCGCTGGATTTAGAACTACTGTTCAGAACTACTATCTATGAGGTCTGACACTATTCTTAAAATTTTATGAGATTCTAACTTCCTTTTAGCCACAAGAATCCCTACAGTATACCCTTTTCTTGTGCTAGTCTATGAGTGCATATTGGAAATGCTTGCAGCTGCAAGTAATAGAAAATTCACCTGTCAGTGTCTTAAACACAAGGGCATTTATTGTTTACTTAGAATTCCAGTTACAGTGTTGGTTCTGTAGCTCAATGATGTCATGAAAGACCCAGGAGGCTTTGCCCATCCTGCTTTGCTTTAATGCCTGATGTTAATTTCAGGCATGACATGGCAGTGACTAAAACAGATGGAGAAAGAGGTGAAACAAACCAACTTTCTCCTTGAACCCTTATGATAATTTTCTTAAAAAAATCAAGGAGGAAAATCTTCTTAGAAAGACGCTGACAGTGTCCCCTGGTATCTGTCAGGACTGGATGTTCACCCTGGGTCAGTCACTAGCAAACAATATTGCAATGGACCTATTTATTGATTTAGACCCATCGTGATTCACGTCCTGGGGCTGGGCTCATTGCTGCCCATCGGAAATTGGGATACTGTTAGCAAGAAGGGAGAATGGCTATTGGGTAGCTAATCAGCTGACACGGGTTGGGTTCTCTGGAAGCAGATTCATAGATGGAATTTGGAATCCAAGGTATTTATTTGGATTGAAACCTGCAAAAGGGGAGAAGCTTACAGACACATAGAATAAAATGTAATGTGATGTCCTGGATGTGATCCTGGAACCATCAAAGGACATTTAGTAAACCCTAAGGAGATCTAAATAACTACCAACTCTAGTTAGTAGTGATGTGTCAGTATTGCTTCATTAATTGTTACAAACATGTTATACTAATGTGAGGTGTTATTAATAGGGAAAACTGGATGAGGGTAAATGGAAACTCTGAGCTATCCTTTCAGTTTTTCTGTGTATCAGAAACTATTCTTAAAAGCAATCCATTACAAACAAACCAAAACCTGTCAAAAGAAGGGGAAGATAACAGGATTGGGCAGAATAAAAAGCTGAATTACAATGCAGGACCGTCGAAACCTTAGCCAACCTGCTGGGGAGCTCTGGAGAGAGTACTGTCTGTCTGTGTTTCCCATGTTGAATGAAACTGGGCCTTTATCCCGCTGCCTCACTCTGTGACTAGATGCAGCCCATGCCAGGAAGGCACAATCTTGGGCAAACTGGCTCTTTCTAGATGAGACTGACACTGAAGGAGCTGACAGCTGGAGGCCATCTGTTGGCCACACTCCTTGCAGCTGGGCAGCAGCCCCTCCTTGACAGAGAATCTGGTGGCACATGTCTGTGTCCACTACATCGGCAGCATCTACTCAGTGAATCTCTGCAGTAGACATGCAGATGTGCCACAGATCACCTTCAGCAAGGACTTGCTGTTTCAACTGCTGGGAGTGCAGCCACTCTGATAACAGGAAGGAAGCGCCTAGTCAGGAGAGACCCCAACGGAAACGCTGGGAATTTCCTACCAACCATGGCAGCCATCTCATAGTCACCGGGTATCTGTGACCATGGAAACAATGCAATAATTTCCAAGAACTATGCTATGGGGTCATAGTCTCAGGCTATTTATGAAATGCCTTTATTCTGAAATTGCATGTGCAAGTTGGTTGTTTGGAACCCTAAGTACATTTTTTTTTCTGTAGAAATAGTAAGTAATAGGCTTCCTAGTAAGCCCACAAAAGACCAAAATGTACCTGAAGTGCATGATTTTAGTTTTGCCAATTGGTTTTTGTAAAACTGTGTCTTCACAGAAAGGTACATTCCAGGAAGGGACATGCCTTCCACTTTAGGTGGTCATGGATCGATTCACGCAGAAGGCAGCACTTTATCTCTGCATTACAAAAGAGATTCAAATAAATTAGGAGCTCTGGGTTACAGTTCTGGCTTGGCTGCTTTCTTAACACTGTTAGAGTGTCTTTTTTGTTCTGTCAAATGATGGGGTCTAAGTAGATCATTTCTAGAGCCCCTTGTGTCTCTAGCATTCTGTCTCTCTCTAGAATAGTCACGTAGATAATCTGAATTCAGAAATAAAAAACATTTGCATGCAATAGGGCAAGAACATAGCTAAACATTCATATTTGGCCGGGGCTTCTTCACAGCACAGTGTTGCATAGTGATGTAATTAGTAAAACTGGGTCTCCCTCCTGAATTGAATGTGGATTCCCCTGCACAGAACAAAAGGGCTCTGTGTGTCTCCAAAGGACTGGGCTTTGTTAGATCAGAACAATGTCTGAGGGAATGGGGTGAAGAGAATGAAACTTCCCATCCTTCTAGACCCTGCTCAAGCTTCTGTAGTAGAAGGCCACTTCTCAATGCTATAGGAAATAAGGTTCCTTGTAGTCATACAAGGCAATTAGGAGCTGTATGGGATCTGGGCAGACCCACTCATTCGCTCTGCCCCAGTCTGGTGGCACCAACACCACTCCTCCCTTGGGTATCTAAGGGAGGACCTGCATCAATGCCCTCAACGTACAGGCTTATTGTGACCATTTGCTCAGGCCAGAGATGTGTTGGTAACTTGTGGTTGTTAATATTCATAGTAGAGTATAATTTTGAAACTCTCATTTCCACATGTAAGCTACAAATTAAACAATTTACCATGGTTGTTAGAAGTTTCCATATAAAGTTATTTGTAGGACAATAATGAATAGACCATAGCTACAGTTACCTAGGTCATAGTCTCAACTTCAGGATGAAATCCAAGGGTAATTCATGCTAGTATCTTGGCCTTTGCCTGAGTTGTCTAGGGAATTAGGCAGAGCTGACATGCTTCAGAAACATATAACATATACTCTGCTTAAATGTATGGCTTAAGCTCTACTGCCTGAGATCACATGAAAATTTCATTAATCACTGACCTGCGCCATGTCATCAAGTCTCCTTGAGACTTAATGTGAGTCATTGAACCTTGTTTAGTTTCAGTTCTTCATTATGAAATTAGGGATGATAAAAAGGTTCCAAAACAGTGGAGTGCTTTTATGTTTTTATCTTTTCGTCATTTCGATGATAGAATCTTGGTTCCTTGTGGATACCTGCTATGGAATAAATTATTCTCCCAAATCTTACTGTAGCCAGAAGTTTCAAAATTTCCTTCCTGGTGCATCTTTTAACTCAATGCTATATCTAATAGAAGGTTGTTTATGTCTCTATTACTCAAGAAGAATCAAACAATTCTCCATCTCCTTTTTAAAGTCATTTAATCTGTCTAATGCAAAAAATCAGTGTGCATCCTTCTCTCTTCTATTCCTGGACAGATCACAGTGTGGCCTAACACACATGCATAGGGATGGGGGTCAGGCCCACCCTGCTTTTAGCTTTGGTTTTGTAACCAAGTAATTTTTGGGTCCAGCAAACAGTCAGTGCCCAACAAATGTGAAATGTGAGTTTTAAAAATTCTCTTGGCTGCAATTTTCTTTGTTGTCAAATAAGACAGTTTTCCACTGTGGCAGATACTTTTGATTAACTCTATAGTCATTTCAACCACTCTTTTCCTGTCTACTTCTCAGTATAGAATAGAGGCTGGTAAATGACATATGACTATTTCTCTCAGCCTCTCTTGCAGTCAGGCGGCTCATGTGACCCAAGGGGCTGTTTGCTGGGGGGCTTCTGGGAACAGTTATTTTCCTAAATAAAGTGGTAGAGACATGGGAAGAGAGCCTGTTCCCTGCCTTCACCTTCCTGCCTTGAAAGCAATTATGGGGGAAAGATGCTTGGAATTGGGATGACAACTTTATCTTGTGTAAACACATGGGGGGATGAAAAGTCAACTCTCTGAGGATGGCAGAGGCTTGAGACAGCAAGATCCTGGGCCCTTGACCACCATTGCCCTAGCTCTTAAACAGAGTCAGGTTTTTGCTTTCTTGCAGTCAAAGTCACATCTTAAGTCATTGTAACCACTACAAAGTGATAATCTCTAAAGTCACTTTATTCTAAGATTCTCACAGTATGGACTCAGACAAATTTTTTTCTTGGTATTATATCATTATAGGTGAGTTTCATTTCCTTTCCTGTGTTCTCTAGTAGGAGTGCTAATGATCACTGAAATAACAAATAATTTGAGTAATAGGAAAAAAAAAGGAATGAAGATGTCAAAATAACTCCCACTTAGGTACTTAGAAAATAGTAATGAGTATAATACACAAAGGGAGCTGGGCTGGCTGGCAGGGTGACCTCCACTTTCTCTCTCTATTCCCAGAAGACTTAGGAAGCTCTGCAAGAGCAAGAATATGGTAAGAATTTTAGCAAGTTACTCACTCCACCCTATGAAAGAACTTAAGCCTTGGCAACACCCCTCCCCAAACAATTTTCACATAGTCCAGATGGGTGGCTTCCATATACAGAATGAAAGGTCCAGGGAAGAAAGTCATATCAGGACAACAGAGAAAAAAAAATGGCTTTGCCTCTGCATTGTATGTCTAATCCTGGTATCTGATAGCCCTTTACAAAGTTCAGAAAAGTGGAATTGAAAAGAGACGGTGGAATCACCTGTTGGAAGCCATTTTTGAGCTGTCCATACTGGTACTGGCTGGTTTCCTCTGGGAGGCCAAGTGCTCAAAGCATCAAGAGGGCCAGAACAGAGAGCAGAATTTGTACCCCATCATCTGTGAAGGCTTTACTCTATTTTAGTCACTGTGAATGAAGGGGCTTTCCATAAACATACGTTATGACCATAGATACCAGGTTGACTAATACAATTCATGGCTCTCGGTGCTCTTCTTATAATCCACCTGACTTGAATACTCAGTGTGTGCTTTTTCAATGAGTTCATATGTTTGAGTAGTCAAAGCTTCTTAGTTTTCATCAAAAAATATGTTTTTGACTTAATAGTTTTTAAATGAAAAATTTTTTAAATGGATGAAGTAGTCTAAGACACAGATAAAACAAAATTACGTTAAAAAGGTTCTCAACCTTCCTGCTCTTTCATGTTTTTCTCGCTAGTCTCACACCTTGATAATCTCTCACATCTCCTTTACAGAGGTGTAAGTTCTTTTCTTTTGATGGATGTACATCAATTGACACATTTATTTAAATTTTAAGTCAGGGAAGAAATACAGTAGCTTTTGAGTTTAGGGCCAATGTGAGAACTCAGGCCCAGAGAAGGGAGGGGCAGTGAAAGAGGTGATGAAGGACTGATTCTATGATACTTTTATCATCTCTCTGGGCCTGAGTTCCTAATCTGTGACGTGGGGCAACTATCCTAAAATTATCTTTAGGATGCTTTCTTACAGCTGTAACATGCAATGATTCTATTAAGAGTCTTCTGAATAAGGCTAAATATATTATTTTTTTTCTAAGAACTTTTTAAAACTCTGAAAATGATTTCAAAGGAACAAATCCCTTGTAACTTCAAAAAGAGTTTGAGTAATTGCTTTTTCATCACAATGTTTTCTTTAGGCAACGTACATCTTGAGCAAGCTCTTGCTGTATTCTTTTGGAGCTTGGTTTCTCATCTAAAATAGTGATGCCTTTGACTGCCTGTAATAGAGTAACCATTTTTAGTACAAGTCTCAAGCCAAGCCTTTCTTTGTTGAAAAGAGTTTTATTTTTTACTGAAATGGAGTCTTGCTTTGTCACCCATGCTGGAGTGCAGTGGCGCGATCTCAGTTCACTGCAACCTCCATCTCCTGGGTTCAAGCAATTCTCCTGCCTTGGCTTACCTAGTAGCTGGGATTACAGGTGCCCACCACCATGCCTGGCTAATTTTTGTATATTTAGTAGAGATGGGGTTTGGTCATGTTGGCCAGGTCGGTCTTGAACTCCTGACCTCAGGTGATCCCCCCGCCTCGGCCTCCCAAAGTGCTGGGATTACAGGCATGAGCCACTGTGCCTGGCCCCGTGAAAATAGTTTTAAATGCATGTTTCAGTGTGTAGATTATAGTGAAGCCTGGGGATTTGTTTAAAATATAAACAATGCAAACATTGATTTCAGATTTCTCCAGCATATTATTGTTAATCGGTAGGAAGCATTAGAATTGCATGATAATATGTTTACAAACTTCATGTCAGCTTGTATGAGAAAGCTGTGAATTCTTTTGTAGAAGACCTTACAAACCTTAAGCTTGTAAGTAATAATAATTATCTTTTATAAATAAGTTCTAGCTGTATGCTAAGTACTTTATGAGACCTGAGAGAAACTCAATTTATGATGATGACAGGGACGATGAAAGTTGCTACATTAATTGAGTGCCTACTGTGTGTCGACAAGTGATTATATCCAGCATTATTTCTAATTGTTTCAACAACAATACGAATAAAGTATTATTCGCCTCATTTAACAGATAAAGGAATTGAGACTATTGAGACTGAGACCCAGCAGTGCTGGGGAATAACACTGGCATTTGAACTCAGGTCTGCCAGATCTTCCACTATACCAGGCTGAAAGACTTTTCTGCCAATGGCTTTTGCAAAAATAATTCATGTACACTAGGAGGCCTAGGCGTGTAAAGCTATAAGATAAGCAGTCTGAATGAAAGCTCTATTTTAGTAAAAAATAAAACTCTAGAAGAGGGGGGCCATGAATAATAATAGCAAACACTTGTAAAGTCCCGCTTTATATGAGATACAGTTCTAAGTGCTTTGTGAATACCAACACATTCAAAGTTCACAACAACTTTATGGGATAGGTGTGATCATAGTTACCATGGGCTTCCAGATTAAGAAACAGAGACAGAGAGGTTATGCAGCTTGCTCAAGGTCACCCAGCTAGTAAGTGGTAGAGCTGGGATTTGATCTTAGTAAACCTGGCTCCAGAGTCCATGTTATTAACCCCCTCACTCTGCTACCTTTGTCTTGTGTTTAATTCCTATTATAAGGTAGCATCTAATGACAGGTCCTGGTGAGCTGCCTGTAAACCAGCACAAGAAGGCATCTGAAGATCCCTTACATGTCCATATTATTTCTTGCTTGGAGTGGAAGGAAGGAGTATTGTCCCTCCCATGGCTGGAAGAATGCTAAGTAGCCATACAATTCCAAAGCAAAACCATCTTCCTCCTTTGGGTGGGTTGGGTAGGGCACCATGATGATAACCTCTTTTTCTGCATCCAGTCACTTCCACATGCTCCCCTCCATAGCCTTAAAACAGGAAATAACCAGCACCCAAGTAAGTTTTGTAGTGGTTGCCATTAGGTATACATAAGTATAAGATATTATCCCGGACCTTTAAGTGTTCATTGGCCAATCATTGAAAGAAAGGAAAAAAAAAAAAGAAAGAAGGAAAGATAGGAAGAGAGAGAAAAAAAAGAAGGAAAGAAGGAAAAAAAGGAAGGAAGGGAAGAAAGGGAGAAAAAAAGAAAGAAGGGCCAGGTACAGTGGCTCATGCCTATAATCTCAACACTTTGGGAGGCTGAGGTGGGAGGATCACTTGAGTCCAGGAGTTTGAGACCAGCTGGGGTAACATAGGAAGACTATGGGGTCTTTACAATAAATAAATAAATAATTAGCTTGGTATGGTGTCACACATGTAGTCCCAGCTACTTGGGAGGCTGAGGAAGGAGGATTGCTTAAGCCTGGGAGGTCAAGGCTGCAGTGAGCTATGTTTGTACCACTGCACTCCAGCCTGCGTGACAGAGTAAAACCCCACCTAAAAAAAAAAAATAGAAAGAAAGACGGAAAGGAAATAATTGCACAGCATTAGGGCCAATGTGATGAAGAACCAATGTGGGCCACAGTTGTCCAGGAAGGCTTCCCTGGAGATGTGGGGTTAATTTGAGCCTAAGGAATGATTATGGGTTGGCCAGGCCAGTTGGGAAGGGAAGGATGGCCAGAGTTAGAATGAAAGGGAGAAAACAGAGAGGCTCCATGGCTGAAGGGACACCATCCTTCCTCTCCGCCTGCATTTGGATGACTTGTGTCCTGCTGCTGCTGAGTGCCAGTGGGTAAATACCCTCGCTAGAGCCCCAACCCCTCCTTTGGCTCAAAAAGATGGGTGGCTAACATAACCCTTTGTGAAAAATGGGCGATCTAGACCTCATGACACATTCATTTTCTAGTGTGTTCTCTATGAAGAAATGAAAACTCTGTATTTGAAGAAAGTACATAGTACTTTCTTCAAAGTAGCTACAATACAGCTAAGCATTAACACAATGCCTGGGTGATTTAAAGCCTTAGGCTGTTAAAGACCTAGTAACTAACACAGTGCAATAACATGAAATAGGAAGGGCTACAGTTTACTCTGCACACAGGAACTCTTGGCAGCCACAGGATTCCTTCACAAAAATACAATGACCAGTAAGTTCTGCAGATGACTTTTCTCATCTGTAAAATGGGTATAATAACTGTATCCACCTCACTAGATTGTTGTGAAGATTCAATGAGTTAATATACACAAAGTGCTTAGACCAACCCCTGCTGACTTGTATTATATACACTGAGAAATGTTTGTGGGACAAGATCCTGGTTAGCTACAGAAGTGACACAGGCCACAGGTGAAGTGTGTGTTGAAGGTGGTAAATTTCAGAAATGGGTCCCAGACGAGTAGATTCTTTTCTGGGGCACAATGGGTGATATTTAGGAGAAGACACACTAAAGCTCCATTTCTTTTCGGCTGTAAAATGAGTCACCTTTTCTAAGAAGTGTTACATAAACCAGGTTTGGTTCATTTGAGCACAGTGTGGTATTTAAGAAATAGAATTTGCCTTATTTTAAACACTTAAAAAAAAAACCAATTGGTAGTTGTTTAACAAAGCTTTTAAATATTTGATGTGAAGCAAAAACCAATGAAAGTCTATGAAAAATAATCCCAATGTGATGACTCAGTAGCTCTCATTTTATTTGAAAGGGATCTGCACTTGTCAGGGGGTAGTGGGGGGAATGAGATCAGAAGGATTACAAGGGAGCTTCAGTTAGATCTGTAACATCTTATTTCTTAAAACAAAAGAGAGCAAAAAGGCATAATGCTAACATTTATTTAATCTGGGCACTATTAGATTATGTCCTTTACTATTCTGCATTTTGAAAAATTTAATTTTTCCTCTAAAGAGATGTAGCCTTCAGCTAATTTTCCTCTCACCATATAGCCAACTTTGCACCATATTCCTGCTCCCTACCCCCACTTTGGTTCCATAGATCTCTTCATCCCTTCTAGTAACAGTAAAGTGTTTTGCATCTGTCTCTTTGGGGATTTCCACTTCAGCCTGATCAGTTTCGGTAAATGCTAACTCCCTTTTTCCTTTCATCTCAGCCAGCCCACTTTGTAGCAACTATTCACAGGGCTTCTGAGGGTGATATGTCTGTACCCCAGTGTCACAGCAGATGTAAAATCTAGTAAAAATGAAATCTCAAGGGTGGTCTTGATCAGTTTGAGTGTCAACACTAGGGACAGCAGTGGATAGAACTGTGGGTAGAAGCATTCAGGGAGTCATTCAAAGGCGGAAATGAGGAAAATGTCACAAAAGAGTAGGGGCTGGCAGTGGGGGCACTTGGCAGCCAGTTCCAGGTCTGCGCCTGTTGTCTCAGAGATGGCAAGGCAAGCAAGGAGGCAATGTGTTGATTGGATAAGAGCTCGTCAGATGACTTGTCAGCCCAGCTGGCCATCTACCTGATGCTGACTTGAGTCAGCATGCAACTCGAATTTGGATTCTGTAGAGGAATAAGATCCCTTGAGTTGTAAGACTGTAGGAATAGCTCTACCGCGCTGGCAAATCTGTAACTAACAATGAGCCCAGTAGGTCCTACCAAATGCTTATTGACTGATTAGGTGACTGATTTAGTCTGGTTCATGCAGCCACAAAAGAAATGCCACAGATTGGGTGATTTATAATGAATAGATATTTATTGACTTTCAGTTCTAGGGGCTGAAAAGTCCAATATTGAGGGGCTGGCATCTGGTAAGGGCCTTCTTGCTGCATTATCCATGGTGAAAGGGCAAAGAGAGAGAGTCAGTGAGCGAGGGAAAGAGAGAGAGAGAAAGAGGAAGATGTGCCAAATAGAGATGAACTTCTCCTTTTATAAGGAACCCACTCCCATGACAATGTCATTCATTCATTCACGAGGACAGAGCTCTCATGGCCTAATCCCCTCTTAAAGGACCCACCTCTTAATACTGTTACAATTGCAATTAAATTTCAACATGTGTTTGGGAGGGGACAAATGTTCAAACTATAGCAATTACCATTGTGCTGATGCCACCCATAAATGCTAAAATTGATAGTAGCCTTTCAGTATATAGAGACTTATCAGTGTCAATATTTTCCCTCTTGCACAGACTCACTAGGGGCTGCGCTCCCTGACTGAAATGTTAGGGCCTGGGAAACCATGCTCTAAAGCTTGTCTTTCCTGCTTCACCAGATGGATTTTCCCTTGAGTTCTCATGGTGAATCCTTTTTAAAATGTGAGGTCCTGAAAGAGAGAATCTGTGTGTTCTCAAGTTCTTGTATGCCCTGCCAGGACCTGTGGGCTTTCAACAAAAGTCATTTGAGGAGTTCCAGTTGGTTGGCAGACACAAAAAACAGCTGTGCTTTCCAGAGAGAGAAATCTATGACTGCTGAAATCTGCTTTCTTTGACTCTGCCTTTGCCTTTTATCTTTTCCTTTAGATAACAGGCTTTACTGTTTTGCATTTTACAGTCATATAAACTAATTAAGGATCACCCTTTGGCTATTTTGCCATCTCAGTGCACTCGATTTGAGTTGCTCCCTTCAAATAGCTTGCTTCCAATACTTTAATCATGAATTCCAAATGGCATCTTAAACTTGCTGGAGAAAAAGTTGAAAAGGACATTTTTGGAAATGTACAAATTGTTACTTATTGATTTACTTTTGTTCAATAAAAATGCGAGGGGCCATGCCTTGGCTGATCCCGATCAGTTGCTTACCCAT
The DNA here is from genome assembly GCF_009761245.1 of Sapajus apella. Lineage (NCBI taxonomy): Eukaryota > Metazoa > Chordata > Mammalia > Primates > Cebidae > Sapajus > Sapajus apella. The sequence goes on from NW_022436958.1 coordinate 458,728, forward strand.
CTCTCTCTATTTCTCAGTTTCTTCCTGTGCAAAATAGAGCCAGTAATGGTACTTATAATTTACCATAGGGATTAAAGGCTTAATATAAAACACTTTCCCTCAAGAATAGGACCATCTAGTTGGGGAGATGCTGACTATAAATAGATATTAAATAAAAACAGAGTTGAGTTGCTAAGTGAGTATATGGATGGCAAATGCTCTGGAGCGGTTAGTCCTTCTCTAACCCAAGCCCTTCTCTCTAGCTCAGAAGTGATTTCTCCATGCTGTCCTGTCCTTGTTCTACCGTCAGACTAGGCGGAGCCTCTTGCAGAGCTTCCACAGGCTGGGTAGACTCCCAGCTCATCCAAAGATCCCATCTGTTCCCAGTTCTACCTAAGCAGGTAGCATTCCTGGCCAAGCTCTGAGCTTCAAGGCTGATGGTGTCCACTTTCCCTTCAACCAGCACAGGTCTCTCCTTCTCTAAGAAAAGTGCACCTTCCTCCCATTTTTACGTAGGTCTTGTCTAGGGAGAAAGTCCCTCCCTGGGTTGCCAGAAGAGAATTCTTGCGTGTTCTTTACTAAAAACTTGTAACCAGCTCCAACCATTAACAGATGTCACCCATTAGAGAGTGCAATGCTAGCGAAGGGTGAAGGTATTTTTTTTTCCTCTACTCCTGGAAAAGGGCAATCAGTTTTTGACATTTGTCAGGAAGTAAGCCCCTCTATAGTCTAAATTTGTTTAATCTGAATTTATTTTAGTTCTTTCTCTTGTTCTCGCCTTTGAGTTTGGCAGTTTTAGATATACCTACAGTTTGCCCTTTAAGCCCCTGTTTTGTGCACTTTTATTTTCTTTGCTTAACTAGTCATTTTATTCCTTATGATTTTTCTAAACATATTCTCAGTAATCTCCAATGCTCATTGAAGGGCATTGTGTGCCTATATTGTTATTGCTTGCTACAGTGCAGTTTCTGCCATCTTCTTAAGGTCACAATGAACTAGGCTTATTGAGGATCTTTGGAGTGATAGATGTTAGGTGAGCTTCTTATCACTGTGAGGTCTTGGAAAGGTTAAGTGAATGACAGGTACAATCTAAAAAGTAAATAGTTTGTGGCACTTGTCTTTTCACAAGAGTTCAGCAAGAGTACATGATGTTTCCCATGGAGGCTCAGCATCAGGCAAAGGCATAGATATGTCACTCAACCACACGATGGCTATGAAACTAAAGACACTCTTCCAGAGTACTAATTTAAGTAGGCAAATGAACCAATTCCTGGCCCAGCTGTACTACAGAGTAGCGCTAATGTACACATCCCAGACTCCCAGGAACTGGAAGGAGGCCATCCTGGAAGGGTGGGATTGTATCTTACCATTGATGTCCTCCCCACCACTCCCAAATATGGGCAAACTCTGGTTAAAACAAACATCCAGGACAAAGATGTCTCAGAAGGGAAATGAGCTGAGAAGTGTGGGCAAAGCCTCTTCCATCTAGATGCCTGGGGGAGGGAGAGAGATGGTGGCGGCCAACATGTGAGTAGTTCTTTCTCTTTCCCTTCAGAAACTCCATGGGAGGTCTGGACTCAGGGTATTCAGTTTCCACATATTTTGACAGGGCGTGTCAGTTCAAAGGCATAGAGCAGAGCTTTAGCACGGGGGAAATTGAGCTCATTAACGTATTCCAGTGCACACATTGGAAAGCCCACAAGATGATTTGCATGCCTAATGACTGTGCTCAAGTCCTCCTGCCCCAGTAGACGTTTCCCCCGATGCCTCTAAGCCCTATCTGATCTCTTCTGTTCCTGATCTCCTCTAGTATCTGATGGGAATCATATCCCCCATGCTCTAGTTATTCACAGTTCCATCCCTGGAAGTGCTCATGGTCAAGTAGGCTTAGCTATTGTACATAGGCGCTCACTTGTGTACAAATCACTGTTCCCCAAACAGATTATATATTCATTGAGTGCAGGCAGGATCCCTATTAGTCTTTGTATTCCTGAAGCAACACACAATGCCTAGGGGAGTGAAGCAGAATTACAACATTAATCCCTGTCTCCCAAAGACAGCTTGAATGAGAGATGGAGGAATAGAGAAGGCTCTGTTGTTCTCGGGAAAGTCTTCCCAGTGCCACCTTGCCTGAAAGGCAACCCTTCTAAAGTCATGGTGCTGGGAAAATGCCCTCTATATGCACAGGGATGATTACTGAGGGATGGATGGTTCCCAAGGGCCAGGGCATACTGAAGATGGGACATAGAGTTGTATGTGAGGGTTGGTCAGACCAGAAGGATATATGGTCAGGGAAAAGTCACTGGTCAATGTGACCACAAACCTCAAAGGGATTCTGAATGCTGCCCAATGATCCATTTCTAGTCAACTCACACTCTCACTCTCTCAAGTATACATTTTACACCTTTTCTCCTTAAACCATCAACACCTCCTCCTCCTTCCTTGCTCTCAGCTGATGACCTTGCCTCTTATTTCTTGCTAAGAAAATAGAAGCAATTAGAAGAGGACTTCCATAAGCCCTCACCACCTGATGTATTTTGGATCTGTGCTGCCAACCAAATTTCATATTGAAACATAGTCCCCAGTGTTTGAGGTAGGGCCTGGTGGGAGGTGATTGGATCACGGGGGCAGACGTCTGATGAATGGCTTAGAAAGCACCATCCCCCTTAGTACAGTCCTTGAGATACTGAGTTCTCCTGCGATCTGGTCATTTAAAAGGGTGTAGTGCCTCTTCCTTCACTCTCTTGCTCCTGCTATGGCCATGTGACATGCCTGCTCCCACTTTGCCTCCTGCCATGATTGCAGGTTTCCTGATACCTCTTGAGAAGCTGAGTAGAAGCTGGCACCATGCTTCCTGTACGGCCTGCAGAACCATGAATTACTTAACCTCTTTTTTTTTTTTGAGACAGAATCTCGCTCTCTCGCCAGGCCGGAGTGCAGTGGCGTAATCTCAGCTCACTGCAACTTAAACCTCTTTTCTTTACAAATTACCCAGCCTCAGGTACTTCTCTGTAGCAATGAGAGGATGGACTTATGCACCACTTTAATTGCCCACCCATCTTCTTCTGCATCCATTTTCCCTGTCTTCCTTCTGTAACTGTGGATGAACTGACTATATCCTGCAGGCTTGGCTTCTTTCTCTTTCCCACATCATTATTTTTCCCATCTCTACTGATGGGATCATTCCCATCAGCCTGCAAGTCAAAACAAAACAAGACCTTTCTTGACCCCATGTCCCCTTCCAGCTATAGCCTCAGTTTTCTCCTTCTTTTTATAGCAGAACACTCAAAAGAGATATATTTCATCCTTGCCTCCATTTCCCTTCCTCCCATTCTCTCTCTTTAATCTATTTAAATTAGGATTCATCTACATGACTCAACCAAAACAGCTCCTTCAAGGTCACCAATGAGTTCCATATTGCTACATGCAGTGATCAACTCTCAGTCCTATCTGATGCCCGCACAGTGATCCCTTTGTATTTGTGAAACACTTTTCTAAGTAGCCACTGGGACACTGAATGTCCTCCTACCTCACTCGGTCTGTTTTGCTGGAGCCTCTGAACCCTAGATAACAGTGGGCCCCATACTCGGCCTTGGCCCTTTTTATCTCCATAGATACTCAATTGCAAGACGATCTCATTCAGTGCCATGACTTTAAATGCCATTTATAGACTGAATATTTCCTAATTTATAGCTCCCTCTCCTCCAAACTCCAAAGCTAAAAATCCATTGCCTACTTGTCATCTCTACTTGGATATGGAACAAGCATCCCAAAGGAATATTTCTAAAAACAAAACTGTGCATTTTGCTGCCTTCATCCTTTAGTCCAAGCCTCTGACTTCTGTTGCCTAAACAACTGGAATTACCCATTAATAGTTTTTTTCTGCTTCCACTTTTGCCCCTCTACAGTATACAGTATTCTCAGTATAGCAATCAGATTAATCCTTTCTATTTATTTATTTTTATCATTGTTATTTTAGAGACAGGGTCTTGGTCTGTCACCCAGGCTTCAGTGCAGTGGTACAATCATAGCTCATTGCAACCTGGAATCCCTATGCTCGAGTGATCCCCCCACCTCAGCCTCCTGAGGTAGTTGGAACTACAGGTATGCTACCACACCTGGCTAATTTTTTTGATTTTTAGTAGCGATGAGTTCTCACTATGTTGTCCCAGCTGATCTCAAACTCCTGAGCTCAAATGATCCTCCCACTCAGCCTCCCAAAATGTTGGGGTTACAGGTGTGAGCCATCATGCCCAGCCCAGAGTGATCTTTTAATAAATAAAGTCAGGAAGCCGGGCACGGTGACAAGTGCCTGCAGTCCCAGCTATTCAGGAGGCTGAGGCGGGAGGATGGCTTGAGCCCAGGAGTTTGAGGGCAACATAGAGAGACCCGGTCTTTAAAAAAATAAAAAATAAAGTCAGATTATGCTATTCCTCTGCCCAAACCCTCCAACTGCTTTTTCTTTCTTTCAGAATAAATTCTGAAGTACTTACCATGGTCTACATGGCCTTAATCGTTCTGGCCTTCTGCTACCCCTCTGATCTCATTTCCTATCCCTGCCCTGTTCTCACTCCATTCCAGGCACCCTAGACCTCTTGTTGCCCTTTAAATGCCCCAAGAAAACTCTTACCACAAGACTTTTAACTGTGCTTTTCCCTCTGCCAGGAGTGCTCCTCCCTGACATTTGCAGGACTGACTTCCTATTTCTTTTGTGTTTTTCTCAAATGTCATCTTTCTGATGTCTCCCCTGACTACCATCCACATGATACTAATTAGCCTTTCTCCCCTCATTGCCTCTTACTCCTATCCCTTCCCCTGCTCTCTGTGTGTCTGTGTGTGTATGTTTGTATGTATATATGAATATATATATATATTCCCTATCATTTGACATTTGTATGGAACCGGATCCTGGTAGGAAACAAATGGCACAATCATTTAACAAAGACACTATTTTCAAGGATATGGGCAAGGTTAAGAGAGCCAACCAGGGATGGTGAAGCAGCCAGACTGGGAATAGTCAGAAGCTATTTTAAAGAAAGTGAGGTGGTCCTGAAGGGACGAGGGAAGGGGTAGATACTAGAACCCAGCGAGAGTTGTAGTCGTGGTAGGGAAGACTTCCATCAAGAGATGTGGCCTTAGAGGAATGTGGCCACTGCCTAATGACCACATGATAGAAGGAGTGCCCAGGGAATAAATACCCTCATCCTTTCCCTTCTGACCTCCTGTCTCCTACTGGTGTCTCCCATTGGCCAAACCCAACCAGAAGCCAGAGGTCAAGGAGGCCCAAGTGATACAACAGCGGTTGGCCTCCAGGGGCACAAAGCAACATGGAAAAGGGTGGGAGTGGATCTGAAGTAGCAAAGAGGGACTGTCCGCACACGTTGTCTATGTTTTTCTTTCTTTCTTTTTTTTTTTGAGACGGAGTCTCGCTATGTTGCCAGGCTGGAGTGCAGTGGCCTGATCTCAGCTCACTGCAACTTTGCCTCCCGGGTTCAAGTGATTCTCCTGCCTCAGCCTCCTGTGTAGCTGGGACTTACAGGCGTGCGCCACAACGCCCAGCTAATTTTTGTATTTTTTAGTAGACACAGGGTTTCACCATGTTGGTCAGGATGGTCTCGATCTCTTGACCTCGTGATCCACCTGCCTCAGCCTCCCAAAGTGCTGGGATTACAGGTGTGAGCCACTGTGCCCGGCCGTGTTTTTATTTCTTGATGATCTTTTTTTCTCACCAGGTTGTAAGCCACATGGAAGCAGAAACTAAAGTAGAGCCAGGCACAAAAAAGGTGCTCCATAAAGATTTTTAAAGTGAAAGAACATGTGTGTGGGGGGTGTGGTGTGGTGGGCTGTGAGGTAAGAGGAAGAGATGAGATCTGTGAGAGCGTGACCCTGAGATCACGTGGCTGAGGACAGGGAGTCACTTGGAGATCTGGGAAATCTGATTTCCATCTTCAAGGCAAATGATCAACAATGGGCACGAAGCACAGCCCCGAGTAGCATCACAAAGGAAACAGCCACGCACGGCATTCCGTGGGACACAAATGTGCTGAGGTTGGAAGAAGCCTCCAGCTGCAGCAGCAACAGCGGTGATAGCAGAGAATATTTGCTGGCAAAAGGAGAATGTTCTTGCATTAAAATCACTAGAAATAATAATAATAATAAAAAGCAGAGACCCTGACAGTCCTGCAGTCATCCAAGAAGATTAGCATAAAAAGCAAGAGGCAGAAACACTGGATCCTGTTTGTACACCCATGGTGGGGGTGTACGGGGTCCCCCTCATTTCCACAGGCTTGGTGCTACAGCAGCTGGTAGGCAGATCCTAAATCTAATCATATTCATGTTTTGTAACTTTTAAAAAGATTCTGTGGAAGATTTCATAGGGAAAACAGAGGAAGTAAGTTATATTGCCTATTACATAGCGAATGACCACGGATATGGTTTGCCCAAATCCTATACTCCTTCTCTACCTGTCCCAGCTTTTCCACCAGGCATTTTAGTTCCCAACTCGTGTACCTACTCAGTCTGAAAAACAAAGGACCTTTTTGGAGGCGAGTTTAGGTAATACGTATTGTTGCTGGAGAAGGCCCCTTAGAAGTCCCACTTTGAAACTCAAAAAACGAAATATTTCTTCCAACTACCCACATACTCTTTCTGATAAGAGGACCATCAGTGCAATTCTCCCTAACTAATAATATATGTATGACAAGTTATGTAGGCTAATCGGTTATTTAACAGCCTATGCATGGGTCATTCTTCTTCTTCCTGTGGTCTTTTTCATCTCATTCATGTTGCTCCTTAAATCCCAAGTTAAAGAAGCCCCTCAGATAGTGTCAACCAGACGTTCCAAAGTGGGTAGACTCAAGTCAGCACCCAGCACTGATGTATGTGCCCAGACAGGACAGCTCTGTTTGAGGCTGCCGTACTGCCTGCTCCACAGATGCCAGGGACAGCTCAGGCACCAGCTGTGTTACGCTGGAACCAGCTGGGGGAAATAAAGAGAGCAGGAGGCACTGCCCTGTAAGAGTCTTCAGCTTCTCTTGAATACCAGCGTGGAAGCAAAAGATTAAGTGTCAAAATGCATGGTGGAGACAGGGAGGTAATTCTGGGGAAGGGAGATGGCACATGTATAAGAACAGCCAGGTTGGAAGAGTCTCCTGGAGCGTGTGGGTACCCACGAGTACAAAACGCAGTTTCCATGAGAGGCTGTGGTGCAAAACGGAGGTGCATGTAGCCTGTTATGGAGACAATTAAAGCCTACAAATTACAGAAGAGTTTGCTGTATTTGCTGGGCAGAGAGAAACACTGAATATATCTTTTAAGTAATTCAGGGTAAGTAAGTAACAGAGCAGAGGGAAAGCCAGTCTGGCTGAAACTGTGAGCAGAGAAGTCTAGGCAAAGGGCGGCTGTTGGGGCAAAAGCAGGTGACAAGGGGTGGGTTAGGAAGGCACACTGGCTGGAAAGAAAGACATCGTCATCCTGTCCTGCCCTTGTGCGGCCTTGACGGTGGCGTCTCATCTGACCCAAGGGCTGCTGTCCTGACGAGCAGCATTAACACAAAATTTGGGTAAAGCCATTTTTTCTCTAAGAATTCCCTTAAAGCTCCAATCAGTCTCAAGTTCTGTAGCCTTTTAAAAAAGACTTTACTGTCGATTTCATGCTTTTATTTATGCCCTTTGATACCCATGCATCTTCTTTCAACAAATTCACCACTATGGCCACTTTCCCTGACATGGCTAATATAGAGGCGCTGCATTTTCTGTGCTCCAGAGTGTATGGCCAATCTTCAAAATCCCTATATCTGACTTGCCCTTTGGGTCTGTGTTGAATCAAAGTGATCCTAGAGTTAAATGGGTGAGGGTGAGGTGCATGGAGGACATGGCTGGGTGTAAACTCCCAGGGGAACCTGCAGGTGCTGATGTCTTCTGGTCAGCTGTTGTTGCCAAGCACCAAGTCCATTCTCAAGATTCACGGATGGAGGGCAGAGGAAGGTCTCAAGAGACTTAGCCCGCAGAGGGAAGCAAAAGAATCAGCCTGCGTTGGAGTCGACCTCCCTTAAACAGAGGCTGCTTTAATCTAAATGTTGATGGCTCTCTCAAATTTATATCTTGAAATCCTCACCCTCAAAGTGATGGTATTAGGAGGTGGGACCTTTGGGAGGTGATTAGATCGGGGGACAGAGCCCTATGAAAGGGACTAGTGCCCTTATAAAACAGGTCTGAGAAAGACCCCTCACTCTTTCCACCACGTGAGGTTAGAGTGAGAAGACTACTGTCTATGAGCCAGGAAGTGGGCCCTCACCTGGCACCAGATCTGCCAGCACCTTGATCTTGGACCTCCCAGCCTCTAGAACAGTGAGACAAATTTCTGTTTTTTATAAGCTACCTGATCTGTAGCATTTTTGTTATAGCAGCCCAAACAGACTAAGACAGAGACATAATCTAGATTCACATGGGCCATGCAGTGAAATGTCAGCACAGTATACTGAATAGTGCAGACCGTGGATGGGTGAATTCATGAACACTAAATTCTGTTAAGATGCAGTACTTCATACTTCTAGAAGTGCTGGATAACCTCAATTTTGGCCTGGGAGAAGGGGATCATTGACTGAGTTTCATTGATCTCCTTTGAACTGTTGGGATTTCAGAGGAAGGAAGCATGGGGTGTCTGGGTGGGCACTCGGGAGACTGCATTGACCGTGGGAAGCTTCCAGACTCTGCCCTGCACAACTGCTTGGCCCAGCACAGGAGTTGGGAAAGGAAAAAAAATAATTAGATACCACAAGGCCCTCTTATGGCTTGAGATTCTCTTCACCTCCTGGTCTGACACAGCCCTCATTGGTATGTGATGCTTTGGGGCATGGTTCTTTGAGTTTCCGACTCATTCAAGATGCCTTTGAAGCTAGATTCAACGTAAGCCAGGCGGGGACTGTGGGCAGGTTGTCGCTTGATCCCATTCATATTTACAAAGGCTGCTTTAAAAAGGAAAGCTAATTGTGGTGTCCCAATGCCCAGGTGACCTGAATGCTGCTAAAAATTGCCTCCTCGGGTGTAGCTGTATTGGGTAGTCTTCTGTTCTTTAACCTTGTTACGCCTGACCAATTCCTTTAGGCTGTCTTCCTTCTTCCCTCCCTTCCTTACTTTTTTTCTTTTCCCTGTCCACATATTTTTTTTACATCAGGCCTGACCCTGCCACTATCCCATGTTTGATTAACTTTGGCAAACCCTTCATCGTACCCAGCTGCTGATTTCAGATGCAGAGTGGGGAGATAAAAAACTGTCAAGAGGGGAAAATGGATGAGCAGCAGATAAATGGCGGCAGGGGGGCTGGGGGGTGGTGCAATTTGCTCAGGCACGGCCTGCCACTTTCCTGGCTTATAATTAGAGACATAAGAAATATGTTTTTCTTCCCAGATTCGGACTCTGTTTTTCCTTTTCAAAAAGCCATCTGAATCCCGTCTTCAGCGTGATCTTGTGCTATTTACTGGCAGTTCCACAATAGCCACCAACTTAGGGACTGCCGAGAGGAGCCAGATATCCCTGCCAGAGAAAATGCATCCCTGAACCTGACATCTGGGTCTTGCAGCTGGAGGGAAGGAGGAGACAAAAAAGACGCAGTCCTGAGTGTCATCAAAGGCAGTTGATGGTGCCAAGTGAGTATGGAAATTACATACAGTGCAGATGCCATTTTCAACATCAGACGAATAATGCAGCTATTTAAGAAAAACAAAGATGTGCTTAGAAATTGATCACCCGTGTACGTGCAGTGAAAATGTTCATAGCTTCCAGGGTGTGACAGGGATGGGCAGCATGCTCATTTCCAAACCATTCACATTCTTTTCTCACTGTGATTCTGAAAGAGTAACTGAAGAAGTCAGATTATTTTCCCCCTTTTATAAGACACAAGGGGGAAGAAGTTACTTGAAATTCAGCTTTAGAACACACTCTATATGGGCATTTAAGGTTTTCAGGTTTATGCCAGCTTTTTTTTCCTCTAAGTAGCATTTTAGATTGCTTTGTGAGACAGACAAGGGAATATGAAAGCCAGAGAGCACACTCAGTTATCTACGGGCCATGATCAATCACAAAGAATTAGTTCATTGTGCCGAGATATGAGGGATGAGGAGTGGAGAGAGCGGAAATTGCAAATGCTGATGAGCATGAAAGCACCTTGCCCCTCTTTCTTTCTTTTCCCTTCTGAATTAGATCTGTTCAAGATTAGAGGATGCACAGAGCCTTGAATCTTTGGGTTAGCGGCATGGTGCAGATTCACTTTTGGCTTATGCAAGGTGAACACAGAGGTAGTAGGGGCAAATACCAGCTCCAGACCCAGGAGCAAATATTTCAGAAAAAGGCTCTATTGCTTTTTGTTACTAGCAAAACACACATTGTCAGGCGAGAGAGAAGCCTTCTCTCTCAAAAAGTATCTTTGCCAAGGGGAAGCCTGGGAAGCGATAGGATTTTTCTAATCTAAAAGATGACTTCAGACTGGGAATCTCATGTTTTCACTGGAACAGCCAGTGAGTTTAAGTGGTTTTTGTTATCAATTACCCCTTTAAAAAAACCTTATTTTTGTCAATGTTTAAAGAAAAACATTGTTTGAACGTGGCAGTCAAAATAATGTTCCAAGGCCGGGCGCGGTGGCTCAAGCCTGTAATCCCAGCACTTTGGGAGGCTGAGGCGGGTGGATCACAAGGTCAAGAGATCGAGACCATCCTGGTCAACATGGTGAAACCCCGTCTCTACTAAAAATACAAAAAATTAGCTGGGCATGGTGGCGCGTGCCTGTAATCCCAGCTACTCAGGAGGCTGAGGCAGGAGAATTGCCTGAACCCAGGAGACGGAGGTTGCGGTGAGCCAAGATCGCGCCATTGCACTCCAGCCTGGGTAACAAGAGCGAAACTCCGCCTCAAAAAAAAAAAAATAATAATAATAATGTTCCAGAACTTCTGGGATATTGAGCTCTGGGCATCCTTGTGGTGATTCTAGAATTTCTTTCTAAGAGGGCTTAGGGTGGAGATCTGTTGGAATAGCACTGGCTGGGGGTCTTGGCTTGAACTGTGTTTACATGGCAAGCACACTATTGTCACTTAGACTGTACAATTATTTGTAGTGGCTTGGAGAACTGTTAGCCTAAAGTCCCCCAAATCTCCCCCTGACACGTCTGTTCTTGTCCTGGGCCTGCGTTTCTCCACGTGGGCACTACTGCATTTTGGAATGAATGGGCCATTCTTCTTTATGCAGGACTGTCCTGTGCTGCGGGACTTTCAGCATCCCTGGCCCTGCTCACTAATTGTCAGAAAACTGGAGGTGGCCACTGTGACAACCAAAAAAATCACCCCACACTTCCCAATGCCTTGCTTTCAGTCCTCACACATATACTTTTCTAAGTGCATTTGGGTAAAAAATGAATAAGCTTATACGTAAACAAAGCAGAGTCACTGGGGAGACAGTGCTGTCTGCAATAGTGGCTCTGTATTTTTTTTCTCTTCATTTCTATACCAGCCATATGCACAAAACATGTCTGTCAGTAATAGCTCTCATTAAAAGAAACTGTTTTCGATTTACTTAGGATAAAGGTGGGGATGCAGTTTGAAAAACTTTTTCCGTAGATTCAGCATCTATAAAGGGTCTCACAGTCTGTACTCTCATTGAGTGTCCCTGGTGAATTGAAAATGCACTGGACATGGCTGGGCATGGTGGCTCATGCCTGTAATCCCAGCACTTTGGGAGGCCGAGGCGGGTGGATCACCAGAGGTCTGGAGATCGAGATCAGCCTGGCTAACATGGTGGAACCCCGTCTCTACTAAATATACAAAATTAATTGGGTATGGTGGTGCACACCCCTGTAATCCCAGCTACTCGGGAGGCCGAAGCAGAAGAATCGCTTGAACCTGGGAGGCGGAAGTTGCAGTGAGTTGGGATCATGCCACTGCAGTCCAGCCTGGGCAACAGAGTGAGACTTGGTCTCTAAAAAAAAAAAAAGAAAGTGCACAAAGACAATTTGCCATAAAATAGCTGCTACATAATGCAAGCTGTTTAACACTTTTATGCCTCAACTACCTCATCTGCAAGATGGGGGTAATAACCTGTGCTCTACTTACCTTGTAAGGTAATGAGGACAAAACTAAAACTGTAAGAGTGTTTGAAGAGCTAAATGCATCATGGATAACTGGTGTAACTCCTGTGGAGACAGTATAATGGTTCCTTATAGGATCCAGTAATCCTATGAAGAACCACCAGCAATCCAGCAATCCAGCTTTGGGATTTATATCCAAAACAATAGAAATCAGAGCCTCAAAGAGATATTTGCATACCAACATTCATAGCAGCATTATTCACAATAGCCAAGAGGTGGGAGTAACCCAAGTAACCTTTTACAAATGAATGGATAAACAAAATGTAGCATATACATACAATGAAATATTATTCAGCCTTGAAGAGAAAGGAGACCCAGTCGCATTCTACAACATGGGTTGTAGGACATTATGCTAAGTGAAATAAGGCGGGCACAAAAAGGGGAATACTGTACGATTCCACTTACATGAGGTACCTAGAGTAGTCAAACTCATAGAAACAGAAAGTAGAAAGGTGGTTACTAGGGGGGTAGAGGGGTGGGGTGTGGAGGGGGAAAGGAGAGTTAGCTTTAATGAGTATAGGGTTTCAGTTTTAGAAGATAAAAAGGTTCTAGAAATTGTTTCACAACAATGTGAATATACTTGATGCTGCTGAAGTTTACACCCAAATAAAAAAGGTTAAGATGGTAAATTTTATATTGAGTATGTTTTTTTTGTTTTCCACAATGAGAAAGGAAGCATGGTAGAAACAGAAGGTGTCATTTTCAAGTATAACCCAGAGGTTGGAGTAACAGGAGCATCTGCACATTTCCCAAGGTGAGCAAATTATATCAGGGGGTCTACTGCCCTGGGTTCCCCTAGGACACTTTTACAGAGGAACACATAAAGGAATAAAGCAGGCAAGAAATTAATTTAGAAAAGTATTTCTTAAAGTGGGAAATAACTAGCATTCCCTAAGGAATTAAAAAAAACACACGTCAGGGTTCTTGACTAGAAATAACAGAAGTTACTCTGGTTAGCCATGTTAGTCAGGATTCTCTAGGAAAACAGAACCAGTGGCATATGTCTACATATAGAAAGATATTTGTTTGAAGGAATTAGCTCATATGATTATGGAGGCTGGCAGGATCAAAATCTGCAGAGTGGGCCTGTAGTCTGGAGACCCAGGAAAGAGTCAATGCTGAGGTTCAAGTCCAACAGCCATCAGGCTGAAGAACCAGGAAAGAGCTGATACATCAATTCAAGTCCAAAGGTTTCTGCTACAAAACTTCCTCTTGCCTGTGAGAAGCCAGATTTTCATTCTCTTTGTGCCTTCAACTAATTGGAGGAAGCCCACCACATTATGGAGGGCAATCTGTTTTACTCAAGTTCACCAATTTAAAAGTAAACTTCATCCAAAACCCTCACAGAAACATCCAGAGTCATGTCTGACCAAATATGTAGACACTGTGGTCCAGCCAAGTTGACCCATAAAATTAAACTCCACATTAGCTTAAGCACAAGAGAAATTCACTGGAAATACATCAAAGACCTCCCCTGATCTCTAGGAAGATGGAAGAACCTGGCTGGAAAGTGAACAGGAACTGACATAGTCTAGGGAGTCAGTGCCCCCAGCTCATGCCTAACTAGCAAGATTAGCACTGCCACAGCCACAGCGCCTGCTGCACGGCCAGTGTCACCATTGCTGCTGAATCCTGAACCCTCTCTGTCATTTGCTTCAAACCCAAAGTCCCGGGTAGAAGCATCCAGTTGGCTGAGCCTACTCCATGTACTGCAGCTACTAGGGGACAAGATGGTGAGTGTGTGACATTTTCAGCATTGTGGATGGAGGCAGGCCCTAATTCCCACCAAGACACACAATGGGGGAGTTTCCCAAGTAGAGGAAGCGGACTCAGCTATTGGACAGTCAAAGAAATTATGAAGGTCTACTAAATATATTTCCACTCCTGACCTAACTGAATGTAAGGGTTGGAAGGCAGATATGTAATTTCAAAAATCTCCCCTGGATGATTCTAAATCACTCCCTTCCATTTATGCTCTCATCATGTGTGTCTTGCTGTTTTAGAAACAATGATTTGAATAATGGTTCTTTTCTGTTTTCCTATATCCAGGTAACCGTGAAACCATCATCGGGGATCTGGCTAACAGTGTAAGGAAGTGCCTAATTCTGACTACACCTTCTTACCTCACTCTGGTGTGGACTTGAAGAGGACTCTCTTGGATCCAAGAATTGAGACCAACTCTAGCTATCTTAATCTATTTATTGAGAGTGTATCAGGGCTTACAGAACCAACCCAATGTGTGGGTTTGGGTGTGGACAGCAAACACAATAGTCCTGAATGCTGGAAAGCTGGCTTTTCAGCTGGAATGGTTGGGCCTGGACCTCACCTCTGCGCTGCTGGACTGTGTGGTTTGGTCCCACCACCACAAGAAGATTTAAACCACCTTATTATGTTAATCAAGATTTAAAGATCATGAGCCTGTACAGGTCACTTGCTTGTGCCTTAATTCCTTTGGGTGTCAAGAGGGGACATCTGGCCTCAGGCTCTTCCCCTAAGTTTACACCAAGGGAGAAATCCCTCCAAATGGGAAGGGAAGCCAGATGCTGTACAATAAAAAGCAAACCCAAACAAAATAACATAAGACACACACACACACTTATGCAAAAACATCCATGACCACTCCTCCAGTAAACAAAACAATGAGTGATCCTGTTTCTGTTTTGTGTTGAAAACAGCGCCTACGTTGAGCTGTTTTACCACCTATCTCTAAAATGTAGAGTCTAAACCATCTGACTGTCTCTCCTACTGGTTCCTGTTCTTCCTCATCTCCTGTGGTTGTCATCAATGCTGTTTACCAAATATTTCCATTTCTACCCCTGTGGGTGTATGATTGGATTATACCTTCTCATCCCCTGGAGGCTGAGTGTGGTTGTATGTTTTATTCTGGCCAATAAAAAGTGAATGAACTTCTGTGTGTGGAAGCTTTAAGAGCCTGTGCCTGACTTGCCACACTCATTTCTCCCTGACAACGATCACTGTAATCTCGGGAGCACACTCCGAGATGGAGCCTCTGTCAGCCTGGAGCCCGAAGGGATTATGGCGAGCGAAGCTACTATCCAACATTCGTGCACATGAACCAGTACGAGAAATAAATCTTTACGGCCACTAAGATTTTAGGGCTTTTTGTTACCGCAACAAAGATTAGATCACTCTAACTGATGGAGCTGATCTGTCCCTTCTCATCACCTCCCCTGGACTTTCTCAAGATCTTGCATCTCTGTCCCTAAAACTGCTATCCTTACAGTCAGCTTTTGCCTCCACATACTAGAGTTCAGCTGTGTGTCCTGCCTCAGACCCCCACTTCTAATTTCCATTTGGATACCACTGTATTTTCAAAACGTACAGAATGGAACCCCTCCCTGAGTTAATTCCTTGTGAAACTTCTCACTCTTTTTACTATATCACTATCAATTTTCCAGCCTCCGAGTTCTAAATCTGAGATCTCTCTCTGACTCACTCTCTGCCTTCACTACCCCACCCCCAAATCAATCACGAAATCCTCTTTTATCCTCATTTTTGAGGTCTCTTGAATTTGTTCTTCATGCTACCAGCGCTCTTACCTCCCAGGCTCCTTACAGCTAAGGCACAGGCCTCAATCCACTGTAGTTGTTTATTAAAGGGTCTTTCATAGTAGACTGGCTGGCTTAAACAACATGAATCAATTTTCTCACAGTTCTGGAGGCTGGAAGTCCAAGACAAGTGTGCCAGTGGAGCTGATGTCTCTGAGGCCTCTCTGCTTGGCTTGCAGATGGCCACCTTCCTGCTGTGTCTTCACGTGGCCTTTTCTCTGTGTACAGTTACCCCTGGTATCTCTTTCGCTTCTTAAGACACCAGTCATATTGGATTAGGGCCCCACCCTTATGGCCCTATTTAATGTTAGTTATCTCTGTAAAGGCCCTATCTCCATACAGTTCACATTGGTGGTTAGGACTTCAACAGCTGAATTTTGGGAGGACAAAATTCAGTCCATAAAAGTGTACCAATCAGCCATGCTGGGGCCAGGCTTAGACTCAGAAGCCGGTGAGGAAAGGGTACCATGCCAGCAACAATGGCAGAGGCCAAGGTCACATCGCTCCTGGTTTGGAAGTTACAATGTGTCTGGCGGCAGCAGAGATGTTGTAAATTTGAGTTCAGGCTCAAGACATACTCAGAAGTGGTACATATATGTCAGTGTAACCTGGCATGCCTGGTGGTTGGTAGCAGCAGTTGTGATGATCTCATAGGACCAGCTCTGCAAGGAAGTGGGCACTATTTCTAGAAGTTTGGCTTTAAGAGTATTCTCTAGTCTTCTTAACAATTTTATTTGGCCCTATATCATGTGATGTTTATGATACATGAGAAAACTAATATGGTTCTTATAGCTTATTTGGTATTAATAATTACTCAATATGATTAATGTCACAAATATGTCTACAACACATTTTTAAATAAATATATTTCTGTCTCTGTTGAAATCATAGCAGTCCAGATACTTTGAAGAACAAGAAAATATTTTTGTGAGTGTGGTCATCTAAATGTTAGAAACGACTTGAGCAAGTTGTAGAGCCTGGGTCTCCCATATCCTTTAAACAAACTCCCTTTCTACCTAATCATTTAGAGTTCACTTTGCTTAAAAAGAAAAAGGCTTATGCCTAGATTATGGCAACAGGCTCCCAACCTGGTGCCCATACTACTATTTATCTTAAAAACCATTGTCAAGCACATATTCCTAAAACACTGCCTTCATCATGTCCACCTCTGTCCAAAAATTCTTGGATATTATTATTATTTTTTTGAGACAGAGTTTTGCTCTTGTCACCCAGGCTGGAGTGCATGGCATGATCTCGGCTCACTACAACCTCCACCTCCCGGGTTCAAGCGATTCTCCTGCCTAAGCCTCACTAGTAGGTGGGATTACAAGCTCCTGCCATGCCCAGCTAATTTTTATATTTTTAGTAGAGATGGGATTTCGCCATGTTGGCCAGGCTGGTCTCGAACTCCTGACCTCAGGTGATCTGCCTGCCTCGGCCTCCCAAAGTGCTGGGATTTACAGGTGTGAGCCTCCCTGCCCGGCCTTGTATATTATTCTTTCAGCTTTATGTCCCCTCAGTTGCGAGCGTCAGAACGCCAATTCAAAGTAGCATAAGCAAAAAAAGATTACTTATAAGCTGACATAGCTATGAAGTCCAAAGGAGTAGGTAAAACTCCAGGTATTCAGGAGTGGCTGTATTCAGGGGCTCATATTATGTCCTTGGGGCTGTGTCTGTCTTTATCTCCTAACTCCCTTCCTGTGGTAGCAAAGATAGACTCTGGCTACCTGACCTTGAAAGGAGAAAGACGGAGGTATCTCCCTCTCAACCTCTCTCTCTCAAGACGGAGCTATCTCCCTCTCAACCTCCCCCCCCCACCAACAAAACTCTGCATTCTGATTGGTCCTGGGTGAATTATTCACTGGACCAATCAGCGTCCTGAAGGATGGGAGTCTAATGAGCTGGGCTAGGCTATGTAACAGGTGCCAAGGCAGGAGAAATGGGCATGGTCCCACGAGGTCAAGGAGAGCCAATTCCCCAAAGGAAAAAAAGTCTCAACAGAATAATTTCAGAAACACACAGCTTTAGGGTCCAGTATACACTCCACCTTTTGAAATTACACTGGCTGTTTCCCTGTTCTGCCAGTGGGAGGTGAGCTCTGGTGTTTAGACAGGAATGATGACCCTGGCCTTTCCCAGGAAGAGGCTGCTCTGCATCTAAGGGAAGCAAGCTTCCTCTGGAGGGATTGTGAGGCTTATCCTAGTGGACCCAAGGCCTGTGTGCTGTAGCTCTGCTTTCCCCTCTAGGTCACTTCTTTTGAAGCTGGACACATTCACTTTTCACTCATGCTGGGAGCATCACCAACCCTTCTTGTCTCTCACGGCACTGCAGGAGGCCCTGTGTGGTCTTTCGACAGCTCACTCCCGGCTTCCAGGGAGAATCGAGCCCATTGTTTCAGTAGGTTTCCTTTAGGCTAATCTGAGGAGTGTGAAAGAACCCATTTAGAGAGGTCTGATGAATAAGATCAAAATAAAGATCAAACTCAGGCAAAATCAAAAGCTATTTGTTAACAGGCAAGATGTTCTTCAAAGCCTTTATCAGGAGCAAGGAAGACTTATCTTGCAGCACTATGTGGAGAAAGTAGGCGAGTCTGGTGGTGGGGTGGGGAGGGTGGGGTATTCATTTGAAGTTCTAAACAGATGACTGCTGGGCCGGCAGCTGGGCTCAACTTTATCAGTAAGTCTCTTCGGTTAAGTGGCCAGTGCTGGTGGATAAAGGACTGGGGAAAACAAGCGATCCAGTAGTAGGTAATGTTTATTGGAGAAGCCCTCCACGCCCTCCTGTCCTTGCACTCACCCTCAGGAAGGAACCCCATGCAGCAAATTAGAGAAACTTTCCTAATTCAGGATACCTGGTTTAGGAAATCGAGCTATTCAGGTGTCAGGTAAACCAGGCTCCTAATTTTCAGATGATAAACAAATACACGGAGGCATTAGCTTCCTTAAGCCAACACTAGAATGAGAGCATGATGGTGCTTCCAGAGTTTGTCTCTCGAATGTCTGCTTAAATGCCTACCATACGCCAGGTAGGCACTGTGCCCACATGCTCTCATTTGATTCTTACCACACCCTATACTCTTATTACATCCATCTGGCAGATGTAGAACTGAGAGAACTGCATGTAGTTCACTTAAGTTTTCATAGCTAATATCTAGAAGAACTGGGAGTTGAACCCCTGTGGCTTGCTCTATCCAAAGCCTGTGTCCCTAATCACTTACCATACCACCATTCTCACTAGACCCAACAAGGACACCAACTCCATTTTCCTTAGAAAATGGAATGGAGGCTGGGCGCGGTGGCTAACACCTGTAATCCTAGCACTTTGGGAGGCCGAGGCAGGCGGATCACGAGGTCAGGATACAGAGACCATTGTGGCCATAGTCAAACTCTGTCTCTACTAAAATACAAAAAATTAGCCTGACGTGGTGGCACGCGCCTGTGGTCCTAGCTACTCAGGAGGCTGAGGCAGGGGAATCGCTTGAATCTGGGAGGGGGAGGTTGCAGTGAGCCAAGATTGTGCCCTTGCACTCCAGCCTGGTGAAAGAGCAAGACTCCGTCTCAAAAAAAAAAAAAAAAAAAAAAAAAAAAAAGAAAATGGAATAGAGGTAGTCTCATGCCAAACATTGGTCCTAGATGGAAAGACTGAGGCACACAGAGGCTAAAGTGACTCACCTGGGACTGTAACGGTTCACGAAATTGACCATAAGGAATGGATTTTTGTTTTCTTATTGTAAAACACAAGCTATGAGTCAAACACAAACAGATGCAAGGATGTTGGGGTGATGGTGGCCAAAAGAGTCACCCAGAATCCAGAGTTACTCAGGCCCTTCGAGTTAATGCACATAATGATTACTATCAGGATACAGGTGTGCCTTAATAGCACTCCTTAAAAGAATGACAACTAAACACTGTCGTGCAAAACACTAGCTATAATCCTTGTTACATGTAGCTATTTAAATTCAAATTAATTGAAATAATGAAATGAAATTTAAACTTCAGGCCCTCATTGCTACCAGCCCCTTTCCGAGTGCCCGATAGCAGATACAGAGCATTCACATCATTGCAGAAGGTTCTACTGAACGGCGCTGCTACAAAAACTCCCGTGACCACACTCCATGTTAGTGACTGCCCCATTTCTCTGTCGTTCTTCACAGCAAAACTTTTGGAAAGAGCTGGGTCTACTTATTATCGCCCCTTACTCACCTCCCTTTCTTTCCTCAGCCCACAGGCTTTCCACATGCGCTACGACTGTAGTCTCTCTTTGCAAAGCCGTTAATGATCTTCATTTTGCCAAAGCCCGTGGTCAAATGTCCCGACCAGGTTCATCGTCTCAGCTATATTGGATGCTGTTGGTCACATCCTCCTTCTGCAAACACTTTCTGCCCTGAGCTTCTTGAAGACCACAGTGTCTTGGTTCTCCTCCTCCCTAGCTGAGATGCATGTCGGTCTCCTTTATCGTCTTCACCTGCCTATGAGGCCTATCAGGTCTGGGTTCTCTGGGGCTTCATCCTCAGACCGCCTTCCTCAGGTAGCCACATTCTCTTCACAGGTGAACCCAACAGCCAGAAGGTAGAAAGCACAGCACTCAGCTCCCGGGCTTATAGCTCTCGCACGGCTTCCCACAGTAATCCGAGTAAAACCCGAAGTGCCCACTGTAGCCCCCAAGGCCCTGCCCGAGTTTGCCTCTGTCTCTGCTTGTTTTCCTCTGTTCTTTGAATAGGCCATTTGTTTCTGCTGAGTCTTTGGATTAGATGGGTTCCACCAGATCTTTCAATGGCTGTTCCTTGTCATCATTGGGTCTTAACTCAAATGTTACCTTCTCAGAAAAGTAACGCATGACCACTCTCGATACAGCCACTCTCCCTATCATGGCAAATATATCTTGTCTAATTTTATTTAGTAATAGCATTGATCACTAATTGAACTTACCTTATTTATATTTTGTGGACAGTTTTCTAAGATTAGCATAAAAGCCCTTTAGGGGCAGAGCCTCTGAGTCTCTCTTGCTTACCACCATATCCTCAATACCTATCACAAGATTTGGCCCCTAGTAGGTGCTCAATTGAAGCTTCCTGACCTAAGATATTTGTGGACTGATAATTTGGCCAGGAGTTAAGGTGGGGATATTAGGACTGTAGTTGACTTCCTTGAGAGTCAGTCAGAGGCAGAAGAAGACCCAAGTTACTGGGAAGAGGAGGACTGTATAGCTAGAAATAGAGAGATTTGTTAAATGTGCCTTTTGCCCTTGCCAGATAAGCATGGCCCATGTTTTAAACCAATTTCTCTGGTATTTTGTGATTCCACTTATATCTTAAGAATGTAAACTCCCCCTCCCCCCTTTTTTTTGTTGCTGATTTCCTCTTAAATATGTTAACCCAATGTCAGTGTGACTTTTTCCAAACCATTCTTGGGCCTTAGTTTCCCCATCCATAACATGATTTAGTTTGGTTTTTGGTAGATAATTCTTAAACTTCCTCTCAGTGTTATATTCTTTTAGTCCCCCACCCGCCCCCGCTCTGTCACCACACTGGAGCGCAGTGGTGCAGTCTCAGCTCATTGCAACCTCCGCCTCCTGGCTTCAAGTACTTCTCCTGCCTCAGCCTCTTAAGTAGTTGAGACTATGGGTGCGTGCCACCACACCCAGCTAATTTTTGTATATTTAGTAGAGATGGGGTTTCACCATGTTGGCCAGGATGGTCTTGATCTCTTGACCTTGTAATCTGTCTGCCTCGGTCTCCCAAAGTGCTGAGATTACAGGCGTGAGCCACTGTGACTGGCCATTATATTATTAATTGCCTGATGTCATTTAAAAAAAAATCAGGCTATATTCTCTCAGGAAAGCAATTTAACAGTAATGTATAGTCTGGGCACGGTGGCTCACGCCTGTAATCCCAGCACTTTGGGAGGCCGAGGTGGGCGGATCATGAGGTCAAGAAATCAAGAGCATCCTGGCCAACATGGTGAAACCCCATCTCTACAAAAATACAAAAATTAGCCAGATGTGGTGGCACACACCTGTGGTCCCAGCTACTCGGGAGGCTGAGGTGGAAGAATCGCATGAACCCAGGAGGTGGAAGTTGCAGTGAGCCAAGACTGCAGCACTGCACTCCAGCCTGGGCAACAAGAGTGAAACTCTTGTTGAGACTCCGTCTCAAAAAAAAAAAAAAAAGCAATAATGTATAAAAGACTCAAAATAATTTTACTTGTAGAACTTTATCCTACAGAAATAGTCAGAAATTTGAACAGAGATTTATCCACAACTATGTTAATCTTAGATTTATAAATGATAATTAAATCAGAAACAACAGTAAGAAAGACTGAATAAATTAGGATGCTTATATATGTTTGAATATTATAATGTTGGAATATATTTGAATATTGAAATATAATTTCCAAGTATCATTGGAAATGAAGATTTCAAAAAAATATGATGAGAACAAATGTTTGTAGTCCAATGTGAAATCATTTATAATCTCAGTCTATAGAACACTTATTCATGGGAGAAAACCTGGAGGAAATACCTTAAAATGTAGCTTGTAATTATCTCTACATAATAAGATTTGTCTTTTTAAATTTTTAAAATATTTATCATTGTTTTCCAAGTAATCTTCAGCAAATACAGAATACTTCTTGCAGCCAGTGATGTGGCTGGAATAGATTCCAGTACTATGAGTTTAGAGTCGGAAGTCTTGGGTTTAGTTCAATTTATTCAACAAATATTTATTGAACACCTTGTATGAGTCAGATACTGTGCTGTGAGCTGCGGGTAACAGGCTAAGGCAGGGTCTGGCCTAAGAGACCGACTGAAGGCTGAAAATCTGCCATGGGGATGCTTGCAGGGTTGTAGGGGAGCACGAGGAAGAGGAACGGGGTGTCTGGGGAGAGGAATTCACAGAATACAGGGCTTCAGAGACAGCGTCCTCAAGGTATACTGGATCCCCCTTACTTGCTTGTGATCTTGGAACAGACATTTAACCTTTCAGCTCTCAGCTTCCCAACTGTAAAATAGAAATAACACCACTGGTCGCCTCTACTAAAGCAGATTGTGATTGTTGAGAAAATCACATATCGAGAGAAGGCATAGAGAATGCTTTTGGCACCTGAGAAATGCTATCAGA
Source organism: Sapajus apella (assembly GCF_009761245.1). Lineage (NCBI taxonomy): Eukaryota > Metazoa > Chordata > Mammalia > Primates > Cebidae > Sapajus > Sapajus apella. The sequence goes on from NW_022436958.1 coordinate 481,525, forward strand.
GGCCTGTGGACTTAACATACAGATGGCAGGAAGGGGTTGTAGAGGGGCCTTGATTTAATGATTAACAGAGCAGTGAGGCCTGGGGCGGTTGGATGACAATCCTCTTGTGTCTTGAGTGTGATTGCCACTTCTCCCCTCCCTTAGCTATTTTGTGGTGTGTTATGGCTCAAAGGAAGTGCGGAAAAGCTGATGCTGGAATAAAATGGGGCTCTGTGGGAGATTCTCAGCTTCTACATTGCAGTGTCCCCTCCTACCCTCTTCCTGCTTCAGTTCTGAGAGTGACCTGAAATTGTCATGTTTGATCACCCAGAGGAAATTTTGCTCCAGCTGAGGACCCACATCCCTGCTCTGTTAAAATGAGCAAGCTCCTGCACCGTCTGGAGTTAGACTGGGGCACTTGTGGGGCTGCTAGTGTTGATGTTCAGTTTACAGCTGTCTCCGCAGATTCTTCTGTGTCAATGCCATCCCTCGCTGGTTGCAGATCCTGGGTCACTGCACATTTCAGAACTAAGGGGAAAGACTGCAGCTCCTCCCTGAGTAGCTGGATTTGAAACCTGATTAGAAAGATCTACGTACTCAGAAAGGCTTTGAATCCGGAGATGGAACCTGCTAGTTCCCTAAAATAGGGAGGTTGGGTGCTTCTCCTGATCCTTCCTTCAGAGTGGTTCTGGCTCTCCTCTAGGGTCCTGTAGAGAATATTTGGTTCATTCTCACTCATTTTCTCTTCCCCTCTGTTCTCTCCTCCTCTCTCCCTCTTCCTTCTCTTTCATTTATTCATTTTCAACAAATAGGTATTGAGACCTGTTGTGCATCTGGCATTGTGAGGAAAACAAAGTGAAATGGCACCAGAAGTTAGAGATGCATACTATGGAACTTTTGGGGAGTGATGACTGCCAGGCAAAATAGCCAGCTTAGCTTCGTAAGGGTCTTTCAGGTAAGGCTTCATGGAATAGGGTCTGTTCAGCTCAGTTTTTTGTTTTTGGTTTTTTTTACTTTTTTGAGATGGAGTCTCACTGTGTCTCCTAGGCTAAAATGCAGTGGCATAATCTCAGCTCACAACAACCTCCGCCTCCCGGGTTCAGGCGATTCTCTTGCCTCAGCCACCCAAGTAGCTGGAATTACAGGCACATGCCACCACACCTGGCTAATTTTTGTATTTTTAAAATAGGGACAGGATTTCACCACGTTGACCAGGCTGGTCTCAAACTCCTGACCTCAGGTGATTCGCCTGCCGTGGCCTCCCGAAGTGCTGAGCCACCATTCCTGGCCTCAGCTCAGTTTTATAGTAGAGTTAGAATCTGGCTATGCAGAAACAAAGTCCATTCTAGGTGGAGGGAACAGCACAAACAAGGGTGTGGAGGTGGAGACCATGGGATGCGTTTCAAATGGGGTGTAAGGGGAGGAGACAGGACAGACAACAGCCTGCCTACCTTTGTTTCTTCTGTCTCTTTCAGGGAATAGATAAAACCTTACCCAGCCATAGGAATTCCATTTCCTCACACAAAGCCTTCCTTTCCTCCAGTTTTGAAGGAGTAATATCTGTATAGTGAGGCTCTTCCAAAGCTTTTAACCTGCTGGCTGGAGAATTTTGGCAACAAAGAATGACAAAGGCAAAACTAACTCCTTCAGTTCAGAGCAGGTCTTTCCTTCTAAGTCACAGAAAGCATTAGTTAGCATCATTGTCAGCAACATCCAGTTTTTTTTTTAAAGAGCCTGCTCTCTCTGTGTGACATTCAAAAAAACCATTTTCTAGTGGCAGTCCCAGACCTTAAGAAGCTTCACTGTACACACCCCCAGGCCAACAGGTGACTTGAGAACAGGGCCTGATACTCTTGTAAGTCTTCTGTGGTGCGTCATGGGAGTTTGCTGACCGACAGCACCACCGAGAACAGATGTGTAAGGATACTTGTTCTGCATAATCTGGGAATATGAAAAAAGTGGTAGCAACCCCATTTTCCAGGAAGACAAATTGAGACAAAGCACATGAAGAGCTTCACTCAGGGTTTCTGCCAGAATTTGGCAAGTTTCTCTTACCAGTTTTGGCCCATGGCAAGCTCTGCACGGCCTTGGCAGGGCGGGGGTCGGTCATGTCTACCACATGGCCGCTCTCCTGCAGAGCTGGAGGATGAGGCCATTTGGAGACAATCGCCTTCTGTCTCTGGGCTCTGACATCTGGGAGGTGGACGACCAACAGGCCTTGGCCAGGCCTCTTGGCCCTTTGGCGTGCCGCATGTTTGTTGGAAGCCATTTTTCCGGAGAAAGCCACAGCAGCGAAGGTCACCTTCTGCACAAATAATTCCGGTCCAGGGGCACCAGATGCAATTGGGAATCTGAGGCAATGAACAAATGCACAAATGACTTTGTCTTCAAAGAAAATAGGATTCGACAGAACTGTGGCTGTCCTTTGCTCAATAGGATTGGCACTCTGCAAAGAAGCCACTGAGGGTGGCTTGGTTAGAATCCAATTTTAGTAATTAGTTCTATTCACAATAAGGCGTGTTAATAGGTCCCATGTTGAGCAGGCAGAATCCCCTGTCTCAGGTGCCAAGTGCCAATTAATGAAATCAACATTTATGTCCCACAGGTAAACAACCATTCTGCATTCATTCTCTTGGAGCTGCAGGCAGGCATTTCCCCCAGTAGGGGCTCTGTCAGATAATAGACCGTAAGTGTCAAGAAGACAGGGGTCGTGTCTGTTTTGCTTACCACTATATTCTCAGTGCCTGACTTACCTTTAGACGCCTATTTAGATTGCAAAAGCCCCAAGAATTTCCTCCTTCCCTCTGTGTTCCGCCTTTGCAATATGACTTTGCAGCTCCTACCCCTGTGGTTTGCTTTGGCCATACTATGTGGCAGAAGCTACATGGCATCAGTTCTGGGCCTAGATTTCAAGAGACTCTGCTCTTCTACTTGGACCTCGTGGAGGTTCCATGGGAGCAAGCGTGGGTTGGTTTGATGAAGGGTAGGAGACACAAAGCCCAGTGACCCTCGTTGCCCTGACAGCCAGCCAATCTGCAGAAGAGTAGCTGCTTAGATGACCAGTAGCTGACCAAAGATGCATAAGTCTAGCTGAGTCCAGAAGAACTGTCCAGCTGGGCCCATCCCAAAAGGTCAAAGAATTTATAAAGAAAAGAAATGATTGTTGTAAGCTACTAAGTTTGGGGTAGTTTGTTGTGCTATTTAAGCCACTAAGTTTGGGGTGGGCTTGGTAGTTTATGCCTGTAATCCCAGCACTTTGGGAGGCTGAGGTGTGAGGATTACTTAAGGTCAGGAGTTCAAAACCAGCCTGGGCAACATAGTGAGACTCTGTCTCTACTAAAAATTAAAAAAAAATTAGTGGGCTGTGATGGCACATGCCTGTAGTCCCAGCTACTTGAGAGGCTGAAGTGAGAGGATCGCTTGAGCTCAGGAGACTGAGGCTGCAGCAAGCTATGATTGTACCACTGCACTCCAGCCTGGGTGACAGAGTAAGACCCTGTCTCTAAAACCAAAAACAGAACAAATCCCCCCCACAAAAAATCTAACCAGTTAAGCTCTGAATATATATTTGCTGAAAGATGGATGAATTATTGATTAGATATAATCCAGTTGTAAACAGCTTGCCCAGCCGCTCTCATTTATATTATTGTTCTATGTTTTTCCTAACACAGAAATTGTCTTTTCTGGCTGACTGGTTTATTTCCTATCTCTCTTTCAGCATGTAAGTTTTATGAGGATAGGAGGAGATCTTTTCTATCTGACTCACCTTTAAATTCCTACAGGCTGGAATGGTTCTTGCTACATACCAATGGCTCTTGCTCAAAAAGTATTTCTTGAATGAAAGAGGGAATGAATTTCATTAATTTTACTTATAGTGCAGCTAGCTAAGCAAAGAGCTTGAGAAGAAGCTATCACACACATCGACTGGCTAAGGTGCCCTTTGCTGTTTGTATACTTTCCTTAATTCCTTTCATTATAAATTAGCACTTACTGAAGCTTGGCAGGTGAAAATAAAGGACTTTATTTGTGGAGATACTGTTATATTTTCTTTCTTCTACCTCAATTCTTAGTCTCCTCTTTTTCCCACCCCAAAACCTTTTCATCATGTGCAGTTACGCAAGGAAAACCTTTGGTTGGTTTGGATTTTCTCCATCAAAAACACCACCAACAACATCAATATCATCATCAACAACAGCAGCAACAACAGCAAAGCTTTGTTTCTAAGATTTCCTTTCTCTTCCTTTCCCTGCTCTTACCTCAGATATTTATCTTGGCTTCTCAGTATTTACCTTTAACATTTCCTTTATTTATTCATGTTTGTTTTTTAATCTTAGATCCAAATGGGCAGAAAAATTACACGGAAAGCAATGGCAACAAGGTTTGCACTTGAAAATCAGAATTCTGTTTATTCACTTGTTGGTTAATAATAAAAGTGAAAAATACACTTTTCTAATCAGATGTACACCTAAGGAAATCTTCCTCTTATTTCTCATCAACCATCATTAGCGAGCTAGTCTCTAGGTTTTGTCAGGAACAAAATACAAAATCAACATTTTCTTACATGGCTTCATTTTGAAAAAAATAAATAGCATGATAAATGAGTATATTTGGATTCAGGTTGGAGTTTGTTATAAAACGGCCAAACCCAGGATAGGTTTCCTTTTGCCTTTTTGGTCAGGGACCATAGCATGTAAACATCAGTTGGAATCAAGAGATGAACCTGGAATTTTCCAGAAGGCTTTGTTATTATTCCTATCTTTTGCTCTTCACCTCTAAGGCTAAGAGAAAAGAATTAAGTCAGAGGGATGGATGACTTTCTAGTGTAGACATTTCAGACAGTTTTGGTGTTGTCATAGAGTGCTATAGTCATTTTTACTTTAGGAGGGAGGTAAGGAGGTGGGGAGAACCTTCCCTTTCCCTCCTCGGATTATCCCTCCTGGACAACTGCCGACCTGGCTTCTCCTCCAGCCTGGCTCTGACCATCAGTCTCACATGTCATATGTGACATGAAATATGTGAATGGCAGGTTGCCCAGTTCTCAAAACACCTCATATGGAGGGCTTCAGCTGGGTCAGTTAAATCTTTTAGTTTTTAAAAGACTATGTGTGCTGACTATGTTGGAAACTTATGACTTGCTAGGATGTTTCTTTTCTCCCCTTTCCACACGGGACTGGTGCATCAAGTTTTTCTTCCTTAGCTTGTCTTTAGTGTTGTGTTTAGGGCTTTCAAATCAGCCCATAGGGCACTGACTTCAGGGGGTGAGTGAAAAGAAATGAATCCAGCGCAAGCCCACCTGCACCTCTTCCTGTCACTGATGTTGTCAAAAGGGATTTATAAAGCACTGTCATCTCCCCTGGAGTCTAAATTTATCGTTGAGAAATCTCAGACCTTAATGGGTATCCAAGTGTTTTGGATTCATTTGCAGATGAGGCTTAACAGCGATTCAAATGTTTGAAGACCATGTTCCACATATACTTCTCATGCTTTTATTCAATTGCTACCTGTTATTATAGGTTTATAAACTGAGTACATCAGACTTACACTTGCTGAGCCAATTTTTAGAAAGATCTCATCCTGGAGAGTCAATATAGGTGGTGTTTCGAAGTAAACTCTTTTCCTCTGGACAGTACGCCAGCCTCAGCTTCAGGCTTGTCCATGTCAGTGCCCTGACCCTTGTCTGCATGTAGCCAGGACATCAGATCCTGGAAAACCCAAGGACAGGGATCAAAATGAGGATGACAGGAAGCTCAGCAGGAGGATATTAACACTAATTAGAATACCTTTTCCTGAACACAGATAATGATGGCTTTCTTTGTTCAGCATCCTAGTAAATCCCCTCACTACAGATTTCCATACTCTGAACCAAATCTAAGCATCTGGAGGGAGCTGCTGTTATGGCTGAATTAGCCATTCCAATTAGAGAAAGGAGGGAGTCGCCTCTCTGTCTCCAATTCCCAATCATCTGCAATAACTGGATTTCAGGCGGTTTATACAAGCATTCCTGGAAGGAAGAAGCATTAACTATGACATGACCTATTCAGCATATGCAGAAGTTATGAGCTCAGGAAGGGTAGGGATACACAGAAGTATTTTGAATTGACACTTAATTTCTTTCCCCACTCACTGCACTAGCTCTGCACTGAATTAATTCCACTTTTATCTTGCTTTTAAATAAAAATTTATGGATGACAGCTGAGGTCCTTCTTAGGGTGTTTATGATTTGGGATTAAGATCCTTAAGTGCTGGGGCAACTCATTAGCTTGTGCACACTAGCCACTTGTATGCAGCCAGGAAAGGGAGGGAAACAAGGGAGGAGGATGGAGCAGGGGGAGGGGAAAGAACAAAGGGAAAATAGGCCCACCATTGTCAGATAATAATATTGAACGCTATAGTTATTACTATAATGAAATTATTATTATTATTTTGCTGGAGCAATTAAAGGGCTTCCTTCAAGAGTTAAAATATCACAGGCTACCCTAAGTAGAAAAGAATAAGCACCTTGGCCAACAGTTAAATTTACTTTGAAAGTAGGGTTTTAGACAAAATTTAAATTTTAAACTTGTATTTGTAAAAATTTTAAGGAAACAATGAAAGCTGCAAGCAACATGCTACCATGCAAAACCCATTTCAGCAAGTTGGGCTTGGGCTTATTGGGCAGGGATAGACAGATATGAAGGCCAGTGTATAACCTTGAGCCGTAACAAAAACCCACACCCCAAATTCTTCCGTGGCAGGCAGACTCCTTTCCACATCCACCAATGATGAGGTGCCAAAGTGGATAGGTGTCCAGTTACCGTTTCCTGAGCAGACTCCCTGCCATGATTGTCCTCTGCTGGAGCAACTCCTGGGGAGATCTGTCCTGGAGAGTCATACAGCTGTGGGGCACAAGGCGTTCTCAGAATGCAGTTCCTTGTACTAGGACTTGAACTGTCTTACCCCTCACCTTTGGGCAAAAGTAGCCCACCCTTTTCTTTCCACTTCCAGCTCCATTCCACATTTCAGGGGGCTTCTTCTTCCTTAGACCTGGGGACACCCCACCTAGCATATTCAAGTTCCATTTTTCTCCCCACCCCAAATAGCTGTGTCTTGGCTGTCCTTGGGCCTGAGAATATGCATCCTTGTGATATGTCCTGTCCTCAGGAAGGTGACCCAGGGAAGAGGCCTCTGAGGCCCAGGCCATGGGTTTAGGGCTATCAGGGCATGGACTCACGAGGCCCTGGGTACCGAGAGCATGGTCTAGAGTACCTGAGGCACAGATTCTGCATGAGCATTTTCTTGTGATCTCACAGACTCCTCACCAGTGAGGCTCCTCTGCAGAGCAGAGGGTCCCAGGAGTCCAGGTGTAAGGTGGCTTGAGAGCTTGCACTCCGTTAGCACCGTATTTCCTGTGAACCTCACAGCTGGGTCAGTGTAAACTGGTACCTTCCAGTTGTGAAAAAGCTTCTTAAAGTGTTCATGAGGATTATCATGAAGGGAGATTCCTCGACCCTTCCCCGAACCTTTCTAGGGTTTAATAAGTTCTCTTTCCTCTCTGAGCTGCACCCAGGAGCAGTGGTTCTTCCGCAGTGCTGAAAACAAATACTGAAAGGATTCAAACCTGGTTAAGACCATCTTTGGTCCATGGCAAACATTTGCTTATAAGTCATCATATGGCTTATGAGATGATTGACCTATCTCAGTAAGATTCATAAAGTGTCATTTAAATTACAGAAGAGCTAAATGACTCCAAAGAGTTAAATATTTTTATTTACTTAATAAGGTTTACACTAAATTTATCATACTTTTCAGCATATGAGTTGTGGAGTTGTGGTGAGGCAGGTAAAAGCCAGTTCATGCAGGTGAAATTGTTTTTATTAACTAAGCCAAGATAGGGCTTTATTTTATTTCTGGGCATATAACAGGGTTCCTTGGGGAAGTGGCACATAGCTGGGTACCTACCTGGAAAGGAGAGATCAATGCAGACTCCAGCTTTGGTATCTACGGAGATTCCAAGGTCAGGATGTCACCTTGTTCATAATCAGAATCTGACACATAGCAGGTGCCTAATACATGCTTGAGGGGGAACTACAGAAGGAACTGAAGCAAAGGGATGCTGAGTGAAAAGTGAATTTAGTGGAGCAGTGTTTCAGTGGCATTCATTGATGAGGATGCTCATTGAATGTTAACTTGCAGTCTGTTTTAAATACAGAGAAAGCATTTTCTTGTTTTTTTGACCTTAGACTTTACATGGATAAGTTGGAGATTTGAATCAGATAATCTCAAAGGTCCATCCGCAGCTAAAATGCTAATCATCTATTCCCAATTATTGTACCTAGAAAGTATTCTATTTGCACCTTAGCTAGTAATTTTGGATACCCATTAACTTGGGTACCTGGCTAACTCTATTAGTTTATTGGAAATATGGAATATATGTCATGTGGTCTCCACTCTAACAAGTTAGAGAGTAAAATTAACACATAAAATGCAGCGAGAAAGCAATTTAGCATTCAACTCTGGGCTATAAGAGTCAAAGATGACTTCATGAGTTGGGAGCCTTGAAGAATGGAGATAACTCAGGTAACTAGATAATGGGGAGAAATATCAATGCAGGTTGAAGGAAGAGTCTGAAGAAAGGTGGGAACCAGTTGGTATGTTTAGGAACTAAGAATGTGGATATGTTTTTAGAATGGGAAGTAGAGAGAAAAACGTTTGGAATCTGTTTGCTAAAAACAGATTCCAAAGACTTTGATGGAGCTGGGTGCAGTGGCTCAACCCTGTAATTCCAGCTATTTGGGAGGCTCAGGTGGGAGGATCACTTGAGCCAAGAGGTCGAGGCTGCAGTGAACTATGATGGCACCATCGAATTCCAGGCTGGGCAACAGAGCAAGACTCTGTCTCTTCATTTAATTTAACTAATTAACTCGTTAATTAATTAATTTATTGAGATAAAATCTCACTCTGTTGCCCAGGCTGGAGTACAGTGGTGCAATCTCAGCTCACTGCAACCCCCACCTCCCCAGTTCAAGCAATTCTCCTGCCTCAGCCTCATGAGTAGCTGGGATTACAGGCGCGTGCCACTATGCCCAGCTAATTTTTATATTTTTAGTAGAGACAGGGTTTCATCATATTGGCCAGGCTAGTCTCAAACTCCTGACCTCGTGATCCATCTGCCTTGGCCTCCCAAAGTGCTGGCATTACGGATGTGAGCCACTGCACCTGGCCAACTCTGTCTCTTTAAAAAAAAAGAGGCTTTGATGGAAAGTAGAAAAGTTTAGACTAGCAGCGGGGATGCATTTTCAGTGTCTGCATCCTTGTTTTACTCACTGTCTCAGCATGTCATACAACAAACCATCCTTCTGGAAATGCTGTCTGCTCTTGGCTTCTATGGAAGCCTACATTTTTGACTTTTCTTGAGCTTCACTGTCTTCTCGGTCTCCTTTGCAAGTTCATCCACCTCCATTCAGCCTCTAAGAGTCACAAGCACTCAGGGTTCAGTCCTTGGCCTTGTTCTCTGGCTATTGATTTAACCTCAACCCCTTTAAATGTCATCTGTATGGCGATAACTCTCAAATACTTACCTCTGGCCTCTTCCTATCCCTGGAGCTCCTTAGACTAATATTTTCATCTGCCTACTTCACATCTCCACTAAGACATCCCCCAGGAACCACCCACTCACATGTTCTTTATCCCCACTTACATATTGACCCAACTCTAGTTAGGCTGAGGCTGCTGGTTGCCCACCAACATCCCGTCTGTCTTTCCTCCTTTAGTAAAAGGACTCTTCAATTTCAGTTTGTTATATAGCTGCCCAATCAGAGGCTTCACTTCCTGCCTCCATTTCAGTTAGGTGCGATCTTGTGGCTAGGCTCTGACCAACAAGATGTCAACAGAAGGGATGCAGGCCACTTTCTGATCGTGGCCCTAAAATTGTCCTCTCCCTCCTGGCTGGGATGCAGTTGTAAGGGCTGAAGCCTAACACAGCTAACTTAGATCTAAAGACAGAAACCTTGTGCTTAGGATGGCAGAGCTGCCTTCCCAGCCCTGGACTCTCTACCTATGGTTTATTATGTGAGAGAGAAATGTTTCCATCTTCTTTGAGTCACTGTGCTTGGGGACCATTCTGAACAGGAGCTTAGGCTGTACCCCTAACTAACATACCCAGTCTTCCTCACCTCATAAATTTCATCTCCATCCACCTAATTTCTTAAGCCAGAAAGCAGTGAATACCCTATCCTTCTTCAGATCTGGTGTATCAGCATGTCCCACTAGCATTACCTAAAAAGTATAATTGAGATTCATCCACAATCCAGATTCATGTACAGTTACTGTATTACCTCCTAACCGGTCACCTCATTTTATTTTTGTCCCCATACGACCCTTCATCTAACTGCAGCCAGAGACAGCTTTAAAACGTGAATGCATCATGTTGTGTTCCTGTTAGAAACCTCTCAGTGCCTTCTCATTTCATTAAGATAAAGTCCCAAGTGTTCTGAACTTGATCCTCTATGATCTGGCCTTTACTTTCTTCCTCAACCATACTGTGTGTCACTTTTCCCCTTGCTTACCAGGTCTCAGCCACAGTGACCTTCTTTCCATTTCAGTTCCTCAAGCATGCCAGGGCCTTTCCCACCCCAGGCTTCTGCTCACATGCTGTCTCTGCGTCTCCATGTCTGTTCCTTCATGCTTTGTCAGTTCAGCTCCTGTTTCTCTTTCAGCTTAACTCCCTCTTCCTCAGATCTCCAATTGTGTTTCATAACAACATATTTACATCACAATTTATAAATTTACATCACGTTTATCTACATTAAATGGACGCTCTGTTTTTGTTTTGTGTGTGTGTGTGTGTTTGACAGGGGTCTCACTCTGTCACCCAGGCTAGAATGCGGCAGCACAATCATGGCTTATTGCAGCCTTGAGCCCCTAGGCTCAAGCAATCCTCCCACCTCAGCCTCCTGATTAGCTGGGACTATAGGCATGAGCCATTGTGCCCAGATAATTTTTTTTGAGATGGGGTCTCACTATGTTGTCAGGCTGGTCTTGGTCCTAGGATCTAAGCAATCCTCCTGCCTCAAACTCCTAAAGTGTCGGGATTACACGCGTGAGCCACCGAGCCTGGCCTCTGTTTGTTTAATACCTGTCTTCCCTACTAGACTGGAAGCTCTATGGAAGTGGGGCCATGTTGGTTTTGTTCACCTTCATACACCCAGCTTCAACAGGATGCCTACTACATAGTAGTTGCTCAATAAATCTAGTACTTCCTGAAATGAAATAAGTAGTACAGAAACAAGATGAGAGCAGAGGTTAAGAAAAATAAATCTGGAAGAAATGTGTAGAATGGATTTTAGTTAGATGGAGAAATTTCCTAGGGCTGCCATAGAAAATTCCCGCAAACTAGAGATCTTAAAATAACAGGAATTTATTCTCTCGTAGTTCTGAAAACAGACGTGTCGGCAGGGCTGTGCTTTCTCTGAGGTCTCTAGGGGGATTCTTCCTTACCTCTTCTGGCTCCTGGTGCTCGTTGACAATCCTTGGGGCTCCATGGCTATGGCAGCATGACTTCCATCTGTGCCGCTTGTCATATGGTGTTCCCCTGTGTGTCTCTCCTTTCTCTGGGTCTCCTCTTCTTAAAAGGATACCTGTCATATTGGATTTATGACCTACATTTCTTAAGTATGACCTCATCTTAACTATTACATTTTCAAAGACCCTATTTCTAAGTAAGTTCAGACTAAGGTTCTGGGTTGACATGGGTGTTTGGAGAGACACTATTCCACCTAGAATACTTGGGGTATAAGGAAGCCAGTTTGCAATCTTTCAGGCTGGAGGTGAAAAAGACCTGAGCTGTGTTGTAGTGGGAATTAAGCGGAAAGGATGAGGCCAAGTGACATTTAAGAAATTACAGACCATACAGTTTCTCAGGTTAGTCTTCTTATGTCATTCAGATGAGGTGCTTCAGGGGTAGCCAGGAAGCAGGAGGAACAAGAGAGGTTTTCCCAGTCTACTACCCCTTGCTTAATTAGAACAATTATTATTTTATTTTTTTCATGTTAGGTATCCACAGAAGATATTATTTGAACATCGGTTGGGCCACGTAGCTCTTATTTCAACATTTAGGAAATTGTAGCCAATTAAAGAGCAGAATAGTAGTTCAAAAATAAATTGCATAGTATGGACTACTGGTTTTAAGAATTTGGGGAGAAGGTGGCCAGAGTAGTATAGGAAACTTTCATAAAAGAGACAAGGTTTGAACGCAATGGCTGCACTTGTGAAGCACAATGAGTAAACAAGGTTCGAATGTCTTTCTTCCTGTAAGCTACACTTCTGCTGAATGGAGATGTGGGTGTGGCCCAGTCCCTACGCAGGGGTGCAGGATGAGATGGAAGGTGCTGGGACCTACCAGCAGGTTCTTCCTGCCAGGGTCACTCAGTGACATGCTGAACACAGGGATGAAGGAGAAGGAAGTGCCACAGGTAGCATCCAGATTCTACAAGTAACAGATGAGGAGGCAAGATGGTGTGGTAGAGGGGAGAAAAGGGGTTTGGATCAGATTTGATTTGTGGGGACCCCTTCTGTTTTGGACGTTGGGTTTGAGGTGACATTGGAACAGTAAAACTTTGGTAAATAAACCCAGAGGAGTTAAGTCATTATATGTGTTTATTTTGTAACCCCCATAACCTTTTAATTTCAATGACAGGGTCATCTTCCAGGCCATGGGGTCCTCCCCAGAATGCCCATTTTGGAACATGCATTGTGGAAGTTAAGGAAACAGTAGTCTGTGGCTGGGACTGTTATCTCTATCTGAACCACACACTGTCTTACTCGGTGGCCTTTCCAGATCTACTCAGGGCCCTTCTAATTTCTTGTTTATCTTACAGTCAGAGTTATCATTTCAAAATACACATGGATCTTGGTGGCCATTCCTACTTAAAACACTTTCCATTGCTCTTAGAGCAAGGATCAAAGTCCTTGATGTACCTTAGTGGATTCAGGCTAGAGGGGACCCTGTCTTGATTCTCTGGCCTCTCCTGGCACCACTTTTCCTCTGATTTTAGAGATCTGGTCACAGAGTCTTAGCTTCACTGACTTCTTCCTGCCACAGGGCCTTTGCACATGTCCTTTTGCTATCATTTCCTACATGCCTTATGCTCTTCAAACACACACTCATCCCTCAGATGCCGGCACAGTCAATATTTCCTTGGCCCCTGGCCCATCGCTAGTCTAAACCAGTTCAGGTCAGTTTCTTTTTTCTTTCAGAGCCCTGTGCTCAGTTTATAAATGTGCGTTTATTCCCCAGGTTATTTAACATGTATTTCTCCTCTTCTAGGTTTCATAAGAGCAGGGGCTACGTAGGTTTTGCTGTGGTAAGCACCTAGCATAGCACCTGAAATGTAGTAGTGGAATGAATGAATGAGTAAAAGCTCAAACTCCCAATATTTGACTTCTTTAGTTTCCAAATCCTAAAGTTGCATTCAAAAGCACAGTTTTATTTTTTGGGCAAACACTACTTTTGCCTATGGAGACATATCACACTTTAACAAAAACGTACAATATAAATTTTATTTCTGCTCTATAAATATTTGGCAAGTTAAAGTTATATCAGGTGTTAAAAATACATTTCTTTAGAGACCTTGATTTTGCCTGTTAAAGCGCTTGGCTGAGAGATGTTCTTATATTTTAAGTGTAAAGGAATAGATTGTACTGAAAAAAAAAATCTCTAGAAAACCAGGTCCCAATATAACCTTTAGGAAGCTATGACCGTTGAGGAGATGCTGCTCAGATATCCCATTAAGAAAGAACTTTTCATGAGCCCAATTAGCCAATAGTCTCTAGCTGGGAGCGCCTCTTTCTGGCAGAGGCATCTGTGCTTGCTCCTCCCAGGCAGCCCCCAGCCAATGATGAAGCATGGTTGAAATCCCAGGGCCATTGCTGCGCAACGCAGGACTTTTTAACAGGCACCCTTTCCTTGGGAGCTCTCAGTTGGGTTGGCCAAGACTTTGTTGAATCTGCACTGTGGTCTGAGGCTCTCTCTTCCCAATCCTGCTTTCTCCCCAAGATCACATTCTGAGCCTTTCTCTTCTTAGTCTGTCTTAGTCTGCTTTCTTTCCCCTTCCATCGTTCATACTCGATACCCTCTCATAAACCTCTTGTACTCCTAACTGTGTCTCAGCCTCTGCTTCCCAAAAGATACAATGGATGCACAGGGCTTCCAGCAATATACTGATGTAACATTAAAATGTTAGGAGTTTAATTTTTTTTTATTGTCAATTTTCCTTTCCTAGTTCATTCTCTATGAAGATTTTTAGTTTATAGGCCAATTTATAAGACCTATGTATTTCTGAAATAAAGAATAATTCCAGAAAAAGAACCATTCCTGTGTGACTAGCCTGAAAGCTCATGGGGACTGACGCTGTGTTTGTTAATGTCCTATCCCAACACTTGACACATAGTAGATGCTTTAAAGACTCTATCTCCTAATATAGTTGCATTCTGAGGTACTGGGGGGTTAGGGCTTCAACAAATGAATTTTAGGTGGGGACGCAATTCAACCCATAACAGAGGCCCATAAAACAGCCAGTAAGCAACTCTTTTGTGTAAAGATTTTTTTTTTTTTTTTTTGAGACGGGGTCTTGCTATGTTGCCCTGGCTGGTCTCAAACTCCTGGGCTCAAGCAGTCCTCTTGCCTCAGCCTCTTGAGCTGCTGGGACTACAGGCATGCACCACTGTGCCTAGCTTAAAGTGTTTTAACTTGTGTTGGATGCTAATCAAAATAGAAATAAAATGCAATAAAATAAAACAAAAATAAAAATTATATGAAACAAAGCAAATAATTAATATATCCTTCCTTTAATGTTTAATTTATAGCCAAAGACTTATACAAGTGTATCTATAAGTATAATGAAGTATAAGACAAAATTCCTTTATAATCCTAGGTAGACTTGTGGTGCTTGACCAGGTAAGTCATACATTGTAACAAAGAAACAAATTTCAAGTCATTAATGACCATATGCTTGACACTATGAATAGAAATGTCTTTACTGTGTGGATTCAAAATCTAAATCAAAATAGGTAATATCTTTATCATTAAAACATATACTTTTTAGGAAAGATTATAGCCACATTTGGACAATTTGTTTTTGAGGATAATAATAAAAATTATTAACATGTTCCTTATTAACATATCAATTTTATTTATTTATCTATTTATTTGAACCAGAGTCTCACTCTGTCGCCCAGGCTGGAGTGCAGTGGTGCAATGTTGGCTCATTGCAACCTCTGCCACCCGGGTTTCAGCGATTCTCCTGCCTCAGCCTCTTGACTAGCTGGGATTAGAGGTGCACGCCATTATGCCGGCTAATTTTTGTATTTTTTAGAGACGGGGTTTTGCCATGCTGGCCAGGCTGGTATTGAACTCCTGACCTCAGGTGATCCACCTGCCTTAGCCTCTCAGTGTTGAGATTACTGGTATGAGACACTGTGCTCAACCAATAAATTAATTTTATTTTAACTATAGGTGAAATGTTAGCTTTTCCTTTCTAGTCCCTGTTTGTGATCTGCTTCCTGAGACTATCTCAAGTAATAAAAGTAACAGACTTGCAGAATCCTCTCCACAAAGTGAGCGTTGGTCTTTTTGGCCTTTCCCACCTTGGAACCTTGCATATGTGACATGCTGCAAATCACCATTGTTATGTGCGGCTATATTCTGAGGACTGATTTGAATGAAGGAAGTTCTTCCCCAACATGACATTTCCTTTCTAATACAATACAAAAATGGAATATTTAGGGTTGACCACTCACACATTGTTCCCATTTCAGGCCCCCACACTATTGCCGTCATGTGTGAATGCCTAACCCTTTCAGAGATTTCCGTTAGGGCTTTCTAGTATATTTACTTTCCTGTGGATTTTGAAAGACTTGACCTCTCTGGGAGAAGTGCTTTGAGAAACCCCTGATCTGTATTGCTTCTACTAAAGCCTTAACAGGCTGGTCTTGTGAAGATGGTGCCATAAGTATGTACTGATTTGAAATGGGCTCACTTGTCCTAAGTTCAGTCTGGCCTGTGGCTGCTCCCACACAGCCCTGAATTGCATTCTCTTGTAGTTTGGGAATTCTCTAGAATGCTTCCTTGTGATCATGACCTTCAGTTCAGAAATTCTAGACTGCATCAAAGGCACTACTGGGAATATAATGTTAAGTTTTCTGCTACTAGTATAGTCATGTCTTGTTCAATGACCTGGATGTGTTCTGGAAAATGTGTGATGAGGTGATTTCATCATTGTGCAAACATCACAGAGCATACTTACACAAAGCTAGATGGTACAGCCTACCATATACCTAGGCTGTACAGCCTGTTGCTCCTGGGCTATAAACCTTATAGTGTGGTACTGTACTGAATACCATAAGCAACTGTAGCACAATATATTTTTGTATCTTGACCCATGTAAACATAGAAAAGGTACAGTGGAAGTAAGAAGTTATAATTTTATGGGACCACTATCATATATGCAGTCTGTCCTTGATCAAAACACTGTTATGCAGTACATGACTCTGCTATATTCTAAGTACTTTGAGGATAATATATATGTCTGATTTTTTTTTCTTTAAATATCTTATAAATGCCTATTTCAGTTAAGCTCAACAATCATTTATCTAACACCTACTTGGGTCCTGAGTTGATTAAACAAAGAAAAGAAAGAGATGAGGCTTCTTTCTTGTAGTATTTATAGCCTGGGAAGGGGCTTCGGGATTGTACACTTCTTTCCTCCCTTTCCTACACCTTTTAAAACAACCCAGTCAGCTCATGCCTGTAATCCCAGAACTTTGGGAGGCCAAGGTGGATGGATCACTTGAGGTCAGAAGTTCGAGACCAGCCTGACCAACATGGTGAAACCCCATCTCTACTAAAAATACAAAAAAAAAAAAAAAAAAAAAATTAGCCAAGTGTGGTGCTGCATGCGTGTAGTCCCAACTACTTGGGAGGCTGAGGTACAATAATCACTTAAACCGGGGAGGCAGAGGTTGCAGTGAACCGAGATAATGCCACCACACTTCAGCCTGGGTAACAGAGTAAGACTGTCTCAAAAAACAAACAAACAACAACAACAACAATAAAAATCAAGCCAATTATCTTTTCATTATTCATTATAGCAAGTTTGGAAAATATGGAGAAATCAAAAGAAAAAAATATTTTACAATTGTCCCAAAGCTTATTACTTAACTACTGCTGACAACATTTCATCTTTTTAAAAAAATAACCGTGAGCATGGAATGTTTCTCCGTTTGTGTCCTCTCTTATTTCGTTGAGCAGTGGTTTGTAGTTCTCCTTGAAGAGGTCCTTTATATCTTTTGTTAGTTGTATTCCTAGGTATTTTATTCTCTTTGTAGCTATTGTGAATGGCAGTTCGTTCTTGATTTGGCTCTCTTTAAGTCTGTTATTCGTGTATAGGAATGCTTGTGATTTCTGCACACTGATTTTGCATCCTGAGACTTTGCTGAAGTTGCTTATCAGTTTCAGGAGATTTTGGGCTGAGACGATGGGGTCTTCTAAATATACAATCATGTCGTCTGCAAATAGAGACAATTTGACTTCCTCCTTTCCTAATTGAATACCCTTTATTTCTTTTCTTGACTGATTGCTCTGGATAGAACTTCCAATACTATGTTGAATAGGAGTGGTGAGAGAGGGCATCCTTGTCTAGGGCTGGATTTCAAAGGGAATGCTTCCAGTTTTTGCCCATTCAGTATGATATTCAAACTATACTACAAGGCTACCGTAATCAAAACAGCATGGTACTGGTGCCAAAACAGAGATATAGACCAATGGAACAGAACAGAGGCCTCGGAAGCAATGCCACACATCTACAACCATCTGATCTTTGACAAACATGACAAAAACAAGCAATGGGGAAAGGATTCTCTGTTTAATAAATGGTGTTGGGAAAACTGGCTAGCCATGTGCAGAAAGCAGAAACTGGACCCCTTCCTGATACCTTGCACTAAAATTAACTCCAGATGGATTGAAGACTTAAACATAAGACCTAACACCATAAAAACCCTAGAAGAAAATCTAGGCAAAACCATTTAGCACATAGGCATAGGCAAGGACTTCATGACCAAAACACCAAAAGCATTGGCAACAAAAACCAGAATAGACAAATGGATCTAATTAAACTCCACAGCTTCTGCACAGCAAAAGAAACAATCGTTAGAGTGAACCGGCAACCAACAGAATGGGAAAAATTTTTGTAATCTACCCATCTGACAAAGGGCTAATATCCAGAATCTACAAAGAACTAAAACAGATTTACAAGAAACAAACAAACAAACCCATTCAAAAGTGGGCGAAGGATATGAACAGACACTTTTCGAAAGAAGACATATATGAGGCCAACAAACATATGAAAGAATGCTGATCATCACTGGTCATTAGAGAAATGCACATCAAAACCACAT
Organism: Sapajus apella; assembly: GCF_009761245.1. NCBI lineage: Eukaryota > Metazoa > Chordata > Mammalia > Primates > Cebidae > Sapajus > Sapajus apella. The sequence continues at coordinate 499,933 of NW_022436958.1, forward strand.
TGAGATACCATCTCATGCCAGGTACAATGGCAATCATTAAAAAATCTGGAGACAACAGATGCTGGAGAGGATGTGGAGAATACGAACACTTTTACACTGTTGGTGGGAGTGTAAATTAGTTCAACCATTGTGGAAGACAGTGTGGCAATTCCTCTAGGACCTAGAAATAGAACTTCCATTTGACCTAGCAATCCCATTACTGGGTGTATATCCAAAGGATTATAAATCGTTCTGTTATAAAGACACATGCACATGTATGTTCATTGTGGCACTGTTTACAATAGCAAAGACCTGGAACCAACCCATATGCCCATCAATGATAGACTGGACAGGGAAAATATGGCACATATACACCATGGAATACTATGCAGCCACAAAAAATGATGAGTTTGTGTCCTTTGTAGCGACACGGATGAATCTGGAAACCATCATTCTCAACAAACTGACACAAGAACAGAAAATCAAACACAGCATGTTCTCATTCATAGGTGGGTGTTGAACAATGAGTACACATGGGCACAGGGAGGCAAGCATCACATGCTGGGGTATGCTGAGGGGGCCTAGGGGAGGGACAGTGGGGGACAGGGAGTTGGGGAGGGATAACATGGGGAGAAATGCCAGATATAGGTGATGGGGATGGAAGTGGCAAACCAGATTGTCATGTATGTACCTGTATATATATATATTTAAAAATGTATGCAAAGACTTTTAAAACTGCTTCTTTCATTTCACACATCATGAATATTTCTAATCAACTTTCTTCCCTTCTGTATACCTTTTAAAACAAGCCAGTTGCCAATCAGTTGTGCATGGTGGCTTGCTTTAAAAGGTGTGGAGAAGGGAGGAATATTTAAAAACATTTTCTTTGTAAACATTGATTAAGAAGCTGGATAATATTTCATTCTGCAGATTCATCATAGTTTCTTTCATTCTCATTTTGCCGTCAGATATTTAGGCAAATGCCATTTTTTTTGTTATTACAAATATAATACTCAACTTTGTACATAGAACATTTTTAAGATTTAGGGTATGTTTCCTGAAATTAGATGTCTAGAAATGGTCTCTTTGTATCAAAGGGGATGAGCATAGAGGGCCTGGAGACATTTGCCCTTGGCTTTGGCAAGGTCTGGCCAGCCTATGTCTGACCAGCAGGGCTCAGTGGTGCTTGGCTCACTGTACTTCGGCCCTTGAGACATTATTATTTTGAAAATGTGTGCTAGTTTGATAAGTAAGAAACAGTGTGTTGTTGTTTTGATTTTCATTTATTTGGTTGCCAGTGAGGTTGAACATTTCCTCATATTTTTGTCTATCAGTTTTATATCCTCTTTTATAAAGGGATACTTTGAGTCCTTTCTTATTTTAGTTATTATTTCCACACATTTCTCTTCTTTTCCACTCCATGTGGATGGGGTTTCCATCTGACCAGGGATTTTTTTCCAGGGCCACCTTAGCCCAGATGGCGTGTCCTTCTTTACTCTGGACCACAGGGACTGAGCAGCTGCTTTTGCGCCGTCAGCCACATGTAGCAGAAAACCCATGTTCAAACAAAAGGCACCTGGCAGTTTCCTCAGAGTCTTCTCATTCGAAACAGAAGCTGGGCCTCTCATCTTGGGAAGAATGTTCTATAAAGTAATAAATTTGTTGGGAGATTTTTTAGTAAGAGGCAGAACAGAGCAGCCCCTTGGAGATTAATTTTGATATTCCCATGAGGCACCTGAAGGCTAAAAGGACATGGCAGAATTATCCTCCTTTCCCCAAAAGCTGGGGTCAGGTCCAAAAACTCTTTCTGCACCATTGATTTTTCTTGGGCTTTTGTAACTCAGCTTGTGGCCGTGAAACACTATTCATTGCCATGGATTATGGCTTTTTCTTTTGTCCTATTTACGGACTGTGTGGGGAGTCACTGCCAAAAGTTGTGATTGGTGATTATCACTTTGGAGGAGCAAAGCTGATGTTGATCACAGCAGATCAAGGTTAGTCAGCGCATCTCAACAACTTTCATTAGGGAGACGTCACTGCTCTTGCTTCAGGGAGTTATAAGAGAAAGAGATGCCACCTTTATTGGCACTCTGGGAGATGAAAGTGACAGAGCTGCACAAAGGTGGATTAAAAAAAGTGACTGTCTTACCCAGACCATTCATTCTAAAATAAAAGACCCAGTAAAGATGAAAGATTTTGCCAGGCAATATGACAAACCAGTACCCAGACCCACTTTGAGGATTACCTGTGAAAGCATTTTGTCCATAGAAAAAGTGTCTTATAAATGGTAGGTATCATATTTAGGTGAATAAAGTCACTAGTTCTCTGGGGCTTTCAGTGCCTGAAGTTTAAAGAGTAAACTTTCCTATATTTCAAGTTTCACTTGTTCATTTTTATCAAATTTCTACTATCACTCAAGCCTATTCTAGACTAGGGATCGGTAAACCACAACCTGCAGGTCAGATCTGGCCTGCCACCTGTTTTTGTTTTTAATAGCTCAGAAGCAAAGAATGGTTTTTACATGTTTTAATGACTGGAAAAAAAAAACAGAATAATACCTCATGACACATGAAAATTTCATGAAATTCAAATTTCGGTGTCCATAAATAAAATTTTATCGGGACACAGCAGCCACAGTCACTTTTTTATGCATTTTCTTATTACCACGGCAGAGTTGAGTAGTTGTGCTTGAAACTACATAACCCTCTGAGCCTGAAGTACTTATTCTCTGGCCCTTTACAGAAAAAGCTTGGGAACAATGTTTTAGACATTGAAAATCTAGCTATGAACAAAACAGAGCTAGTCTTTACATTCACAGAGCTTACATTCAGGTGTAGCCTTACTTTGAAAATGGCCCAAGGGGGACTGGCATCCTTGATTTTGGCTTTGGAAACCTCAAGTTCTAAACAACTGAGCTAACCTTATATAATTTTAGCCAACATTGGGACAGCCATATGGAATCTGATTGTTTTTTCATCAAATCAAATCAAGTATCTATTAATTAACTATGTTAGACGGCAAAGGTCTTGGCACTGAAGGCATTAAACTAGTTGAGGAAACAATGTCTACAAATTAAAAAAGAAGCTAATGACGTTTACAAAAGCTTCTTTTAACTTTTCAAAAGCCTTTTATTTGTGGGATCTTCCCATGTCTCAGACTTCATGAGCTAAGAATTTAGGATGGAAAAGCTCATTTGGACTGATAGAGACAGAGTAGGCTTGCCAAAGGAAGTGGGATGTGGTCCAAAATGATGGTCTTGATTTCATTCTTCAATCCCAGGAGCCAAACAAGTTGTCTTCTGTGTATAGAAGGCTGAAGAACTACCACCAGCGGTTGTTCCCATATCCTATGGCTTGGCAGGACTTTTGCTCTTATCTTCATGACGTGAACAGCTTCCCCTGGGCTGGTAAAGCAGGAAGGAAGACAAGGATTGGGGGCCTCTCACCCAGCTTGTGAGGTGGGCTGGGATGTTATACCTCTTAAATGGGGAATGAGTGGGAGCAAGACTGAAGGGGTATGAAATAATGGGAAAATTGGGTGGGTGGGTGGTATCTTGGAGTTCTTAAGATGTTGGAAATTGGAAAGTCTGAGAGGTCATTAGCTCATTTTCCAGCATGTCTAGAACATCAAAGGACTACATCTGCCACTCTATCATGAGCAGCTTTCACACTTGCCTGGTCCAGAGTGTTGTTCGGTAAATGGTTCAGTAAGTGAATGACGGTGAAAGAAGGAAGGAGCGAAGGAAGGAAGTCAAGTCACACACAGGAACATTAATCAGAGTACTTGGGGCTAGGTGTGGTGGCTCATGCCTTTAATTCCAGCATTTTGGGAGGCTGAGGTGGGAGGATGGCTTGAGTACAGGAGTTTGAGACCAGTCTAGGTAAGATGGTGAGACTGCCGTCTCTACAAGACAAAACAAAACAAAACAAACATACAAGTTAACTGGGTGTGGTTGTGCGGGAGGCTGAGTTGGGAGACTTGCTTGAGCCCAGGAGGTTCGAGGCTGCAGTGAGCCATGTTTGCACCACTGCACTTCAGTCTGGGTGTCAGAGTGAGACCCTGTCTCAAAAACAAAACAAAACAAAACAAAACTTAGAGAATTTTATGTGCTGCCAAGAATAGAAATTTATGGGTGTTGATTCATTTGCTTATTCCACAAAATATTATGAAGCTCCTGCTATATGCCAGGCATAGTGTATCAGGTTAACTTGAAACCCATTTTATTTCAAACATGAATAGTGAAAATCTTTCTAAAATGACAGTGTCTGCTTTGTCACTTACAAAAGGACAATTGGGTGCATGTCTAGTCTTCAACCCTGAAGAATATTGAAGAACACGAAGGTTGTTTTGACCTTATTTATTTTCCTGAATATTGACTAACATCATGGTAAATAATAAAGTTCCTGTTGTGCTTAGGAAGGCACACTCTGGTATCAGACCGCCTGGTTCAAATGCAGGCTCTACCACTTATAAAACATGTGACACTGGGTCAATTTTAAGCTTTGTTCTATGCTTCAGTTTGCCCATCTATAAAATAGGCAAGTAATAATAATTGCTGTGTAGGGCTGTGGCTGTTATGAAGATTAAATAATCAAAGCCCCTTGGAGTGTAGTAAGCCCTCAAGGTCAGTGCTAACTGTTATTGCTATCACATAGGACTCGACCTAGAAATAGAAAAGATAGGGGAGTTGACACTGAATATATTGAGAATGTGAAGACATGTGCTAGAACTTGGTTGTCCTGTTTTTATTTCACATTTACGGTGTGTGTAGTGGAAAGAACATTAACCCCTTTGTTTGTGGTTAAACTTTGCCTGTGTCCTCGCCTGAAAATGGAGCTGGCAATATCGCTGGGACTCTTGCATCTTATATATGAGAGTGCCTGGAATTTCAATATACATTACTTTTCTTCAGACAGAGTCAAATACGAGGAAGTAATTCCCTTTAATTAAGAGTGTTGATGAGTTGGGTTCTGGTTAATTGAACTGTAATATGTAAATCAACTTAATAGTGGACTGACTCTGCCAGATAAACACACAGCACCTGGTGTAGCTTGGTTGAGCACCTTTTGTTTGTTTGATTTTGAAAAACTCTGTCCCTTCTGTGACTTCTTCACATTATGGATCCCTGAGGTCAGCCTGTAGCCAGCTTGCATTTTCAGTTGAAAGAAGGATTTTCAGAAGGTTTTAGAATATTTTAATTGTTGGACTTGATAAAGTTGATTTAAATTAATCCAAGACAGTTGCAGACAATGGAACAATAGGCTGGTACCTCATCACTCATTTTTTTAAATAAAAAGAAAAAAAATGGGAAGTAATCCAAATTGAGTCACAGGCAGTGGTGAGGATTAAATGAGTAAACATCGTGGGCTTTAGAGAGACAGGTATTTGATGAGAATGAGGATCCCCAGCATTTTACCATTTATTTTCCCTTGTAGGATGGCTTCCTAGCACAGCATGTGGCAGTCCATTAGGGAACAGAGAAGAAATGACAGAGTCCCTGCCCTTGAGAAGCTGATATTCCTGTTAGAGAAGAAAACAAGCAAAGAGAAAGATGTCATGATGACAAAGTAACACTGAAGTAAGTGTGGAAGAGAACCGTGGGAGTTAGGTAAGGTGGGAATGAGTAGAATGCATTGAAGTGAAACTCACCCTGGAACCCTGTCCAGTGACAGTGTCTTAGTTGGTTCTGGCTACCACAATGAAATACCACAGACTGGCTGGCATGTAAATAACAGAAACTTATTTCTCACAGTTCTGAAGCCTTGGAAGTCCAAGATCAAGACACCAGCAAATTTTGTGTCTGATGAAGGCCCACTTTCTGGTTCATAGATGGCACCTTCTGGCTGTTTCCTCATACAACAGAAGGGGCTGGCTAGATTTCTGGGATCTCTTTTATAAAGGCACTACAAATTGTGAGGGCTGCACCCTTATGACTTAATCAACCCCCAAAGACCCTGTCTCTTAATGCCATCATCCTGAGGGTTAGGATTTCAACATGAGAATTTTGAGAGGATACTAACATTCAGACCATAGCAAACACCAAGCTTTTTATGGATTCATGCTATTTCAGAGAATTATACTGGTTGGCTATATCCTTATTTTGATAATTATTATCACCTTAAAAGAGAGGTTCTCAATTTTGAGCATTACTGACATTTTGGGCCAGATAATTTCGTTGTGGCAGCTGTGCTGTGTGTTGTAGGATGTCTTAGGCTTTCTGTGTCTCTGTTTCCTCTTCTATAAAATGTAATTAGTAACAGAAGCAGAATTAGTAACAGGAGCGGCATCCCTGGCCCCTACCCACTAGATGCCACTAGCACCTCATCTACTGCTTCTCTCTGTGCCCCCCTACTTCCTCAATATGATGACCCCAAATGTTTCCAGACCTTACCAAATGTTCCCTGGTGGGCAAATTTCTCCCTAGTTGATGACCATTGCGTTTAAAGAATTCATTTCAGCTATTTTATCGGCCCCTAAGGCACCAGCCTCCCTCTGAACCTGTGCCCATGGGAATGCTATCTATCTGGCTGCTTGTGAGTCTCTCCAGCACTGACTGGCCAAGTCACACTGGCAGCCAGGGGTGACTTCCTCAACGTGGCTGGAACAAATTCCTACAATGCCAGGCTGCAAGTTGGCATTTTTACATTTCTACGTGTTGGGGGATGCCTGGATTATTTTCCAAAGTAATTGAAAGTTTGTCTCCAGGGATCCTTGCCCCTTCTAAATGAGTATTATCAGGGAATAATGACAGCTCAATTGTTTTGGAGCCTTTATTTAATATGTGACAATAGCTAGGAGAACGTCACAAACAGTTCAGTTATTACAGTAAAGCCTGTAGGGTATCTCCCCAAAGAGTATCCTGGAATCATTATTTTAACGTAAGCATAATTGTAAAAGGGGGCTGGGAAGCCCACAGTAGGTGGGGATAAATTGTGAAGTGTCATTTTAGGAAAACAAAGGCTTTGCAAGAAAAAAAATCCACTTTCCCCCCCTAGTTACAGGCTTAATGTTATTAATAAGTTAGATGTCATAGTAATGCTGTTGTTGGCAGCGTGCATACAATTTAAATATTTTAGCTTCCATTATACAACTGGATCTACATGACTGACCTTCAAGGGCCCCATTCATAAGGGATGAAGAGAGGGAACAATCAGCTACTTCATGCAAGGGCTGGCTAGCAGACCAGGTTTCCCCGCATTGCCGGACAAACCACTGCACAGGGAACGCTTTGGAGACACTCTAACATGGCAGGGTTGGGACAGAGAATGATGAGGGTGAGAGACACACTTTTGGGGCAGGGAGAGAGCCAAAGCTTGTTTTTCTTTTCGAAAAAGAGCTATCCCTCCTTTGTTCCAAGGGAGAATGAAGTATCCATTAAGACTGGTGACACTGGGAATTTTGTTTCGGCTCAGTTCCTTTTGTTGTGACTCCACGGCAAAGGAGAGGAATCTGGGGTAGGGAGGTTTCAAGCCAAGATGAGAAAGAAAAAGCATGCCTTCCAAGGATTTCGTCTATTGTCTCCCGGAGAATAAATATTTATAGAGAGGGTTCAAGTGAAGTCTGTCTCAACGGTCATGGCTTTAAGACTAAGCCTTTGAGAGAGTACATGTAAAACTATGCTTAAATGAGGGGTGATCCAATTAGGCTTCCCAGGGAAAACCAAGAAACCTCAAGATAATTTCCTATCTGAAATCTAATTGTGTCTTCAAGTGGAATAGGAATACCACTCTGAATTACCCCAGATCCATAGACGGCAGCAAAAATGCACAGTCAAATTGGATTCTATTTTAAGTAATTAAGTTATTTCCCTTCACAGGACCTATAATTTGCCTTGAACAAATGTGATTTGCCTCAGAAAGATAAGGCATTGCAATTTTTCCTCCAAAATGGATTTTCTGTGCCAGAAACAATTACTAAAAGTAGACCAAATATTGCCTTAATTATATCTTACTTATTATTTGAGTGCATGCCTGGAGTACCCTGTTTGTGTTCCAACGTGAGGTAGGTATGGCTGGTTTAGAAATTATCTTTAAATGGAAACCGGAGCTGAAATTTACTCAAGAGCCTGGGGCTTGCACAATGGTCGTGTAAATAGCTATGGGTGGTTACATAAGACTCCAAAATCTTGTGCAAAATATGAGCAACAGGGAGCTTGCTTCAGTGGACCTTCCTTCTGACTCTAATAAGTACCAATATTAGCTTGTAGCTGCTTGGCTGAGTCCTTGAGAAGGTGCTAGGTGTTGTAATAGTTTAAGAATAAAAGTGTTGAGATTTGCATAGAAGATATTGCAAGAAGGGGTATTTTGGTCATGGTTAATTTTATGAAGAAAACATTCACTTTTGGCTTTCTTTATTAGCAGTTCAGTTGACTTATGCCCAGGTGTTCTGAAGGACAATAGTAGGTGATAGCCAAGAGCAAGGGCTGGAACAATAAACAGATTTAGTTGTTGGCTCTGCCCCCTTGAAAGTGCAATGTATGGGAAGTGTCTGAATCTCAGTTCACTTGACTGTGGAAAGGGAGTGGTGGTTATCTACTCCAAGGAGACTGGATGAGAAAGCACACAAGGCCTGGCATTGCACAGACCTGGCTTTCACAAGTGGATGGTGGAGTAAAATCCAAACACTATTGCATACATTTTCCTCTCTACACAGGCTTATCCTTCTGAAAGATGATCTTTCATACAAATGGGTGTTGGCTGGCCATTTCTAAACTTCCATCTGAATTTAAAGCGGTTAAGGCTTCAGATTCATAAGTCACATTACCTGGTTTGAAATACAGGCTTTGCTATTCACTACATGCCTTTGACCAAGTTACTTAGGCTTTCTGTGCCTCTGTTTCCTTTTCTATAAAAGGTAATTAGTAACAGAATCTATCATCAGAGCTGTGGTAAGGGTTGAGTAAAATATTGCAATGAAATACCTAGGATAGTACTTTGCAAATTATAAACGTTATCTATTATTATTTTTGTCTCCTGCCAGCCAAAAAAATGTCAACAGAAATCAGAAAATAACACTAAGTAAGTTTAACATGTACTTTTATTAACAACTTAATACAAGACTGTACACTGTAGGTGCTGAAATCAACCCACTCCTGAAAACTGAAAAACCAGCATTTCTATACCACTTTGAGCTTTGGTAATAAGTGCCATCTTCTACAGCAAAATCACATAGTGTAACCCAACCTCTTAAGAACAGAAAGAAAGAGATGTTCCACGGGAATGGAGAGATTATTTATGCATAAACAGCTGGGGATCATTTCTAGCTTTACGTGATTCACTACACCCTCTGGAATGTTCAGTCCCCTTTTCTACAGTCCTACCACCAGACACACAGCAACTAAGAACTTGGCCACAGGTCCTGCCTAGACACACATCCATATGAAACAAAAAATATTTATATAAATAAGTCAATTAAACCGCACAAAAACTACAGCAACACAAGACAAAAATCCAACAAGCAATAAAAACTGTACAATATCGGTCAGTCTTTTATATCTGAAAAATGTGTAACTTAAAAAAAAAGTTCTTTATCGTATAAAAAAAGTCTTTTTACATCTGTGTTAGCTGGAGTGAAAACTTGAAGACTCAGACTCAGTGGAAACTGACGAGTGTCCACCTCGCTTTCCTTTGGAGAGGATCTTGAGGCTGGACCCTCTGCTCACAGAGGTGAGTGCATGCTGGGCAGAGGTTTTAAATTTGGCTCCAAGGAAAGCATAGAGGATGGGGTTCAGACAACAGTGGAAAAAAGCTAGGGCCTCGGTGATGGAAATCCACTTGTGCACAGTGTTCTCAAACTCACACCCTTGCCTGATGATTTCCAGGAGGATGAAGGAGTCGATGCTGATCCCAATGTAGTAAGGCAGCCAACAGGCAAAGAAAGCCAGGATGAGGATGACTGTGGTCTTGAGGGCCTTGCGCTTCTGGTGGCCCTTGGAGTGTGACAGCTTGGAGATGATAATGCAATAGCAGGACAGGATGACGATACCAGGCAGGATGAGGCCCACCATGATGTGCTGAAACTGGAACACAACCACCCACAGGTCATTGGGGTAGAAGCGGTCACAGATATATCTGTCATCTGCCTCACTGACGTTGGCAAAGATGAAGTCAGGAATAGTCAGCAGGAGGGCAGGGATCCAGACGCCAACATAGACCACCTTTTCAGCCAACAGCTTCCTTGGCCTCTGACTGTTGGTAGCGTGGACAATGGCCAGGTAGCGGTCCAGACTGATGAAGGCCAGGATGAGGACACTGCTGTAGAGGTTGACTGTGTAGATGACATGAACTGCCTTGCATAGGAACTTCCCAAAGTACCAGTTTGCCACGGCATCAACTGCCCAGAAGGGGAGCGTGATGACAAAGAGGAGGTCGGCCACTGACAGGTGCAGCCTGTACTTGTCTGTCATGCTTCTCAGTTTCTTCTGGTAACCCATGACCAGGATGACCAATCCATTGCCCACTATGCCAGTCAAGAAGATGATGGAATAGATGGTGGGCAGGAAGATCCGGTTGAAATGGGCATTTTCTTCTCGGAAGCAGGGTTCCTTTATGGAGTCATAGTCCCCTGAACCCATTTCCTCGGTGTAGTTATCTGAAGTGTATATCTGCAAAAGAGGCAAAGGAATGGACATTCACTTTCGATTCAGCAAGCATTATCCAAGTTAAAAAAAAAATTTTTTTTAAAGGCAATTAAAAAAAGCAATTCAGGCTTGCTTTCTTCAGGAAATTCTGAAGTACTGGGCTAAGGGTACAAGAGAATTACTGTAGAATCCTACAACTTTCCTCCCATCTTTTCCCATAGTGACTTCATTATATCCCTCTTTAGTAGAACCAATTACTAAATTCTTTGTTTAGAACAAAAGGGCGCTGAGACGCTGAGGGTTTCAAAGTCTCATCTTGGCTAAATCTTCTGCCCCGCCCACTAGAGGGAAGAAAAAAACCTTCCTTGGAGGAAAAAAAAAAAAAATACACACAAAGAGGCCACTCCCAGGCGGCGTGGGGGTGGGTGGCTGCAGCGAGAAGGGGCTGAGATTAACTTTTTGTAAGAAGTTTTTCCCCAAGGGAGGGAAGAGGGGAGGGAGGAGCACGACGGGGGAGGGGGGGGCGAGGGAGGGGCGAGGGAGAATGAGTCCCAAAGACTCATTCTCCTAAGGCGCAAAAACATTATTTTCCCACGCCTGCCTAAACACAAAACATTCTGCCCTTCAAGCAACATGTAAAGAAAATACAGTCCTACAACGAAGGTCCTTTGGTGCTTGGGGTATAGTGGGCGGGAGCGTCAGAAAATGAACAAACGCCACCTCCTCCCCCAAGCGGGCGATCCTCCCGGGCGTGGGTCTCTTTTGCCATCCTCGTGTTTACCATTTGGCGCCTTTGGGACGTTAGGGAACGCAGCATTTTCCTGGGTGGAGAAGGTCACGGGGTCTGCACCCGTGGTCCTCGCCCCAAGTTTCATTTCCTCACTCTCCCGGGTGGCTTCCCATTACCCCGCCACTGATCCAGTTAACCCGGCCGGAGATGGGCTGCTGGAAGCCTCCAGGCGGTGGGCACGATGGGGGCCGGGTCGTCCAGCCCTGGACCGCCACGGCTGCCCACCATGCCCACGCCTACCGCCCACAAGCAGGGTTGCAGAGGCTCCGCTGGGCGACACGCCAGCAGGCTTGGTCCCACAGGGTGCTGGGGAGAGACAGGGCGGCTCCGCCGAGAGCGCCTTTGAATTGCGCGCCGCTGCAGGAAACCAAAAACTCCCTAGCAAGAGGGTTTCAAAAGGCTTCTGGAAACCACCGACGGTTAAACATCGCAACTGGACTCGGAGAGAGCCAAACGGTTTCCCCACTTGCACCTGCCCGTCTTCGCCGCAGCGACCGGGTAGCCCAGGTGCGGTCCTAACTGCCTCGGTCCCCCCAGTCCCCGGAGCCCAATTCTCGGGGCTGGCAGCTGCGCGGTGTCAAAGGGGAGGTCAGACCACCCCTTTGATCCCACCACCTCTACACGATCCCAAACTCTCGAACTGCAGGACCCACTCGCGGTCGTGGGGAAGCGCCGCGCTTCGGAAGCCCGAAAGGTTTCCCCCTCAATCCCCAAGCGCGCGGGCCGATCAACTCCTAGCTGCTGCCACCACTGGATCCCCTCAGAGAATAGGCGCGGTGGGTCCAACCCGCCTTTCCCGCCCTCTGCCTACTGTGCCCAGAGGCTGGTACAGCTCCGTCGGCCGCACAGAGTTTAACAAACACACACCCAACGTCAAGAACAGTAACAGCCGCTTATCCCCTAAGTTAAAGAGGGGCACAATCTCCTTCTGGGGACTCAGCCCAGGCGCGCCGCCCTCTGCCTCTAAATCCAGAGAACGTAACTCGTTCCAAGAAATCCCCGCTTCCCGGAGGATTGAGACCGGTGGTCTGAATCCCGGGGCAGCGCGCACGCCTTCTCTGCGCTTGTGCACAGAATGTTCTTGTGTTTGCAAACAACGTGCAAGCCGCCGCGCGCCGCGGGACTCAAGGGGGAGACACATGCAGCCACTGGAACGCTCTTTCCAGTCGTTTCTCCTCTACTTACAGCGAAAAAGATTCCAATCCTGTCCCCCCGCCCATATAGCCATGGTCAAGAAAACTCCTTTCCGTGACTCTTTTTTGGAGCACGGGTACCTCCAATGTCCTGGCCCCTTCTGCCGGTTCGGAGAAGGGCTGCGCTCTAAGTTCAAGCGTTGGTGCATTCATGACAAAGCAGGTTGAAACTGGACTTACACTGATGCCCTCCATGGTAGCCGCTCGTTCTCCAGACGCGGTGGCCACTGGAGCACTCAAGTCCTCGGGAACACTTTGCTACCTGCTGCCGCAGCCAACAAACTGAAGTTTCTGGCCGAAGCAGGACTTTTATCTGAGCGCGGCGCATGCGCCACTGGGGCGGGGAGGGAGAAGGCGGGGTGGGGGAGAGGAGCAGGCGCGAGGGAGGAGGGCGCAGGGGCGGGGCGGAGGGGTGCGCAGCTAGGGAAGCCTCGGGGACCCTGCTGTTTACGGGTGGTCGCGGAGCGAGTCCAGAGCCGGACAGGACCTTCCAGAGGCGTTTCCTAAGTTTGGGGAAAGCGGGTTGCGTCTGAAGACAGGTGGGAAACGGGTCTCCGTGTGGCGCGTCCATCCTCACTAACATGCATGCAATTCAAGACCTGGGAATGCTGCAGTGGAGACACTGAGGCCCAGAGAGGGGAAGTGACTTGCGGGAGTAACCCAACCAGTAGGCGGCAATGTAGGAAGTAGGGCCGAGTTTCCGACGCCATTCCCCGCGCTTTCCGCACTCGAAGCCCATTCAGAAGATAAAATAAGATCCTTCCTTCGGAGGATGTAACTATATGTGCAAATTCACAACATCTCCAGGGTCAGGTGTAGATACTTTCAGTAGAAGGTAGGATTTGGCATAATTCTGAAGACTGATCAGACGTAAATGTGTATTGCTCAGTAATTTCATAATAGTGGTAATCAATTCGTGAATAGTACTTTATTATTCTAAAAATATGCTTTATTGTAAGACTAATTTAGCGGCCAGTACTTTTTCTAACAGATCACAAGGAACTTGCACAGAAGCACTCATTCATTCTCACAACACCGTGTGGGTATTGCCATCACAGAGATGCATTTGGGCAGATATTTATAGAAGGACAAACTGCATGCCACGCACTGTTCTAGGCGCAGGGGATCCAGTGTGAACCCGACAAGGCCCGCACGCGGAGGAACCAGCAAATAATTCCGGAGAGATGAAATGCCGGGGATGGGCAGGCATTCCAAGCCGGGCTCGAACCCAGGTCTTCAGTCCCCACACTCAGCGTCTTCCACGATTTTGAGCGGAGGACGAGCTTTGGCACGAATCAGAAATTAGGTTGAAGAACTGAGCTGGGCGGAGTAGGGCTGGGGTCGGGCGTTTAGAGATCCCAGACAGGCTGAGGTTTGCAGTAGGCGCGCAGACAGTGCTTTCCACCTCGCGCCACTTCCCGCCGGCGCGGAGTCTGGGTGGGGCCGGGGAGCGAGTGTGGGGCGGGGCCGAGAAACTGCACCCGCAGGCTGAGTGGCCGCTGCGGGGATAGCTGGGGCCGAGGTGCCTGCGCCGCGACAAGGACCCGAGACGCCCCCACCCCGCCCCGGTCCCGAGGAGAGGAATTGCCCAGACTGCACCCTATACACGACTCCTGTTTTCTATATCAAAAGATAACATTTCAGTCTGGAGTGTTCCAGAGGTAGTCCGGAGGCTGAGAACCTTTTCTCTACAGAATATGACTTTCCCCCTTTGTCTGGGACCCCTCTCTAATGTTTCTGGGTGAAAGTCCTCATCTACTCTGCACTTTCACCGATACGGGAAAGATGATATCCGAGTCAGGAGATGGGACTCTCAGAAAAGAACAAGTTAGGACACACACTAATCACGAGATAAATAGATGATAATATTACATTATGTAGAATTAAAAAAAAACAAAAACAAAAACAAAAAAACCTCCAGATTCTTGGAGGGTGGTGGCTGAAAGAGGGTTTGGAAGCTCCACGCCTCTTCTCACAGGCCTTGCACTATGTATCTCTTCATCTGTATCCTTTATAATATCCTTTATAATAAACGATAAAAGAAAAATGAAAACAAAACCGTAAAAACACTTTTACTTTTTTCGAATCTTTAATAAAACTTCAGGATCTTCATATTTTTATAGACACGGTAGATCCTATCTATTGACTAAGGTCTGGAATTTCAGAACATTTTTGTGACTTGCTTGTCACAAAGCCTGGTAGTGGCAGAATCAGTCTGTTTTATCCTGGACTGTAAACTGCATTGTACCTTAAAATTCTTCTCTGCAGGATATCTAAAAACCTGAAAGGTGAAATCTCCCAAATCTGTCCAAAAAGGGAAAGAGGATAAAACTCGGAGCAAAATGGTTTGCATAATAAATATTTGTTGATTGTTGGCAGACAAAAGAAAACTCCTTCCTTTATCTGAAGACTCCTTTCAGATCTTTTTAGGGATCTCTATTAAAAGGAAGCAGATAATTAAAAGAACAATGAGATGCTATTTGGTGACTACCAAATTAGGCAAAAATCCATTTTTTTTTCAAAGATAATATTTGCTCTCCCGATTTGAAAAGACCAGCTGTCTCTTGCTTGTCACTGGTGAGAATGTGGCTTGGGACAGCCTCACTGGAAAGCATTTTGTATTCAGCAGAAACTTTAGAACAGTAATTCCACTCACAGGAACTTATGCCACGGAGGTATTTGTGGAAGCATTTTTTAAAATAGCAAAATGTCTGAATAGCCCTAAATAACCACTGTTAGTGGAATAGTTGACAAGATTTTGGTTCGTCTATATCTGATATTCCATGTGGACATTGCAAATTTTATTTGTGAAGGATTTTTAGTGACATGGGAAAATACCTATGAAACATTAATTGCAAAAAGCAGGATTCAGAATTGTGAATATAGTGTGATCTCAGTTATGTTAAAATAGGCATTTGGAAAATACAGGGAGGAAAACCAAAATGTTTACAGGGGTTTTCATTGATGCAGAATTATATTTGATTTTTGCTTTCTTCCTGGCATTTTTCTATGCTTTCCAGATTTTCTGTAATAAACACGAAAGATTTTCATATGCCAACAAATTTTATGACAAAAAAGGAATCAGAAGGGCTCCCTTCATGTATGTTTCCACTTCTAAAGTATCTACTAGATGTGAAACTTTTTTCACAATAATCCTTTCCCCTTTTCAAGGAATGCTTGTTTTCCACTGGGCTAATCTTAAACGTCTATTACCACTGGGCTACCTAAACCTTATTCTCAACTATTCTATGATGTTCTTTAAAAAACAAAACGGCAGGGTGCGGTGGCTCATGCCTGTAATCCCAGCACTTTGGGACGTCGAGGTGGGCAGATCACGAGGTCAGGAGATCGAGACCATCTTGGCCAACATGATGAAACCCTGTCTCTACTAAAAAAAAAAAAAAAAAAAAAAAAAAATTAGCTGAGTTCAGTGGCGGGCAACTGTAATCCCAGCTACTTGGGAGGCTGAGGAAGGAGAATAGCTTGAACCAGGGAGTCAGAGGTTGCAGTGAGCTGAGATTGCAACACTGCACTGCAGCCTGGGTGACAGAGTGAGACTGTGTCTCAAAAACAAACAAACAAAACTCAAACATGTATTGAGCGCCTGTTATGTACAACTGACTTCATATAATCTCCTCAATAACTCTACAAGGCAGGTGTCATTACCTCTATTACATGGTAAAGAAATTAGGGTCTGAAGAGGATGAGGAACTGGCCTGTGACTTCACAGTGCGGATCCGCACTCAGTCTGTCTGGCTATGAAGCTTGGGTCATTTGGCATTTAGTTACATACTGCTTTGAGTGGCATCCCTTGTTGATGTTACTCAACTTTTAAATGAGTACATGTCATACTCTATTGGCCCAATATTTTAGGTTCCTTAAAGTGAATGCTCAGATATCCTCTATCCAGCTAGCCCACTGTTGAACAAATACAGGGCTTCTTAATCTACTGAATCTTTCTTTAAAGAATGAATGACTTTCCTATGTGGCTCTGGCAACAGAGTCAGGCTTAGGGGCTGTCAGGGCCTTGGCAGGGTCCCCAACTTCTCAGGTTGGCTTCAGCCCAGGGAATAACTAGCCTTGGCCACAGTTTGGAGGGGAGGCTTACAAATCCAGTGACACAGTGGCAAGCATCCTGCCACCTCCTGTTGCTCGCTCTGCAGCTGGTTGATTTGTGTGAGTGTGTGTATCTGTGTGTGTGTGATGGAAAACTGTACTCTGTCCCTAAATTGGCTTGTCCCTAAATTAGCCTGGCAGAAGCTTAGGAACAGACCTCTTCCCAGTGGTGAATGGCAGGAGGCTAGAGGAAGGAGAAGGTGCCAGGAGGAGATGGATGGCAGGAGGCATTAAAGGCCTTCAGAATATACAGGGTCTTCTAGTCCCTTCGCTGGCCCCTCTCCTGTCTCTCAAAAAAAAGGATCGATTTGTTTCTGAAAGAGGAAAAAAGTATAGACTTCCTTGATAGTAGCTTGGGATACTTAAAGAGAAAGTTAATGTTTTCCCAAGTGATTAAAAAAAGAGAGACTGTTTCTCAAGGGGCATGTAATTCTAACACAGGGTTACAAATCTCAAAGAGACAATGGTATCAAATGTCAACTATTTCCAAGCTGGTGTTAAGTGGAAGAAATTGTCCCTTGCCTAACCACAGCCAGCCCTCCCTCCCTTCCTAAATCCTTCTGTCCCCAACACTTACAGATGAAAAATGAGCTTGAAAACAAACCCAGACCTTCCATCCTATAGCTCTATATTAATTTAGGAAATTATTACTATTTTTTTTGGTGGGGGGTGGAGCCATTTAGACCCTAGATTTAAGTTATATCTTGGATGTTTAAAAGGTCTGCCTCCACTAAAATGAGATGATCAGTGATTTCCATTAATGCTTTACAGCAGTCAAGACTAGTCAACAAATTTCCTACACAAAGAGAAAAAACTAGACTGGAAAACAAATATAGTCAATTTAGAGCCACACTGATAAGTCATTTAAACAAAACTGCCACTTAATTAACAGTGCAATGATCATTACTCCACTAGTTCCACTGCTAGGAGGATGATTGTCTGAAAAGTTTGCTGTGCTCCTGTGGCAGGTGCTGTGTGGCTCTGTGGGAGTAAAGAACAGCAACAAACAGACTCATTGCTGTTGCCTAAAAAATTATGGTGTCAAACTGGGAAGGAGGGCACAACTTTAGGAAATAATTGAGTGAGCAAACCCTGTTCTCCATGGAAAAGGCTTGTCATTGTTTTCCTTAAACCAGTAATTTATTGGTGGTGACCTCAGACAGCTATATAAAAAGAGTAAGCGCCTAGAACCCCGTGGACTGTCAAGTTTTATAAAGAGAACGGTGCATCCCATGGCAGAGCCTTGGTGCTCCCAGAAATGTGGTGATCTGACTGCCCATACAGATGGGCTTTGAGATCTTTCTGAGGTCATTCTCCCAAGAACATTATATTAGTGAAAGAACAGGGTGGGAATTGTGTGTGTGTGTGTGTGTGTGTGTGTGTGTGTAGGTGGATCCAACATTTTGCTTGAGCAGTTTTTTAAGTCTAAAGCTATCTGTCAGCCACCAATCTGTGTCTTTCAGATTTGTAACCCTCTGTTAGAATTACATGGCCCTTGAGAAATAGTCTCCTTAAATAAAAAATCACTTGGGAATGATCTTAGAGCTACTTGTAGGTCTAAGACATCTGAAAACCTGCAGCTATAGTAAAGGACGGAGGCAGTAGGGAGTGGTGGGGACTGTGGAGAACCAAAGGGTGCATGTCCTGTCCTAAAGCAGCAACCACTATCCTCCATTGCCCTTTGAGGGAATTTGGGCCATACTATTCAATTTTTTTAATATACATTTTCTGCATGTAACACTTGTGTACATCATAAATTTGTAAAATACTGTATCAATAAAAGAAAATATAGATAAAGAACAGATTTTGTAATGAGATGGTGGAGAGGGCAAGGCAGAAGGGAAAGTTTAGGAGAAGTTTGGGAAGGAGGAAAAATAAAAAACACAATATCGTCAATGTAAAATTGAATAACTACAAATGAATCAATGCTGCCAAAGAAGAGGATGTTATAATGAGTGTAAAACAAAGGCAAAATGAACACATTCCTTGAAATGTGCAAATTGACAAAATAGAATAAAGAGAAATAGAAAATCTGATGACATTATAACATACAGATAACTTGATTCTCCACTTAAAATTTTCCACAGAGGGTGCTCTTTCCTAGAGAGTGCTCCTGGAGCACAATAAAAAATTTATGTGGAACACAGTTAAAAAATCCATATTTTCTTTTTTTTTTTTCTTCTTGTTTTCAGAATTTTTTTTTTTTTTAGAAAGAGAGAAAGAAAGAAAGAGAAAGAATAAAAAAAGAAAAAGAAAAAAAAAAGAATGAAGGAGAGGAAGAAAGAGGAAGAGGAAGAGGGAGAGAGAACAGGGGTGTTGCTTTATTGCCCGGGGTAGAATGCAGTCTAAAAATGGGTATGCCTTAATTGTGTTTAATAATAGAGACATAAAAAAATGAGGGAAGAAAATAATTAACAAGCAGCCAACCAATATTTCATTTAAACCTATAAATAGGTGTGATATGGTACTGATAAGAGTGTATATTTTGTGTATTTAAAGTGCAGAGTTCTATAAATGTTAATTAAGTCTACTTGTTCTGGATCTGAGTTCAAATCCTGGATATCGATGTTAACTTTCTGTCTCAGTGATCTGTCTAATATTGATGTTGAAGTCTCCCACTATTATTGTGTGGGAGTCCAAGTCTCTTGATAAGTCTTATATATCTGGGTATTCCTGTATTGGGTGCATATATATCTAGGATCTTCAGCTCTTCTTATTACATTGATCCTTTTATTATGTAATATCCTTCTTTGCTTCTTTTGATCTTTGTTGCTTTAACGTCTATTTTATCAGCAAAAATTGCAACTCCTGCTTTCTATTTATTTATTTATTTTTGCTCTCCATTTGGTTGGTAAATTTTTCTCCATCCCTTTGTTTTGAATCTTTGTGTATCCTTGCATGTGAGATGGATCTGGATGTAGCATACCAATGGGTCTTGGCTTTTTTTGCCTGTCTGTGTCTTTGGATTGGGGGATTTAGTTGATTTAAATTTAGAATTAATAACAATATATGTGAGTTTGATACTGCCATTTCATGTTAGCTGGCTGTTTTGCCCATTAATTGATGCAAGTTCTTAATTATGTTGATGTTCTTTATTTTTTGGTATTTTTTTAGAAAGGCTGATACTGGTTGTTCCTTTCTATTTGTAGTGGTTCTTTCAGAAGCTCTTGTAAAGCAGGCCTGGTGGTGATGAAATTTCTGAGTGCTTGCTTGTTCACAAAAGATTTTATTTTTCCTTCGCTTATGAAGCTTAGTTTGGCTGGATGTAAAATTCTCGGTTGAAAGTTCTTTTCTTTAAGGATGTTGAATATTGGCCCCCACTCTCTTCTGTCTTGTAGGGTTTCTGCTGAGAGATCTGCTGTGAGTCTGATAGGCTTCCCTTTATGGGTAACCTGACCTTTCTCTCTGGCTGCCTTCAGTATTTTCTCTTTCATTTCAACCCTGGTGAATCTGGCGATTATGTGCCTTGAGGTTGGTCTTCTTGAGGAATATCTTTGTGGTGTTCTCTGTATTACCTGGAGTTGAATATTATCCTGCCTTGCTAGGTTGGGAAAGTTTTCCTGAATAATATCCTGAAGCGTATTTTCCAGCTTGGATTGATTCTCTTCGTCACACTCAGGTACGCCTATCAAACGTAGATTAGGTCTTTTCACATAGTCCCATATTTCTTGGAGACTTTGCTCGTTCTTTTTTATCCTTTTTTCTCTAATCTTGTCTTTTTGTTTTATTTCATGAAGTTGGTCTTCGACCTCTGATATCTTTTCTTCTGCTTGATCAATTCGGCTGTTACAACTTGTGCATAGTTCGCGAAGTTCTCGTGTTGTGTTTTTTAACTCCATTAATTCACTTATATTCCTCTCTAAATTGTGTGTTATTGTTAACATTTCGTCAAACCTTTTTTCAAAGTTCTTAGTTTCTTTGCATTGGGTTAGAACAAGTTATTTTAATTCCCAGAAGTTTCTTATCATCCACTTTTTAAAGCCTGCTTCTGCTAATGGAACACAGCCTTTCTCCATCAGGCTTTGTTCTGTTGCTGATGAGGAACTGTGATCCCCCGTAGAGGGAGAAGCGTTCTGATTTTGGGTATTCTCAGCCTTTTTAGGCTGGTTTCTTCCCTTCGTTATAAATTTATCCATCTGTGGTCTTTATAATTACCGTCTTTATAGTTGGGTTTCTTAATGGACGTCCAATTTGTTGATTCCCGGCGCTAGAATCTGAGCAACCCACTGCGCCGGCCAAAACAGCGGCTTTAAGATTGATGGTGCTTTTCTGACTCTGCACCGAGAACCCCCGAACCAAGGCATCGGCAAAACCGCCTCGCCGGCCTCAAGAGTCGTGCTGGTGACCTGTGGGGCTCCTCCGCTGGGAATCTCGTGAGTAACAAAAATTGATCTGAAATTGTGGCGTCCTCTCGTTCTCTGAGCTTTCAGTGGGAGCTGCAATCCCGAGCTGCTAGTGATCAGCCATCTTGGATCTCTCTCCTATTCAATTTTTTTTAAGAGAAATTGTAAATCCTGATTTTTAAATATGAAATCTCTAAACATAAAAATGTTGGTTCAAAACAAACCAACACAAAAACTCTACTAGCTTCTAGTCTTCCAGTTTAAATTGACCTAAGGTGTTGATGCTGGCCATCAAAAGAAAGTATGAGGCCAGGCATGGTGGCTCACATCTGTAATCCCAGCACTTTGGGAGGCTGAGGCAGGCTGATCCGATCACTTGAGCTCAGGAGTTTGAAACCAGCGTGGGCAACATGGTGAAACTCCACCTCTACCAAAAAAAAAAAAATACAGAAAAATTAGCTGGGTGTGGTGGTGCATGCCTGTAGTCCCAGCTACTTGGGAGGCTGAGGCAGGAGGATCACTTGAGCTTGGGAGGCAGAGGCTGAAGTGAGTTGAGATTGCACCACTGCACTCCAGTGTGCATGCCAGAGTGTCACTCTGTTTCAAAAAAAGAAAAAAAGAAAAGAAAGGATGAGGTTAGGCAGTTGGGAGACTTGGGAGGATGGAACAGATACACATGGACAAGAACTGGCTGCAGAATCCTCTTGGGGTGGTCTCTTTGTCATAATTTGTCTCTCTGAGACTGAAATTAGTCACTTGGGATTTCCGGGTCAGTCCGCCCTTGTGGCACGTAACTGCACGCAGGTTAATGTTGGGGACCCTGAAGAGAATTGATGAGCTTTGTGTGATTCTTACATTCCTCAACCCTTTTCCCACCCTCAGGCCCTATGCCTTCTCTACTATCTTGATGCATGAGTGCTGGGCCCGTCTTTTCTTTCAGCTATTGTAGGACAAGGTCCTTCAGGGAGAAGAACATTCTTCCTTTTTCTCTTTAAACAGGGGCAACAACAGCAGAAGGGAGGATTGCAAGCCAGACAGAGCAGCTTTGTGGTTCAGAGCACAGCACTGGAGTCTGCTCAGACAGGCGCTTGAGTGGCCTTTGTTGTAATAGCTGGTTAACAATAACATTCTGCTTTTTGGATTATTGGGAAGATTAATATGATATTTATGCAAAGACTTTAGTATAGTGTGGGGCACATAGTAAGTGCTTAATATTACTAATATAGGTTCCTATCTCTGCCGCTGAAATGTCTTTCTTGTTGGTAGAGGGCTTTGCTTAACCAGACAAATGGCTTTCTCCACCATTACTCGCTAAATGAGGTAAAGGGAAATGGAGTCTTAAACACAGTGTGAAGTGTTCTTACTTCTAATTGTTGTCGGAAGAGAGATCTATGCGATGAGGGAAGGAAAGAGAAGTCATAAAGAATTTCTCATACGTGCCTTGAAACCCCTTCCTGTCTTGGCAGTCTCAGATTTAGGGCTGAAAGGGGTCCTCGATGCCATTTGGTCTCATTATCTTCCACGCATTGGAAGGAGCTCCTTTTACAGCAGGTGGTCCTGTGTCTCTGGACACTCCTGGGATGGGCAGCTCACTCTTTGGAAAGGAGCCACTGCTGGGCAAACTTGATCACTAATCACTAGATAGTTGTTTTTTTTTGTTTTTTTTTTTTGGGTCAGGCACCTGTCTCTCCTGTTTTCTAGCCTGTAAGTCTAACTTAGCTAGAGCTTGACTGGACGCGATGCCATGAGAGGAAGCCAAAGACTGCGGCAGCCAAAACCATCCTGAGGCTAAAGCAAAAGCTGTGCTTTCCGAGACACTTATTTCTGCAGCCACAGGGATGAGTCTAATGAGAGGCTTCTCTGTTCCATTAGCAAGTCTGAGAGGAGAATCTGGCCAGGTTAGAATTTCTTTACATAAAGGAAATCATCTCCAAACGTAGAAGAGCTGGGGATTAAGTGACTCAGAAGATTTAGTGCTGGACTTTTTAAGGCCTCCTGAGACTTTCAGATACACTTACCTTGGCAAGAAAATGTGTGGAAGCAGCAGCTCTGGAAGCAGGTTAATAAAGAAGGCGATTAAGCCCATCTTTGCTTGGTTTTATGTGAGGCAAAAGCAGGTTAAAATGAATACTTAAAAATTTATCTGAAGATATTGTACCTCAATGGGCTTCTTTTTAACAGGTGTCAGTGGCTGCTTGGAGAAAGCATTTCTGTATCATCTGGTCACCCCTGAAACCCCCTCCAATCAAAAGCTCAGGCTATTTCCTGGAATCTTGGTAAATTGGGGATGCTCTGTATCTGAGCAGCTTCTTTTTAAATGGAAGCCATCAAATTGTTTTCAGTGTCATTTAAAAATACTGAAGTAGAGTACTTTGTGTTTCTTCCTAGTGTGTCCACTCATTTACCCTTGTGGTTAACCAGCTGCAGCATAATCTGCTGGCTGTGTTTACTCCTGTGTGCCCAGGGCCACCCTCCGTGGCCTGCTTACTATTTTGAGCCCAGGTGGGGCAGCCCCTCCCAGAGACTGGGCATCAAAAGTCCACTTCTGCCCACATTGTCTCTTTCTGGTTGGGAAATTGGTGCACAGGTGGATAATTTATTGCGTGTTTGGGGGCAGGGGATACAGAATGACCTCCACAGACACACTTTGAACAATCCTGAACAACTTAGATTAATCCTTTCTACAAACAGGTTTTCATTTGCATGTGGGGATTGCTGAGAGCTTTATCTTAGGTGATAAATGGCAGGGCATTCCAGCTCCATTGGCGAGCATCACCCTCACACAGGTTGAGATTAGGCTTCTCCAGACTGAATAGGATTTATGTTCTTGGCCAGGTAAATTTTCACTTCAGGGTTAGGGTTCAGGCAGCTGGTTACTTTTTCTGAGAGGGATTTTTTTTCTCCTATTGCCTTTCACCCATATGGGGTGTACTAAGGATTTTGTCGCCGTGTGGCAATTTTCCAGGCTAAGAAAAGAACCACCCTCCCTTCCTCCTTCAACCAAAGCCTCCCCTGCGAACTTCTCTCACACACGTGTGCACAAAACAGCACCCACACATGAGATCACAAACAATCACTCCAGGAAGCCCAGATCTCTTGTGCGGCTGCATTTTGGCTTTGCCTTCTCTCTTCTCTGTCATTTGCCTGCTGCTATTCCCCAGTCAACTCTAGAGAGGGGAAATCCTACTCAGGCACTGCAGTGATTTCTCTCCAGGCTTCTACCTAGGAGTTCAGGTGCTGCAGGTCTCCAGACTGGCCCAGAAAGTGAGAGGGGCTCGCTGGTCCCAGAAGGCAAAGACCTCTCGTGCCTGTTTATGCTAAACCTAAACATTTAATTGATCCGGTTTTCTAGCAGGTCCCAGGAGACTTTGTCAGCCCCTTTCTTGGAAGCATGAATATGCAGAAGATATTTCTTCTGACCATTCTCCAACAATCAAGAGATGTTTGTTGAACTTCACTTACTTTCAGTAGTTTGTGTTGTGAAAACATTGTTTTCCAAAGGTTAAAAGGTACATTATTTGATCTATATTTTTTCAAACAGTATGCTTCATTTTCTTCTTGAAAAATCTCTGTTTTATCCCCACCTTCAATCAGAGAGAAACTTAGAATGCTCTGGTTTTCTAACCTGCTGTCTGCAGTCTTCTGGCCCATACCTTTGTGTCCCCTGTGAACAGAACAGGTTGTCTTGAATTAATTCTGCAGAAGAAAGAACTGTAAATGGGGGAGTGTGAAGTACCCCTATGAATCAGGAATTAGCAAAACTCAGCCAATACAAGGTCTGAAGTTTCGCTCCCACCCTCCTGCTGTCCCACTTTGTTGTCAGTATAAACAGCTCTCCTCTGCTCTTCCCAGTGAGCAAGCTAACGGGGGAAGTGGGTTTTACTGTGCAAGCTCTCCCTTCTCTGTGTTGCTGGGGTGGGGTGCGCCGAGGGCAGACACATCTGTGTTTCTTCACCAGACAGAGGCAGTAGCGCAGGCCTTGTAATCTCCCTGGTCCTGTGTCATCTTCCAGCATTTCCATAGAAGCGGAGGCAGCCCCAGCGTGCCAGGCGTAGGCTGTCTGGTGATGGACACCCCTAACCCCCAGGTGAGGACCCCAAATAGTCCCTTGGGTAGTGCTACTCTGGTTCTCTCCACAGAAGACCTGGCTTCTGGAGGTGAAGAGGTTGAAGGACTCAAAAAGAATTCTACCCAGGGAAACATCTGGGCAAAGACTTGGACATGTAAAGCAGCAGGCTGCATTCTGAAAACTGGAGTAGACGGATCTCTCTGAGTGTGACTTGGTGTTATGGGAGTAATGGCAACGTGAGTGAGCGGCAAATGAGACAGCAGTGTAAGACAAGGAGCTTACCACATGCTGCGAGGCAGCTCTCAGGAAATCCCATTGACTGTGTATGCAGCAGGAATGCTATGAGAACTGTCCAGAGTAATCTATAAGGCTATTTTGTAAACTACAATAACATTAATTAAAAGTTAATTATCAGGCCGGGCGCAGTGGCTCACACCTGTAAACGCAGCACTTTGAGAGGCCAAGGCAAGCAGATCACTTGAGGTCAGGAGTTTGAGACCAGCCTGGCCAACATAGTGAAACCCCATCTCTACTAAAAATATAAAAATTAGACGTGTGTGATATAAGCCAGAGCAGGATGGGCAGTGCAAGTGCAGTACAAACTAGGCCCAGCAGGGAAAGAGGAGGCCTTTCACATGGGAGAGGCGTGTGAAGAATGGGTAATATTTTGATTGGAAAGTATTGAGCTAGAAGGAGGACTGCCTGACTCAAGTGAGAAGGCATGAATGAAAGGTTGGAGCTGCAAACAGGGATCAGCTAGTTTGACTAGAACGTAGGCTGGAGTTCTGTCTGGAGAGGTACCTGAGGCCATAGCATAGATGGCTTTATAGGCAAGGCTAAGAGGTCTGGGCTTTAGTCTATCAAGTAACAGGAGAACTGCAAAGTTTTGGTTTGGAGAATAATATGCTCAGAGCTTGGCTTTAGAATAATTAATCTACAAATGTAGCGTCAAATGGATTAGAATGAGAAAGCTGAGGTTGGAGAGACCAGACAGAAATCTATCTGGATAGCTCAGGTGGAAAGTTGTAAAGGTCTGAGCTAGCCACACAGTGGTGGGAATTGCAAGGCTGCTAAAGGATAGAAGAGATCTTGGAGAACCAGCATCTGTGACTCACTGACATGGGGCTGAGAAAGAAGCGGGAGAAGAACGGAGACTAGAATTTCAGCTAAGATGTGAAGAATGGAGGTCAAGGGGAGAGACTATTTTGGAGGGGAGGGGATTGTGTTTAGAGACAGTCTGAAGGCTTACCCTTTTATTTTTCCAAGTTTGTTTGTTGGTTTCTCAACCACCACCTGCATCTGACTTGTGGGCTTTTTTGCAGCACGATGATATCCTGTTACTGATGTCATCGAAGTGACTTCATCTCCTCTCACACCTCAAAAGATAAGCATCAGAGGTGGCAAAACTTGGCAGACAAAAAATGTAGACGTTGAGATCCTTCCCTTACATTTCTAAAGTCACTACCTGGGTAAGGCCAAATCTGGATTTTAGGGGAAAGGACGCTTGTTAGGTCAAAGAAATCAATATGTGGTTATCAGTTAGTGCTGGGGACTTTTTTCTATGGGAAGAAAGGCAGAAGGAAAGAAGCAAGTGTTGCAAGGAGCTTAAATAAGAGTTCAAACCAATCTGTGATGTACTAATAGTTTCAGTACAGTCACGTGCATGTTTTAGTTAAAGATGAATTACACAGAAAATAAGGAGTTGATGGCATCCACCATCAGACCAATAGAATCAGAATGATCAGGGTTGGGGCTCAGGAGTTGAAATGAGAAACAAATTGTTCCAACCAATGTGCCCTGGGAAAGTTCTGCAGGAGAGATGGACTCTGAAGCTGAGCTTCAGAGCTGTGACAATGAAGTGTCCTGTCGTCACTGTGACCTGTGACGACAGGCCACATTGCCACTACACCACCTACTTCCTGGTTGGGCACATTGTTGTAATGTCATACCAAGGTACCCAAAATTAAAATAATTTCAGGACTCCTTAACTGCAAACACAGTTTTTAGCAGAACATGGAAAATAACTTGCCCTGGACTTATGCCTTTATCTGTACATTTTGTCACAGTCATTCTTTTTTTCTTTTTTTTTTTTTTTTTGAGATAGAGTCTTGCCCTGTTGCCAAGCTGGAGTGCAGTGACACAATCTTGGCTTACTGCAACCTCCGCCACCCAGGTTCAAGTGATTCCCGGAGAGCCTCAGCCTTCCAGGTAGCTGGGACTACAGGTGCGCGCCACCATACCCAGCTAATTTTTTGTGTTTTAGTAGAGACGAGGTTTCACCATGTTGGCCAGGATGGTCTCAGTTTTCTGACCTCATGATCTACCCACCTTGGCCTCCCAAAGTGCTGGGATTACAGGCGTGAGCCATCACGCCCGGCCAACCACAGTCGTTCTTAAGAAAAATAGGCACCCTTTAATTTTAGACCTTTGTCCCTTGTAACTGTTGCTTTGCCGAGTGTCTTGATCTACTTTTGAGCATCCAACTTTTGTTCTCAGAGTGTGTTCCAGGCTGGCCCTAGATATAACTTGTTGTTGTATCTATGTTCTCAGAGTGTGGCTCCATTCTTCACATCTTAGCTGAAATTCCAGTCTCCTTTCACCTCCTCCTTTCTCATATCAGTGAGTCACAAGATCTCTTCTATTCATTAGCAGCCTTGTAATTCCCACCACAGTGTGGCTAGCCCAGACCTTTAAAACTTTCCACTTGAGCTATCCAAATAGATTTCTGCCTGGTCTCTACACCTCAGCTTTCTCCTTCTCATCCATTTGTTTGTTTTTAGATCCATTTTCTCTTTCCTTCTTGGCCTCAGATCATGTTTCTGGCCCTTTGGTTACTCACTGGTGGCTCATCTCAAGCACTCTTTTCCACAGTTGGATTTTTGGGGTGATTTACTGGAAAGGGGGATGTGCAGGTCAGGTGGGCCAGCCACTGACTTTTGCCTCTGTCAGGGTGGTGCAGGCTGGTTCTCAATCTGTAAGCAGTGGACCCCAGGGGAAGTTATTTTGAAGGGTCTAAATACCCCCAAGTGCCAAATCTTTCTGCAGATTGAAAAAATTATCTTCTACAATTTTTGGAATGCATATGGATGCTGTTGTGATTCATAAAATATGGAATTGGTTTGGAAGCATCTTGAAGTCATAAGAGTTTTGTGTGTGTGTGTGTGTGTGTGTGTGTGTGTGTGTGTGCGCGCGCGTGTGTGTGTTTAAGAATATTCAGACCAGGCGCGGTGGTTCATGCCTTTAATCCCAGTATTTTGGGAGGCTGAGGCGGGTGGATCTCCTGATGTCAGGAGTTTGAGACCGGCCGGGCCAACATGGTGAAACCCCATCTCTACTAAAAATGCAAAAAATAGCCAGGCGTAGTAGTGGGCACCTGTAATCCCAGCTACTTGGGAGGCTGAGGCACAAGAATTGCTTGAACCCTGGATGCGGAAGTTGCAGTGAATCAAGATTGCGCCACTGCACTCCAGCCTGGGTGACAGAGTGAGACCCTTAACAACAACAACAAAAGAAAACCAAAAACGAATGTTGTTCTTCAACAGACATTACCACACTACCAGCATGATTGGCTTTCATCTGGTGGTTCATGAAACTTTGTGGTTGTTAAAAGTGAGCTTCATGTTAGGTAGAGGAAAGGCAGCCCTAGAGGGAGCCTAGTTTTTGTCTGCTGCCTAGAGCCTGTCTACCCCTACTTGGGGAGCCAGAGAGTAGAGCTTGGGAGATGACCAGTGTGGAATAGGATGGAAAGAATATTTCTCTGTACACCGATCACTACCCAGCTTGCAGTAGTAGGGAGCTATCAACCGAGAACCAACCAAATAAGGGGGTTGTTATTTGGGAAGGAGCTTTCACGTCCTCTAAACCTACTTCCCACTCTGGGCAGGAATCCTTTGTGGAACCTTTCTGTGGGATGAGCATTAGCTTGGCCCTGGTCCCTGCACAACAGGTAGCTCACTACGAAATAAAATTCAGATTCCAAGGCCTCCACCTTGGTTGTTTCTGATTTGGCAGGGTTGGGGTGGGGCGTTGAGCATTTGTCTTTTCAAATATGCTGGAGGTGATTCTGATGTCAGCCAGAGTTGAGACAGAAGACTGTTATGAAAGGACCCAAATACCTCATCACAGTCGCTTTTGTTTGTGAAGTGCTCACTGAGGCGTGAACAGCGTCATGGTGGGGCTCCTGCAGGCTTTATATTTACACCTTGTTTCTTATTTCTCACACCCACTCTGGTAGATAGATCCTTATTTCAAAAATGAGTGAATTAGGGCTCAGGGAAGTGAAACCTGTGTGCCGGCTGGGGACTGACAGTTGGAACCCCAATGTACAAATGAAACCAGGGAACAATGGGTGTGACGAGCACTTGAGGAGGGACAGACAGTTGTGACTTCAAACCCACAAGTGATATTGCAAACACAAATAGGCGGGAGCCCAGCAGCAGGAGACTGATGCTGCTGGAATCAGGGCAGGGGAAGTGCTGTTTAAGAGCTTCCGACTCACTCAGTTTCTCCCTTCATCCTAAGAGACCTGAGCTCACTAGCAGAGGGGCTTTGGCAAGTTACTTGATGGATTAGGGCCTCAGTTTCTTCATCTGTGAAGTGGAGATAATAGTACTGCCTACCTCCTCCTGTGACGTGTCATCAATATCAACATTGGTGGTGCACCTGCTTGGTACCAGTCCTGGGCTGGGGATGCCTCTCTCTAGAAGATAAAAGCCCATGTATAGACTATGGGGGAATGAAGAGGACATGAGCATCAGAAGCTCATCTCCTTCCTAATGTGAAGGGACATAGGATGAGGAAAGCCAGATGCTGGATATTCTCCCTCATAGCCACAGCATTTGGGCACCTCGCTGGGTTCCCCCAGAAGCTGATGGTGAGCAGGGAGATGGCAGCCGCATTTTCTTTTCTTTTTTCTTTTCTTTCTTTTCTTCTCTCTCTTTTCTTTTCTTTTTCAGGATCTTACTCTGTCACCCAGACTGGAGTGCAGTAGTGTGAGCATGGCTCATTGCAGCCTTGAACTCCTGGATTCAAGCAACCCTCCTATCTCATCCTCCTGAGTAGCTGGGACTACAGGTGTGCACCACCATGCCCAACTAATTTTTGTTGTTGTTATTGTAGAGATGTGATCTCACTCTGTTGCCCAGGCTGGTCTTGAACTCCTGGCCTCAAGTAGTCCTCCTGCCTCGGTGTCCCAAAGTGCTATGATTGCAGGTGTGAGCCACTGCACTCAGCCAGCAGCCACCCATTTCTTACAGCTGCTCCAGTGTGAGCGGGTGACAAAGGACTGCTTACAAGGCATCAGTCCAGCCCCTATGTCTCCTGCCTGATCCCTGAGGAGTGCACATGTGATTAGGAGAGATTCTTCTTTTGGTCACAGGGATCTTAATGATCACTGGGACTCGGGCTGTTTGAGATGCCACTTAGAAGTTCACATCTACTTCCAAATGGCTTCCAAGTGCAGGATGGCCTCTACAGTGAGGCCAATCATATGGTGTATTCTTACCTAAGTGGGCCTTGCCGCCCTGCACAATGGCATCTCGGCCCATAGGCCAGCCTGGTAAGGTCTCTAAACCTACGACCGCCAGGTGATCTTCTCTGGGGAGCAGCAGAACTATCGTGAGCCTGTCCAGGGATCTTATTTAGAGATGACTCATACTTTCCTACTCGGTCTGCTCTAAGTTGAAGTTGAATGTTACAGCAACAGACTGGGATGACCTCTCAGCTAGCTGTCCACAGGAATACACCTCTTCTTTCTTCCAGCCTCTCCATTTCCTGGTGTTTCCTCTAAGTTAATGTCTTGCTAGGAGGGTTTGGGTTTTATGCAACACACAGCCACCTACCAGATGGCACTTTCCACTTTGGGTATGGGGAGCAGGGCATATTTTATACCTCTAATCCCATTGGTCTTTATGAATCTTTGTTCCTTCACCCCTCACTTCCCAAATTAATCACTTTGCTTCTTTTTTTTTTTTTTTTTTGAAATGGAGTTTCGCTTTTGTGGACCAGACTGGAGTGCAATGGTGCGATCTCAGCTCACAGCAACTTCTACCTCCTAGGTTCAAGCAATTCTCCTGAGTAGCTGGGATTACAGGCATAAGCCACCACACCTGGCTAATTTTGTATTTTTGGTATAGATGGGGTTTCTCCATGTTGATCAGGCTGGTCTTGAACTCCTGACCTCAGATGATCTGCCTGCCTCAGTCTCCCAGAGTGCTGGAATTACAGGAGTGAGCCACCGCGCCTGGCCCACTTTGCTTCTTGAATATGATATTCCTGTGGGTGAACCCACAGATAGCAGAAACTGAGCTGTCTCTGCTGTTGATAATTTTGGTTCTTCTTGGAACTCCTTTCTTTTTGTAAATGCCTACCAGGTGTCCCCATATGAGAGACGATACTTGTTTGTTTGGTAGAGGCACCCAGATAAGAAGAGTCAAAATGAACAGCTCCAAAAGAGAAGTGGTTTCCTCGGTCACTGACTCACCACATTAAACATTCACCCTGTCTCACTGTCTGAAATGAGTCAGTGGTCCTTTCAGAATTCCTTTTACAACAGTGTTTCAAAGAAATCTGTGACTGAGGTTGCAAATCATTTTTTCTTTGCTGCAGCTGACTATTTTGCATTTTCCCAAGGTGAAACTCAGGTTGTCTTTTCAGGTGTTGAGAAAGAGAGTCAACACTTCAAAGCTGAGGGGGCGGGGATTGGAGGGGGTTACCCAGCTACCAAAGGGAACCCCCAAAAGCATTCTTTTCAAGGCTGGGAAAACACTTCCCGAAGTCAGATTCTAACACTGAGCTGAATGGTTTGCTATGTGCAGCTTTCTAGTGGCTTGGATTTTTCTCTCCTAATTTTTTTTTTAAACCATCATCCTTCTGGTTACCATCATCCTCTTAGCATTCCTGACCTTCCAGTCTGGCCTCACTTGATTTACCGAATAGCACCTTCCGGCTCCTTTTTATCAAAGGCCATTGCTATATCCATGGTGGTCTCCTCCCTGATCTCTCTTCAGACTGCAGCAGTGATTTTTCTTTCCTTTCTTGCTTTTCTTTTTTGAGACAGAGTCTTGCTGTGTTGTCTAGGCTGGAATGCAGTGGCACGATCATGGCTCACTGCAGCCACTACCTCCTGGGCTCAAGTGATCCTTCCACTTCAGTCTCTCCGGTAGTTAGGACTACAGACACAGACCGCCGTGCCTGTCTAACTTTTTATGTTTTTAGAGACGAGATCTCACGATGTTGGCCAGGCTGTCTCGAACTCCTGGGCCCAAGCCACCCTCTTGCCTTGACAGCTTCCCAAAGTGCTGGGATTCCAGGTGTAAGCCACCGCGCCTGAGCCAGGAGTGATTTTTCTCTGGAGGATATTATCCACTAATTTCTGCATACCTTCTGCTTTGATAGAAATCCTTCTTATCTTAGAGCCCATTTTCCATCCCAAGTCCTGGCTAAAAGCTTCCTGACGGATATACACTTCCTTCCTTTTCCAATTGCTTGCTGAGTACTCTGTCCCAGGCACTAGACATGGGGATACAACAGCGCACAAGGCCGGCTGGGAATCTGTCCTCATGGAGCTCACAGGGACCCTGACAAGTGCACCCACACTTATGGTCCAACCCAAACCAAGCCTGGAAGGCTTTCCGAAAGAGATGACCTCAAAACTAAGACAAAACAGGTAAATGGGAGTTAGCCAGGTGAAGGGGGTCAAGTGAGGTGTTTTGCTTTTCCTCACACTCATGGTATTAAGCATCTTCTAGCACCCGGCTTGTGCTGTTTCTATGCCCAATGTGGGCATGCTGTCTGCTACCTTTGAGGTACTATAACTCCTCCAGAGCCAGAGAGTGTGGTGCTTTTTCCACTTATCCTTCTCAGGTTTTAGCACACTATGGTATAGTTTGCAAGGAAGGAAAGTGGCATTTAAGGAGGGCCTGTTCTGTATCACTTTGTGTACAAGATATAAAAGCTACTGTGTTACTGAAAGGAATTGGAAGCCATACGGTTCGGGCAATCCCACAGCCTGGAAGTCAGGATGGTGGCTGTAGTTCTGTCTCCACCCGCTGAGTGGGTGTGTGATTTGGGGTGAATCTCTAAACTTCCTCTGTGCCTGATTTCCTTGTCGGTGGAATGAAAAGATTCCACTCTAGCATCTTCTAGCTCTGCCATCTGCTTTTTCCTGTGGCCTTGCAGGGCCATCTGGTTGTCGTTGAACTGGGGGGAAGATGACTGCAGAAGTCAGTTCAGGGGTTAAGTCTGGAAACCCAATGTGGAAATGAAACCGCAGCCCCGAATACATTAAATGCTGGGTTAGTTGGAGTCTAAGGAAAGGAAGTCCCTGAAGAATGAGCCAGTGTGAGCCCTAGCGCCTCCGTGCACACCACCAGGAGCCCCCAGCTCAAGCTACCAGCTAGGGAGGAACAGTGCTTGCTTGGGCTCTGCTCTGAGGGCCTGCAGAGCTTCCACCGGCAGCCTTCACACCTGCGGTCTTGTAACCTAGCGACAGAAATAGCAAGTGGCTGCGCAGAAGGCAAGTTGATGAGCTAGACAGTGGGTACAGCCACTCACGGCAGAACTTTGGTGCTGAAAACACCTAGTTCAGGACATCATGTACTAACTCAAGGGTTCCTCCCCCTTTTTGTCTCTCTTAAATTTTTCAAAACAGGAAGAAACTTTTCTTCAACTGCAGGCACCAGTAACCTATGACCTTCTAGAAAGATCATTTTGGAAACCATCTAAGAAAGCTACCCTCACTGAGGGGATGCTAATCACTTTTCTCCCCTCTCCCCACTACCCCTACCCCTCCCTGCTTTTTTTTTTTAACTCTGGGCTTCTGGCAACATTTTGGAAGGTTGGCACAAAGCCATCTAAAACCACAGTGGGATGTTAGGTAATCTGTTCTCATTAAAATGCTGTTTTGTGGTTTAATTTTCAACGGTTTCTTTGCAGCCTGAAAACACACGTACTATATTTTTTGAAGTAAGGAGAGATGACTGTTACAGAGGCAAAAAGGCGGGAAGATGGGGTGCCCCTAAGACGCTTCCTTGTATATTTCCAGAAAAGAGACAGCTGCTTTCATTCTAGAGGGGGCAGACTTAGCCTAAGGCAGCACTCATGGAGCTTCCTGGACATAACTGACTCTGGGGACAAATGCTTCAAACATATCTGAAGACCCTCTGGATTGAAAGTATCAAATCACATGACCATTTGCCACTTAGTCATTGAATTGAGCACTTTTATTGACTTTCTACCAAGTGCCAGGCACTGGGAGACATTTCAAATCACACCTGAGGACAGAGAGATAGAAGCCACTGCCCTGGAGGAGATTACCACCAAGTGGCTGATGACCAGATTGGGTGGTGCAGTGCAGTGGGGTAAGCAAGCAACCTGTTTCCTCCCATCCTCACCTTCATGGAATTCCCACTTGGGGCCTTTTGAAGTGTGTCAGTGAAGACAGCAAACTAAAGCCCAGGGTTATCATTTCTTTCTAAAAAAGAGAATTGCAAGGCATTCAAATGTTTTCATTGCCACAAAAAGGCCTTCAGATTGTCAAGTTTTGAGTTCAAGCTTTAGATGAGTTGCATTCTGTCATGAGCAGCATAACCACTGTAGGGGTGGTAAGGTGTGATGCCGTCCTCCCCATCATAAGGGTTACAGCCAACACAGCTATAACAAGAGACAGGTTAACAAGAGAAAAATATAGAAAATTATGAATCAGAGTTTATATGACATGAAAGTCTTCAGAATGAAGACTCAAAGACCCAGAGAAAACTGTTTTTATGCTTAGGTTTGATGAATAATGGACAGGTGTGTAGGGATGTGACTGGGGAAAGGGTATGATATAAGGTGATAGACTGAGGGGGAAATCCAGGGAGGCTGCCTGTTCAAATTCTTCTTGGCCTCTCTGTACAGCATTCCTTCCTCCCAGGTATGGTGGCAGGACCCCTATGGAAGGGGGTTCTTCAAGGGAGAAGGAAGAGAGTGACCCTTCTGGTTTTATGCCTTGCTTTAAGGGAGAGGGGTTCTAGTTTCTATGATCCGCCTTGGGGAAGGAGAATTCTTCTATGACTTGCTTTGAGGGGGAAATGAAGAGAGGTGGAAGACAGGAGGGCAGAAAGACTTTGCTTCTGAGGCCTTCCAATCTCTGTTAGTTCAAAGTTCTCAGTGTGCCCAAGTGCCGTACTTGGAGTTGCTGCATTCTGAGTCCCAGAACCACTCATCAGCATGACTAGGGTGCTAGCCTCTTGCTGATGACAGTGGGTAGTTCAGACGGTCTTCTAGGAACTGCCCCCACCTACCCCTACACTTCCCCCTTCTTTGCCCCAATCTTCTGGACTGACTCGTTCCCACCTCACACAGCTCTGCTCTGGCTCTGTGACTACGACCTTGGTCCTTAACTTGGCCACTTCTGCTCTGCTCTTTGTACATTCCCAGCATCTTGGCTTTCTAGCTAGTTTTTCTCTTTGGCTCTCAGCAATGCTGAGGCTCATGGAACCTAGGCTAACCCCTGTCCCTTAGGGTGACAGAAGAGCACCAAAGGATAATGTCCAGGTGCGATGAAGATGTCCCCCCTCCCCCCAGTAAACTGAACTAACCAAATTCAGCGCCAGGCAAGTTGGACAGAGCAATTTTGATCCAGGTCCGATTTGAACATTACTAATCAGATGAGCATTTCAAGTCATACCTTTTCCAGTAACAGGTGAAAATTCTACCTGTTCCAATAAAGGATACAAAGAAACTCATCTTTGGACTTTTTCCCTCTCCAACATTTTTCTTTCCTTCCTTGCTTCCTTCCTTCCTTCCTTCCTTCCTTCCTTCCTTCCTTCCTTCCTTCCTTCCTTCCTTCCTCTTTCTTCTCTCTTTCTTTCTTTCCTTCTTTCTTACTTTCTTTCTCTTTCTTTCTTTCTCTTTCTCTCTCTCTTTCTTTCTTTTTCTTTCTTTCTTCTTTCTCCTTTCTTTCTCTCTTTCTTTCTTTTCATTCTTCCTTTCTTCCTTTCTTTCTTCCTTTCCTTCCCTCCCTCTCTCCCTCTCTCTTTCTCTTTCTTTCTTTTCCTTTCTTCTTTTCCTTCCTTCCTCTCCTTCCCTCCCTAACTTCTCTCCCTCCCTACCTTCCTCCCTCCCTTCCTCCCTCCCTTTCTCCCTTCCTTCCTTCTCTCCCTCCCCCCTCCCTATCTCTCTCTCTCTTTCTTTCCTTCTTCCTTTCTTTCTTTCTTTCTTCCCTCCTTCCTTCTCTCTCTCTCTCTCTCTCTCTTTCTTCTTTTCTTTTTTGACAGGGTCTTGTCCTGTTGCCCAGGCTGGAGTTCAATGGCACAATCATAAGTCACTGCAGCCTCAACCTCCTGGGCCAGGTGATCCTCCTACCTCAGCCTTCCAAGTAGCTGGCACCACAGCTACACACCACCACACCTAGCTAATTTTTCAATTTTTTTTTTGTAGAGATGGGGTCTCCCCGTGTTGCCCAGGCTTCTCCAACATTTGTCTCCCCTCCTGTCTGCCCTCACTCTTTGGGCCAGTTTCTCCCTTTTTTTTTTGACAGTGTTATTGTATGTTTATTAATGGAGAAATGTGCATAGTTACATTGGGCCTTTGTTTTGAGGGACTCAGGGCATTTAAGTTTTCAGAAAGCATCCATAATAGGTGAATATTTACAAGTGCCTCATTTTTTCTCTCTTAACTATTATCTATTTGGCTCAATCGAGACATTCAGTCAGGGTTCCTTAAAAACATTTTTAAATAACCATGAAGGCTTTTGATTTTATTTAAAATCTTCTCATTGGTGGACATTTTCTGAAACAAGTCAAATTGCTGACACTTAATGGAAGTGTTTTATATATAGATGCTCCTCGACTTACAACGGGGTTACATCGTGATGAAAACTCAAGTATGTTGAAAATATTGGAAGTCAAAAATGCATTTAAATTGTTGATGGCCACTCCTGGCTTGCTGCTTTCATCCTGGGAATTCTCTTGAGTTTCATCTCAAGAATAATTGCCTTCCTTTTCTTCTCACTGGAAGCAGGAGACACAGATGAGTGTTTTGTAGACATAATAGGATTTGAAAAGACAAAATACAATATCCCAAAAACCACTGACCACTTGGTCCACTGTAGAGTATCAGTCACTGACCCTGGTGATTGCCTGGCTGGCTGGGAGCTGTGGCTCACTACTGACGCCCAGAATCGTGAGAGAGTCTCAATAGTGCATATTGCCAGCCCAGGAAAAGATCAAAATTCAAAATTCAAAGAATGGCTTCTACTGAATGCATACTGCCTTTTCATTATCATGAAGTCATAAGTCAAGCCATCCTAAGTCGGAGACAGTCTGCCCCAAAAGGTGAGTGTGGAGTGAGCTGGCCTGATTTATTGTCAGAATTTGTCAAAAACATCGACATTAAAGCAGGTAGAAATCAGTGTGGTTTTCTTTGGGGAGGGTTTCACTTTGACTTTCAACACTGAATCTGAGGGTTTGATGAACCCAGAAATGCAAAGTGAAACTTGGAAGTATTGGCGCATTTCAAGCCAAACAGACCTCTAAGAATGGAAGCTGCGTTCCAGTTGAACTTCTTATCAGCATAGACCATTTGTTAGATGTCACCCTCTTCTCTTTATAAAAAATATGCTCCCTTGTCCTGAAGGGACTTGTTTTTAAAATAAGACATATTGTCAGCCACCAAATAGCATGGCATTTTCTAACTCCTCTCCTCAAAGTTCCATGCTCTTCTGGACTACTTTATTTATATTCATTCATTTATTTATTGAGACAGGATTTCACTTTGTCACCCAGGCTGGAGTGCAGTGGCATGATCTTGGTTCACTGTAACCTCCGCTTCCTGGGCTCAAGCAATCTTCCTGCCTCAGCCCCCCAGATAGCTGGCACTTCAAGCGCAAGCCACTATGCCTGGTTAATTTTTTTTTTTTTTTTTTGTAGAGACAGGGTTTCATCATGTTGGCCAGGCTGGTCTCAAAACTTCTGAGGTCAGTTAATCATCCACTCACCTCTGCCTTCCAAAGTGCTAGGATTACAGGTGTGAACCACAGCACCTGGCCTGGACTATTTATTTAAACTAAAGGTGCCATCTTTTTTTTTTTTTTTTTTTCTATTTTATTATTTTGGCATGCTACCTTTTTGAGGGTGGGTTGTTTCCCTGTCCCATCTTCTGGAAGATTGGGGGAAGGGGAGTAGTGAAGGCAAGGCAGGCAGAGCACTTTCCCCCAACATTATTGCTTATGTGGGTGAAGGCACACGGTAAGGGTGCCCCTTACCTCCTCCCTTGGCTGTGATGGCTCTGCGAAGCAATGTGAAGGCCAGAGGGTGTGAAGGGAAGGGAGACTCTGAACCACCAAAAATATATTCTTCTATCTTGACACTTTTGATATGCTGGGTTCTAGTAGATCAATAAAATAGTGTAATGGAAATCCACCCAGTGTATTGCTCCTGAGTACACATTCAACATATCAAATGCTTCATTCGCTCAGGCTCCGGAAGGTTTTGTTAAAAGCAGAAAAGGTACAGAAGAACCTTTTGTTTCCATAATACTTTAAACAGACAGCATTCAAGGTGAAATTCGGGGTGTCTGCCTGTGCAATGAATGTGATCCTTAGGTCCTTAAATCCCTGGAGTCTGGGTACCTGAGTCTGAAAGGGGCTCTTTCCAACACTGCCTCCTACCCCACTCCCATTGCTTGCTTACGGTTGTTTAAGTTTAGCTGAGACAGGATCAGAATCAGCAATCGAATGGCAAGGTGCTATTGTCCTGTCTGCCAGAGAGTTTAAACATGCTCAGAATATTAGACGTGATTGACAGAGGGGTGTGTGTGTGTGTGTGTGTGTGTGAATCAAACTTCTTGTTCTGTTTTGCAGTCATAAAGAAGCCTTTCCTTTTGAAATCCAAGAAGGTCCCCTTTTCTTGGCTTGTGGAGGGAATTAGGCAGCAAATAACCATGAACTTTTTTTTTCATAATCGGCTAAAACTTTAATTGATGCAGAGTTTATGAAGTGTGTAGGAATTTCAGGATGGCTTTTTCACCTACCTTTCAAATGCAGCCACCCGTAGAGTGGCATTAGTTCTAATAGGTCTAATAACAGTCTTCCCTAAATCCTCTGATCTGACCTTGGTTATTGTTCAAACTTTACATTTAAATAAACCATAAATTTATTTTGTATAACTAGATAATATTAAAACAAAACTGACCAAATGATCAAAGGCATTCTGTCTCTCTTTTTAAAAATAACTCAGAACAGAATTCTGCATACAGG
The DNA here is from genome assembly GCF_009761245.1 of Sapajus apella. NCBI lineage: Eukaryota > Metazoa > Chordata > Mammalia > Primates > Cebidae > Sapajus > Sapajus apella. Next base: position 539,241 of record NW_022436958.1, read on the forward strand.
TTAGGATTCCATGAAACAAAGACTTTGTATTTGACTTGAAGAAATGATTGTGCATATATTCAGTCTGAAAGCCTTTTAATGGCCTTGAATTGAGGAGTCTACAATCAGGAAAGGCCAGGTGGACCTGAGCTGGGATGAGTGCTTTCTTGGCAGGGAGCCCATTCTCATGATGAAAGCTGGGAAAATTTGCTTGAGGAGAGTAATCCAATGATACGAACGGATTAGGCAGGCTTACATTTAGCAAACTGTAAACCATGAATGTGAATACTGCACCTCTTCCCCACTCAGACAGCTGCCTTGCTTATAAAATAGAGCAACCATAATTAAATAAGAGGAGAAACTAAAGAGAGATGGTGGGAGGAAGGAAGCATCGGGTGTTTCAAAATGATATCGTGTGCATAGAAACCAAGTTTGACAGCAGTAAGTAACTCCTGGTCAGTGCTAACAAAACTCTCCCCAACATTGCTCCAAAGACAGGTGGAAACTTTGAACCTGCACAGAGCACAGACTCCAGGTTCACCTTCCACTCTTTGCTCCTATTGGTCCAGCCACTTTTTTCCACTTATGATTACTTAGCTATTAATGGCATTAATTAAAACCTGCCTTGCTTTCGGATATATTATGAAGCTGTTTGTGAAGTGCTGTGAAGGCAACTTGTTCCAAGAGCTATTAATTCTTGTAAGGGCCATGTCAGCTTCAGCTATGTGCTCATAAATGCAAACCCAACCTGGTCAATAATCTCCAGGGATAGTCTAAATTGCACAGCTGGCTTTTTAGAAAATGTGTGTGGAGGAACATGAAAAGATTGTTGAAAATGCCGGTGTAAGATTAGATAGTAAATGGAACTATACTGGGTAGGGGGTGGGCAGAACAAAGAAGTTATTATTGAGCCTGAGGTATGTTCTGTATTCTACAAAGGGGTGATTTAGGCTGGGTTAACAAGGTATTGGGGAGGAGGTTATTGAAATAGGAAGGCAGCATAAAGCATATAGGTTTGACTGAATAAGTTCCCAGCAATGCCTGCTTCAGGTCCTCTTTCTTTCTTTTGCTGGCTGTCCTGTTGTCATCCCTACTTGGGAGGATCGGGGAAATGGAGGTGGAAGTTGACTCCTTGAGTTACCAGTTTGTTGGGTCTATGGACTTTCACCTTAAGACTTCTTTAGAATATTTTTTTCACATACTATATTTATTTAATCTGTAAACCATATTCAGATAACAAAACTAAGTAGATAATAAAACGAACTCACTAGTATGAAGTTTTCTCATATGATGGTTGAATAGGTACACAATGGATAAATAAATAGATGGATAGATGGATAAGTAAAGGCTTCATTCATCCACTTATTCAACAAATACTTAGTAAATAAGAACCATGTACCTAGCATTGTTCTAGGTGATGGAGATGTGAGGATAAACAGCCATGGTTCTTGTGCTCAGTGAGCTTATCTTTTAGTGGAGACATGCAATAAACAAGTAAGTATGTGGATGTGAGAGTGGTAATAAAGAGCCACAGAGACGATAATACAGGAGAATGTGATAGAAATGGACAGAATAATTAGATAAATGTATAGCCTAACAATAGAGCTCCAGATAATTTAGTGTTGTGGTCTTTAAACTTGATTTTAACAACAGAACCTATATTATTTTCAGCTGAAGATACGTATTCTATAGGGAAACCTCAATATAGACTACAGGTAAAAGCATAACTGCTCTAGTTGATGTTAGAGTATGTGTGTGCAAGGGTGTGGATGTGTTTGTGTGTGTATGCTGGTGCCACAGCCCTCTCCACCAATGTAGGTAAATTATAACAAATTGATTATAAATTGTATCTATCATAAGAGAAAAATAAATTAAAAATTTAAGTGATAATTGTTCTGTTGCAATGGGGTGGATAATATTGCTGGCAATCTCTCATGAAGACATCCATAATCGGTTTGTGTCATTCACTTGACTCATTGATCGGAGTCTGCACTAGGTCAATTTCTATACTTATTGTTTCTTTTCATCTTTTTTATATTTTAATTTCTTTTCCTATTTTTATTAAACTAGAAAATCATAGCTTGCAATTATGAAGGTGTGAGAAAAGGCACATATATTTGTTTTTGGATAGTTTAGTCTCACACAGATCCAGAAATTATGGCAAGGGCTCTCTCTAAAGAGCATGTTCAGTGCTTTGTCAGGTGCTCAGAGGATGAGCTTATCACATCAAATATGGGATGATTGGATGCTGCACATCAGGAGATAACAGCAAATGGATTCCTGGTCTATTCTTGGGTTCCATTTGGCTCTGAAAGTATTTATTTATGTTTTATTGCCACATTTAGGTGTGTTTTTAAATACATAAAATAATACATAATAGGTTTTCCTCTCCAAGTGTGAATAGCCATTAAATGCTGGGAACAAATCAATTTTTTTGTTTTGTATTTTTGAGCCGTTTACACCATGGTTCAGCCTTTAAAAGAATCCCTTTATTTCATCCTTTGCGTGGCCGTGCAGGTTCAGGGTGTTCAAGATACTATCTCAGTGAGATATGCCCTTATAGCAAGTCACGTGAAACCATAGAAATGACCATGAAGAAATTATGTTTTATCTCATCTCTCATTTCAAAACCGCCTTCCTTGTGAATAGCCAGAATATGTCACTATCTATCAGTGGCTGCAATTTCCTCATGTTCCCAGTTGTCACCATTTTCTTTGTGGTGACGGGTGCTGTGATGTCCACTGCCCAGATCCCCCTCCAGGAATGAAAATTGTATTTTCCCCCAGCCCCAAGTTGCTGAACGTGCTGCTAGAAGACAGCCCTCAGTTGTCAGTGCTCTCTGAGGATGCCTGGGCTGAAGTGCCTCAGCCAAGGTCACGCCTCCTTCCAGGGACTGACTGATCATTGTGCAGCAGAGAGGCCCAGCCCCCTCAGCCCAACTGAGAGCACCTCTGAAGGATCATCCCTGCTCAGGAACTCCTCCCTAAGGGGCTGGCTTAGGACCTGATCATAGCTCAAATTTTCCCTCTGACCAATCCTGCTTCCTTTCTCTCCTTTCCATAGGTGTTAATCCAAAAATAAGACCTAAAAGACCTCCTGCATGTTGTGGAACCCAACCTGTGATAGCTGGCCCCAGACAAGATAGGAAAAAGGGTGCATTGGAATGGGATTTTTAGGTCTAGGTCATGAGCTGTCTGGTGGTAATGAGGCTCCCATCATTGATGGCAGGTGAACTATAGAAGGCCCCTGGCTCAATGTGGCAGTATAACTATTAAAACTTTTGCCAGCTAGACATGGTGGCTCATGCCTGTGATCCCAGAACTTATGGAGACTGAGGGGGGAGGACCACTTGAACCCTGGGGTTCCAGACCAGCCTGGGCAAAATGAAAAGACACCATCTCTACAAAAAAACACAAAAATTAGCCAGGCATGGTGGCAGGTGCCTGTAGTCCCAGCTACTCGAGGGGCTGAGGCAGAAGGATCACTTGAGCCTGAAAGGTCAAGGCTACAGTGAGCAGTGACCATGCCACTGCACTCCCGCCTGGGCAACAGAGTGAGACCCTGTCTCAAGAAACCCAGCAAAAACACACCAAAAAACTTTTGACAGTTATAGACTGGGATGGCACACACATGGAAGAGAATGTGATAGCTCATGCAATGTTTAGACTTTTGAGAAATATGGCAGAAATGGGAACTTTAAGGACAGTGGAATTTGGTGGCTGTAAACTAAACTAAACTCTGCTTTGGAAAAAGATAATGAAAAACGGAGCATGACTAACTGGCAATTAAAATCTAAGTGTAAAATCAAGACAGTCTCTTTGGTAGCATATGAAGAGGTTTTTATCTCCTTCTGCAGGAGAAAGAGCCAAGGATCAAGCTCAGAATTTAAGTAGAAGAGCTGCTGAGCTCCCAGAAAGGCTAAAGTCCCAACCGAGGCTGGTCTACTATTACAAAGTTAGTTGGGAAAGAATGGCCTTTGAGATATAGGATAAGGACATTTGGGTTGATGCATCCAAAAATCTTGAATCCTGAGATTCACTGGAAACTTCTGAACCTGAAGTGGCCCATATCTCCCTATCAAGAATGGTGTTTCCCTCTGGCTTAAAGATGATTTCGAGGTTTCTCCCTGCAGGACATGTGCTCCTTCCCGGTAGGATCTCCCCTCTCCTTTCTTTTGTCTACTAGGTCAATGATGAGGGCTAAATCATAAGCTGAGGACATGCTGGGCTTTCCCAGAGAGGGAAGGGGCTCTGTCCCCAGAGAACTGCAGGATCTAGCCAACTTGTAACAGCCAGACCCAGGACAGCAGTGGATTCTGAGGATGTGGGACTGATGAGGGCAGAGCATCCATTTGATAAAAGAGAGTTTATTGATATGGGAGTTCTCTCCTGGGATATAGGGCTTAACACCCTAGGAAGAACTCCTAGGGAATGGTACAAACACATTACTAGGATGGCTCCTGGAAGCATGAAAATGTAGTGGTCTACACTAATTGAAGCCAAAATGACAACATTTTGTGGCAGGTGGTGGAAGAAGGAATTAAAAGGCTCAGTGAAGTGAGTATGTGAGAGTGGATATACTCTATAAGGGTGAAAAACCCACAAGATGACTATGTTCTACAGAAAAGCCAGGAAGACACATCATTGACCACTCCAATAAGGAATGTGCTGGAAAAGGGGGCACCAGCATTGCTAAGAAGCTCAGTGGTATGGTTCCCCTGTCTCCTGGGCCTGACAATAGGAGATGCTGTTACAGAACTGAGTTCACAGATAACCATGGGGATCATGGGAACCCCAAACCATAAGATGCCAGGTGGCAGCATTACCTGTCAGAAGCCAGGTAAGTACAGCAATTGTAATGAGCAACAAGGTCAAATGGCATCTAAGAGGGCCTGACCTGTAGATGGTTATGAAGATAGTTAATAGAACTCAGTGTCCATAAGGGCAATATAGGTGGCCAGTCCATGAAAGTACTGCTCAAAAGAAATCATGGCTGGATGACCAAAAGCCTGAGAGATGTTGCCACAATAAAATTCATGATCCCTTGCCCAATTTTGGACCTGAGTTAGTTTTTGGACCCGGAACCCATTGACCAAAGGAGTGTTCAGGTCCCCAGGAGGAAGTATCCTGAAACACCATTGTAAGTCTGTTTATAAATGAGTCTCCCAGTCCTTCCCCTAAGGAATATATGACTGTGTATTCTGAAACTTTATGTTGTGGAAAGGGGAAGACCCAAACATTTTTGAAAACTGCTGGACTCAGGGTGAGAGACTTTAGGACACTGAAGACCTAAAGCCTCATCATAGGCCCTCTCTTAGAGTGGGGATATAGGGAGGTAAGAAAATGAATAAAGTCCTGGCTCAGGTCTGGTTCACAGTGGGTTCACTGGATCTACAGACCCACCTGGTGGTCGTTTCCTTGGTTCCTGGAAGCATAACTGGAGTAGATATACTGGGTGGTTGGCACAACGCCTGCAATGGGGAAACTGGCCTGTGGGGTAAGAGATCAAGCAAAAGTAGTGGGGAAAGTCAAGTGGAAGCCATCAAAGTGGCTTCTTTCCATCCTACCCACTGGCAAGATAGCAAATTAAAAATAATATTGCACTCTAGAGCTGGGAGTAATGGCAGATATTAGCACCATTCTTAAAGATGCAGGGTAGGAATCTCCATCATATCTACATTTAATACACTAATCTGACATCTGAAGACAGCAGGTGGATCCTGAAAGATGACAGCAGACCACTGCAAACTTAACCAAATATTAGCCCCAATTGTAACTTCTTTGTTGAGCAGAATACCATGGTCTTAGGTATCTGATATGTGGTCACTGGCCTGGCTAGTGCTTTCCTTTCCAACCCTATTGGAAAAGAGTGTTCTGATTTGGAAACGGCAAGAGTATGCAATTTCAGTTTTGTCCCAGGTCTATGTTAATTCCCCTGTCCTCTGTCATATGATAGTCTGTACTAACTGGCCATCCCAAAGAATATCACTTTGGTCCATTATATCAATGAAATCATGTAAATCAGATTGGATGAGCAAAAAATATTCAGTACTGTGGATACAGTGGTAAGACACATATACTCCAGAGGGTGGGAAATAAACCCCACACATTTCAGGGACCTATCACATCAGCAACATATTTAGGGCTCCTGTTCTGGGACCTGCCAGGATATTCCCTCAAAAGTAAAAGGACAAATGAGCGCATCATATAGCTCCGCCACAGAGAATAAAGCATGACACACAACTCTCGGTAGGCTACTTCTGGTTGGGGAAGCAGCATATTCCGTACCTGGGAGTGCTGACCTAGTCCACGTAGCTGGTAACATGGAAGGATGCCAGTTTTGACTGTTGCTCAGAGCAGAAAAGGGCTCTGCAGCAGGCACAGGCTTGGGTTATACTGTATGACCAGGAAGATTCTATAGTATTGGAGGTATCAGTGGTAGAAGAAGATGCCTCATTGAGTTTATGGCAGATCCAGTAGGAGAATTATAGTATAGACCAATAGGTTTCTAGAGCAAGGAAATGTCAGCTGCAGTGAAAATTGCATGCCTTTTGAAAAATAGCTTCTGGGTTCTTGTAGAGACTTTGTGCTTAATACACAGCACACCAAGTAATTATGAAGCCAGATTTGCCCCAAATAGGCTGAATCATTCCAGACTTATAAGGTTGGGAAGGCCCAATAACCATACATAGCAACATGAAAGAAGCTCATCCAGGACTAAGCATGAATAGGACCAGGGGACACAAAACAGCTGTAGAGTCAGGGCATCCAGAGCCCCACGTCACCTACCATGACTGCACCAGTGTCCCTCCCTTAGCTCACTTCTGTGATTGCAAAAGGATCCTTTATGACCAGCTGATGGAAGAGGAAAAAACCCTGAGCTTGGTTTGTGGATGGCTTGACTTGATATGTGTGTTTAAGCTGAAAATCATGGTGGTTGCCCAACAGCCCTTCTTGGGGAGGCCTTGAAAGAAGCAGTGAAGGAAAATGCTCCCAATGAGCAGAGCTTCGAGTGGTTCATCTTTGTGTGGAAGGAGAGGTGGCTCAGAGTTTATAATATATGCCAACTCAAGATCAGTGGGGAATGGCTTGGCTGGCTGTTCAGGGACCTGGAAGGAGAAAGACTGGAATATCAGAAGCAAGAAGGTCTGGGGTAGACACATGTAGATGAACATTATGGGAGTAAGAAAGAAGGGGAAATATTTTTGGTTTTCATGTTAAAGCCTACTAGAGAGCATCCACCATGGCAGAGGCACTAAACAACCATGTAGACAAATGACTTGGCCAGTTAATATCAGCCAGCCTCTGTCATCAACTGCCCCCGTGCTGCTCCAGTGGGTCATGAATAAAGCAGCCATGGTGATAGGGCTGGAGGCTGGGATGGAGACAGAGGTTGTGCAGGTGCACAATAGCACATAAATTTGTGCTTCTCATCCCCAGAACTCTGGGATTTATGATTGAGAGATCCTGGCTCCCAGAGGGGATCATGAATACTTCTGCTAGGGTAAGAAGCAAGAGTCCCATTGTACTATAAGCTATGACTGCTGCCTGCACACTGCAGGTTCCTTGAGCCAAGAAATTAGCAGATGAGAAGAGGGGTCGCCATCCTGGCAGGGGTAGTTAACGCTGATCATCATAGAGGGCTACTGCTACACAATGAGGACAAAGAGGAATGTGGCACCCAGGTGATTCCCTTTGATACCTCTTTGAACCTCCTTGCCCAACTCTGACAGTAGATTGACAAGTTCAGCTACCCTGGCTGAGAAGGGCATGGTGACCAGGGACTCAGACTCCTATGAAGCTCTGGGTCATGCCACCAGGTAAGCCAGTGAGAACAAGTGATGAGCTGGCTGAGGGGAAGGGGAATCTAGAAGGGGTTGTAGAGGTGGGAAATGATGAGTATTAGTTGCAGCCCAGAGAAGAGCTACAGTGACAGGGGCTATAGTTCATCTCATTAACCTTTCTCTTTTAAGTTTTCTCCAGGAATCCTTCTAGAGGAGTGGAATCTGAGCAATGCAAGGGGCAGAGTGGACTGGATATGTGATGCACTTGTCAGATCTTCCTTTACGACTGAAGGATAAATTCTTCTTGCTACTGGGAATGCTGCTGGAAAGATGGCTCCCAGTCTTTTTAGGGGAATGTCTGGGCTGATAAACTGCCTTGACCAGGGGACAATCTACATTCAATAACTGACCAATGATGGGGCATATAGGCTTGGTCTCCTCACCTCAATTCAGTTAAACTCTGAAGAGCTTTCCCCTAGATCCATAGCTCCCTGGAAGATTGGCTGAGGACTTTGTTGGGATGTACCGCAGTTCACCTTCTCTCAATCTTGCTTCTTCCTCTGCCTTATCTTGCTTCCTTTCACTCCTTTTAACAGGTATTGGTCCTGAGCCTATTCTCTAATACATATCTTTTAAAAATTATCATAATTTTTTTATTATTATCATAATTTGCTGCACCTATCAACTCATCATCTACATTAGGTATTTCTCCTAATGCTATCCCTCCCCTAGCCCCTCAACCCGCCGACAGGCTCTGGTGTGTGATGTTCCCCTCCCTGTGTCTATGTGTTCTCATTGTTCAACTTCCACTTATGAGTGAGAAATTGCAGTGTTTTGTTTTCTGTTCTTGTGTTCGTTTGCTGAGAATGATGGTTTCCAGCTTCATCCATGTCCCTGCAAAGAACATGAACTCATCCTTTTTTATGGCTGCAGAGTATTTCATGGTGTATATTTGCCACATTTCCTTTATCCAGTCTGTCACTGATGGGTATTTGGGTTGGTTCCAAGTCTTTGCTATTGTGAACAGTGCCACAATAAACATACATAGGCATGTTTCCTTATACTGGAATGATTTATAATTCTTTCGGCGTATAGCCAGTAATAGGATTGCTGGGTCAAATGGTATTTCTGGCTCTAGATCCTTGAGGAATTACACTGTCTTCCACAATGGTTGAACTAATGTACACTCCCACCAACATTGTAAAAGTGTTCCTATTTCTCCACATCCTCTCTAGCATCTGTTGTTTCCTGACTTTTTAATGATCACCATTCAAACTGCATGATACAATATCTCAATGTGGTTTTGATTTGCATTTCTCTAATGACTAGTGATGATGGAGCTTTTTCTTTATATGTTTGTTGGCTGCATAAATGTCTCCTTTTGAGAAGTGTCTGTTCATATCTTTTGCCCACTTTTCGATGGGGTTGTTTGTTTGTTTCTTGTAAATTTGTTTAAGTAATTTATAGATTCTGGATATTGGCCATTTGTTAGATGGATAGATTGCAAACACGTTCTCCCTTCTGTAGGTTGCTTGTTAACTCTGATAGTTTCTTTTGCTGTTGAGAAGCTCTTTGGTTTAATTAGATGCCATTTGCCTATTTTGGCTTTTGTTGCCATTGTTTTTGATGTTTTAATCATGAAGTCTTTTCTCGTGTCTAAGTCCTGAATGGTATTGCCTGAGTTTTCTTCTAGGGTTTTTATGGTTTTAGGTCTTATGTTTAAGTCTTTAATCCATCTTGAGTTAATTTTTGTATAAGGCATAAGGAAGGAATCCAGTTTCAACTTTCTGCATATGGCTAGCCAGTTTTCCCAACACCATTTATTGAATAAGGAATCCTTTCCCCATTGCTTGTTTTTGTTAGGTTTGTCAAAAATCAGATGGTTGTAGATGTGTGGTGTTATTTCTGAGGCCTCTGTTCTGTTCCATTTGTCTATATATCTGTTTTGGTACCAGTGCCATGCTGCTTTTTTACATGTAGCCTTGTAGTATAGTTTGCAGTCAGGTAGCGTGATGCTTCCAGCTTTGCTCTTTTTGCTTAGGATTGTCTTGGCTATGTGGGCTCTCTTTTGGTTTTATATGAAATTTAAAGTAGCTTTCTCCCAATTCTGTGAAGAAAGTCAATGGTAGCTTGATGGGGATAGCACTGAACCTGTAAATCACTTTTGGCAGTGTGGCCATTTTCAAGATGTTGATTCTTCCTATCCATGAGCATGGAATGTTTTTCCATTTGTTTGTGTTCTCTCTTATTTCCTTGAGCAGAGGTTCATAGTTCTTCTCAAAGAGGCCCTTTACATCCCTTGTAAGTTGTATTCTCAGATATTTTGTTCTTTTTGCAGCAATTGTGAATGGGAGTTCACTCATGATTTGTCTGTTTGTCTGTTATTGGTATATAGGAATGCTTGTGATTTTTGCACATTGATTTTGTATCCTGAGATTTTGCTGAAGTTGCTGATCAGCTTACAGAGATTTTGGGCTGAGACCATGGGGTTTTCTAAATATACAATCATGTCATCTGCAAACAGACACAATTTGACTTCCTCCTTTCCTAATCGAATCCCCTTTATCTCTTTCTCTTACCTGATTTCCCTGGCCAGAACTTCCAATACTAAGTTGAATAGGAGTGGTGGGAGAGGGCATTCTTGTCATGTGCCGGTTTTCAAAGGGAATGCTTCCAGTTGTTGTCCAGTCAGTATGATATTGGCTGTGGGTTTGTCATAAATAGCTCTTATTATTTTGATATACGTTCCCTCAATACCTAGTTTACTGAGAGTTTTTAGCATGAAGTAGTGCTGAATTTTATCAAAGGCCTTTTCTGCATCTATTGAGATAATGTGGTTTTTGTCATTGGCTCTGTTTATGTGATGGATTACGTTTATTGATTTTCATATGTTGAATCAGCCTTGCATCCCAGGGATGAAGCCAACTTGATTGTGGTGGATAAGCTTTTTGAAGTGCTGCTGGATCTGTTTGCCAGTATTTTGCTAAAGATTTTTGCATCAATGTTCATCAGGGATATTGGCCTGAAATTTTCCTTTTTTTGTTGTCTAATATGCATCTTATATTCTAATCTCCATCTCAGAGACTGCTTCCTAAGGAATGCCTTCAAAATGGAATCAAAATCAAAAGGCATGTTGTGGCAGCCCGCTGATTTCTTCAGGGGAAGCAGTAAATCGGTTGGTGTACAGATATGCCCTCTTCATTCACAGGGAATGCCTTAATGCACACAGAGTTGGAACTCCACGAAAACTGATGCCAATGTACTTTCCCACTTAACATTGTGGCTCATGAGATAAGTGTTGACCATATGAAAATCATCTTCTCTTAGAGTATAGATTTTCAGTTTTAAATAGTGAGATAAATCATATCTTAGAAACTAAAGAGTCTTGCAGAAGATAGTAGTGATGGTTGCATAACGTTGTAAATATAATGAATGCCACTGAATTGTATGCTTAAAATGGTTAAGATGGAAAATTATATAAAAGATATAAATTTATATTTTATATTTTACCACAATTAAAAAAAAATCAATCATGTAATATACCAAAAGCAATTGACTTGTGTGCTTTAAGTGAATTAGTTGTATGGTTTGTGTCATTCAATTATATCTCAATGAAGCCTTTTTTTAAATATAAAAAAAGAGTCTTGTGGGGGAAAATAATCAACTGTTTCTCTTTCATATATGTGCTCCACCAGAACTAAATTTTGTCAATATATAAGGTGTAATCTCTGTACAGAAACAATACTACCTTTCTCCCACATTGTGTACCATTGATATTATGCAACATCTACCAATGTTCTTTGATAAAGGAATTTTGTTAGTAGCTCTGATTCTTCTCCAAACATAATATTTATCATTACCTTTGTAGCTGGTTTCACAAGCTCTTTGGCAGTAGGGTGGCATGTACCTATTTTATGATGCCTCTGTAGTATTGTGTTTTCCATTACTTTTAGCAACAAAATTCTTCAATTTTGTATTGGGAAGCACTTGTAATGCTTGCACTTGTTCTGGCAAAACTTTATGGTTCTATCCGAAAAGTGACTGTCCTTTGTTGGAAAATAACACTGAAGTTTTTGTGGCTTCCTGCTGTTACTGAAAAATGATTTTATAACAGATGCCACCCTGGAGGTCTAGGGGCAACATATTACCAGCCAATACAACCCAGTTTTCAGAGTTTTCTGGTCATATTTCCTATTCTTGATTTATAGTCTTACATTTTTGTTAGCTTGTCTAAAATCATCACAGTTATGTTCTTACTTCTCCTGGCAAATACTGCTTCACTGCCCTTTGTTGGTCCTTGAACCTGTTCTCTCTTTACAGCCAAGATGTTATCATCTTGAGCTATAATATTTATGCTACTCTTTTCATCATTATCACTTTTGATCCATTGATACATTTTTGTAAATTAGGGATAATCACAACATTAACACCTAAAGACACAAATTCAAGAAATGAAAACAGTGACATATGTTATCTGAGACAAAATACACACCATGTAAGTGAATATTGGGCTAGATGAACTGATGGGTTGCTGGGGGTAAATTAAGCATCCAAGAATCTCATTTTGAACAATCACACCCTGGTCTTTTCTACTTCCCCTTCTTCCTTTTTTCCCTTTGTTGGTCCTACCTGGATTCTTTACCTGCTACTTTTCCTTCCTTGTTTCTCTGTTTTGTCTTGTTTTTTTTTGTTTTTTTTTTTTTAGATGAAGTCTAGCTCTGTGGCCCAGGCTGGAGTGCAGTGGTGCGATCTTGGTTCATTGCAATCTCTGCCTCCCAGGTTCAAGTGATTCTCCTGCCTCAGCCTCCTGAGTAGCTGGGATTATAGGTGAGTGCCACCATACCTAGCTAATTTTTGTATTTTTAGTAGAGACAGAGTTTCACCATGTTGGTCAGGCTAGTCTCGAACCCTGACCTTGTGATCCGCCTTCCTTGGCCTCCCAAAGTGCTGGGATTACAGGCGTGAGCCACCATGCCCAGTCACCTTTGTTTTCTTTTTGAGAGTTAAGGAACATTAAAATAGAAAGAGACCTTGGAGATCTTAAAATCTAATGATCTCATTTTGCAGATAAAGAAACTGAAATCCAGAGAGATACAATGAACTTCTCCAAGTCAGAGGGACAAGATCTGGTCTTCTGGCTTCTCTAGCTCATGGGTCAATGCTTTTCCATTTTGCCACAACTTCAGTAAACTTTCTCCTTCAGCTTTCTTTCTGGTCCTCTTGTCACTGACAATGGTTGAACCCATAGTGGTTAAGAATGAAGGCTACAGGAATTTAAGGGAGTCAAAACTTCCTCCTTTCCCTCCCTTCCTTCTTCTTTCCCTCCCTTCCTGCTTATTTCCCTCCCTCCTTCTCTCTGCCCCTTCCTCCTTCTTTCCCTTCCTCCCACTACTGCCAGAATGATCTGATAATGTCACTATCCTCTCTACACTTTGGTGATTCTTAAATCCCTATAGGATAAAGTTCAATTTTTCACCTGGACATGTGGCAAGTTATTTTTGTGTTCTGACTCTTGCCCTCCTGTCTAGACTTATCTTCATCACTCTGTATATTAGTCAGGCTGGTTTATGATATATTAATAAATGGGTCCAAAATCTCAGTGGCCTAACACTACCAAGATTTATTTTATATTTATAAAAAGTCCACTGCAAGTCTGGCTGACTCTCCAGAGGAACTATTCTTTATGTGGTGACTCAGAGATCCAGGCTGCCTTGTTGACCATATGATTTTTCCATTTTCACGAGGTTTCTTCTTTGCCACGGAGAAGGAAGAGACGAGATAATAGCGCTCATGTAGTGAATGAATCTTCTGTGATTTAGCCTGAAAGAATGCCCAATTTCATCAGCCAGAGTTTATCATCTAACTGCAAGAGGGCTGGGAAGTGCCAGGGGATGTTTGGTGAAGACTGTTGTTTCTGCCATGGTCCTTCCTTTCAATTGCAGTTGTGGAAATATCTGACCACTTGTCCCTTGAGTACAACCTCTTTTAAGCCTCTATGTCTTTCCACTGAGGCATTCCACCCTGCCAAGCATATACCCTTCTTGCCAACCTGACAGACTCTTACAAACACAAGTCTCTTTCTCTCTCTTTCTCTCTCTCTCTTTCTCTTCCTTTCTTTTCCTTTCTTTCTTTCCCTCTCTCCCTCCCTCCATCCCTCTCTCTCTTCCTTCCTTCCCTCTTTCTCTCTCTCTTTCTTTTTTATTTTTGAGATGGAGTCTTGCTCTGATGCCCAGGCTGGAGTGCAGTGGCACAATCTCAGCTCACTGTAACCTCTGCTTCCTGGGTTCAAGCGATTCTCCTGCTTCAGCCTCCTGAGTAGAAGGGATTACAGGCTCATGACATGATGTCCTGCTAATTTTTGTATTTTTAGTAGAGATGGGGTTTCGCCATGTTGGCCAGGCTGGTCTCGAACTCCTGACCTCAAGTGATCCACCTGCCTCGACCTCCCAAAGTGCTGGGATTACAGGCATGAACCACCATGCCTGGTCCCAAGTTTCTATTTCTGAGAAGCCATAGCTGATTTTTCCAGGCCAACTTAATGGTTTATTCTCCATGTCCCTACTGCATCTTGTCGTTACCTCCATCACAGCACTTTTTTTGTTTTGTTAATTTTTTTTTTGCCTAGCAGTTTTCCTCTAAGCGAAAATCTCCTTGTGGATAGGGAAAGTATACTTTCATCTTTAGGTTCTCAGTTTTATACGATAGTACCTAAACTCTTCATACCTGTGGCTGAATAAATGAATGAACAAATAAATGACCACAACACTTTCCAGTTTCTTGTTATGTTCCATTTCATTACCCCTACCCTAACTCATTAAACTGTCTTCTCTTGCCTGGATAACCACAGAACCCCCTTATGTTATTCCTCTTCCATTCTTATGTCTATCCAATCCATTCTCCACTCAGCAACCACATCATTCTGAAACACGAATCAGAGGCTTCCTATTTCCTTAGAATAAAATCCAAACATCCAAATTCCTTCTTCTGACCCACAAGGCATGCGCTGGCCCCTGCCTGCCAATCTGGTCACAGCTCACTCTCTCTCGCTGTGATTCCCACACTGGGGCCTCTTCTTAGTTCCCTGACACACTAAGATTTTTCTCCTCACAGGGCTTGGCTGGTTCCTGTGCCAGGAATACTAATTTCTCTTCTCTCCTGGTTAGCTATGTTTCAGTCCTTTGCTTAAATGCCATTCGTCTGGCGGTTACGATTTTGTTTTGATAGCAAATGAGAAACTCCCACTTGAAATACCCTAAATAATAAAGGGAATCTACCGACTTATGTATGTAACAAATCCTGAAATAGTGCTGGCCTCAAGACAGGCTTCACTTATGCCTCAGAAGACCTCATAATTTCCAGAGAAAGAGAGACTCTTCTGGTAGTTCCTGCTTAAGTCCAGAGATTCATTCCCTCATTGGCCTAAACTGCATCACATGCCACAGCTAAATCAATCACTTTAGAAGTGGGACATTCCAGGGGGTGGGACTAAATTTGCTTAAGCCAATCAGGACACTCCCACCTCCCCCAGAGCTGATGATGAAATTATGCAGGACCAAACAACATGGCGACTTTGGGGAGGGTTTAACTCCCAGAGGATGGACAGGACTTTTGGCAGGAGAAATGGGAAATAAATATTGGGAATGCATCCAAAAATATGTTTATAATATTTTCTTAGAGGAGCCTTCACTGACCACCCCCATCTAAAGAATCCCCTCCGTTATTTTCCACTACTAATCCTACTTCCTTCCCTCATAACACCTGCTACTGTTTGTAAATATTTATTTTGTTTGTTTTCTGGTTTATCATCTGAATCTTCCACTAGGCTCTATCACTGAAGCAGATATCATTTGTTCACCTACTGCTGGGACATACTGGAAAATTCAATAAATATTTTCTTAGTGAAAGAAAAAAAAGAACAATTTTATTATTTTTCCAGGTTAGGCCTGGTTTTTACTAACAGGCATGGAAGGATAAGGGTGAATGTGAACACTATATTAATTTGGCTTTCCTTTGTCTGGAAGCTTAGTTCTCTTTCCTTTCCAATAATCCCTCAAATTCCCTTTTCCCAGATCTTGTCTTATTAACCCACCTGCTCCAGGCACTCTGGTAATTTGGTTATCCTTTTCATTTTTTTTTTTCTTCACCTAGCTTGAATTACAGTCTTCAATAGAAATCTTTATTTTATAAAAAGAGTTAGCTAAGTTACATTTTATGGAGGATCTAAGGACCAAGTCTTCTCTTTTTGTGTTCCCCTAGTGCCTACAAATGTAGGGATGTGCTTTACTGGGTGAAAAATCAACCACCCTCATGGAAAACAAGACTGAAGACAATGCCAGGTAGCAGGAAGAGAGAGGAAAAGTTAAGAGCAGGCCAAGAAAAAGAAAAAGCTGCCAGTAAAAAACAAAGATTGGAAAACAGGGAAGTGGGAGGTCTTTTGGGTGAAAGGGGCATAGCTCGAAAGAAAAAAAGTCATACTGAACTTGGGAAATAAGGACGAAAGAAATCATACAATAGAAATAGACTGGAGGAAACTTCTTTCCTTCTGACCTTTATTCATTTATTTTTCAACAACTACTGAGCTCTGCTATGTGCCAGGAGCACTCTTCTAGGTGCTGAGGATATGGAGGTGACCAAAACCTGCAAGCCCCTGCCTGCCCGGAGTTCACATTCTAGAAAGGCAAGACAGACATTAAGTAGACATAGAAAATGGACTGCTGGACATAGATATCATGGTGAAAACACACACCTACTTTTGCTCCTTCTTGACACCTCAGAGAATGCCAATAAAGATAGCTTAAAACATTTTTTTTTAAAATTTTTTTGAGATGGAGTCTTACTCTGTTGCCCAGGCTGGAGTGCAATGGCATAATCTTGGCTCACTGCAACCTTCACCTCCCAGGTTTAAGCAATTCTCCTGCCTCAGCCTCCTGAGTAGCTGGGATTACAGGTATGCGGCAGCATGCCTGCCTATTTTTTTGTCGTTGTATTTTTAGTAGAGGTGAGGTTTCACCATGTTGATCAGGCTGGTCTTGAACTCCTGATCTCGTGATCCACCTGCCTTTGCCTCTCAAAGTGCTGGGATTACAGGTATGAGCCACTGTGCCCGGCCCAAGAAAGGTACATTTTAAAGGCAATACTCATGGATAAGGAAAAGGGGAGAGAAGTCAACAGTAACAAAGGTGGGAGCAGGACGGCAAACTTGAGAAAAATACATCTTAAGTGGAAAGAAGAGAAAGTGATTAGTGTAAACCTGGTTTTACACTAATTGGTGTAAAAGGAATTGGTGGCATCAGGTGAATCTGGAGTAGAGAGTGTGTGTGTGTGTGTGTGTGTGTGTGTGTGTGTGTGTGTGTGTGAAGGGAGCAGGAAATAAAGAGGATCAGTTGAGAGGTTGTTGAAGAAGCAGTCAGCTCCCCAGACAGTCTCTTCTTCCTCTACACCCATGCAGAGAAAGGCGCTTTATTCTTTGGAGATGGCATCAGGCCCAGCTGAGAATGGAGGACTGAGCACAAACAAAGGGATAAGTGAGTGTATGCAGACAGATGCCCCGAGAAGATGGCGCCCAGGCATGGAACCTCAGGAGGAGATTGGAGAACTCTCTCTGAAGAGTCTGACCATGTCAAGAGAGAAAGATTCAAAGGTATGAATATTGGGGTTTCCAACCAAGTGATGCAGTGCCACCATGCCATATAGTGAAACTCTTCACTCAACAAGCCCCACCTGGGCATTCAGAGCTACCAGTCACCAATCAGCATTTCAGTTCCCTGTTCCTCAGATGAGCGATGGCCAAGAATTACTAGACATCTACAAAAAGATTCTAATAGGAAAGACAAAATAAAAATCAAAAACAAACAAACAAAAAACAACTTGGAAGGAAAAGATTATGTAAGGAGAAGGAAATTTATGAGACAGAGAGAAAATTATCATTAAATGTCCAGAAAGATAAAAAAGAGATATTGCAATAATGAAATAAGTACTGGATGCTAAAAAACTAATATTCAGAGAACTAAAAGGAGCAGCTGGAAATTAAAAATGTAACAGCAAAAGTGAAAAACTCAGTAGAGCAATTAGAAAGTTGAAGAAGGCTTACCCAAAGTAGAGTGAAAAGACAAAGAGATGGAAACACAGGAGAGAAAAGATGAGAAAATGAGAGGAACAGTCCAGGAGGTCTAAATATAGAGATTTCAGAAAGGGAAGAGAGAACAAAAGAGAAGGGAATTGTCAAATAAAGAATCCCAGAAAAATTCCCAGAATGAAAAAACATGAACTTCTAGACTGAAAAGCAGGTACCAGGTGACCATCATAATTGCACAATGGGTGAAAATAGTCCTATGTTCATATCATCATGTACTTTCAGAACATGAAGCTAAAGAAAGAGCTTAAAACCTTGCAGAGGGCAGAAATATGCCACTTACAAAGGATTGTTAATTAGAATGGTTTTTAATTAGAAAGGTGCTCAACACTACGATTCTCAATAGAAACATTGGGAGCAGAAACTTAAAGGAGTAATGCCTTTGAAACGCTGAAGGAAAATGTTTTCAGACCTAAGATTCTACTTCCAGCCAAATTTTAAATCAGCTGTGAGCACAGAAGAAAAGTATTTTCAGATGTGTAATATCTCAAAAAAAAATATGTCTTCCATGCAGCCTTTCTCAGGAAGGTATTGGAGCATATGCTTACAGTATACCAAGAAAAATAAATATGCTACAGTCAGGAAACAGAATAGCCTTGGGATGATGGTAAAGAGAGATTCCAGGATGTTAGCAATGTACCAGACGTATTGGGTGACCATTCTACATTATACCATGTCAGAAGGTGTAGTTGGGAGAGCACTGTCAGAAATTGAAATGACAGGGCATGTCATAAACATGATATCTATTGAGAAGATTTGGGGAAATGGTGAAATTTGGGTTTCATTGCTGATACTAACACTGAACTCTAAGCAAATATAAAACAGTAAAACTGGTAACTCCAGGCAAAACAGAAAAAATTGGAAAGGAAAAGTAATAATGGAATTCTATATGGTTCATTGATTGCATTTGCATAGTCATAATTATGTAACACTGAATGTTAACTTATTCAAAAATATTGTATATGAGGAGGACAGAGGGATGGAAAGTGTGTGCATGTGTGATGGGGGCATAGAGAAGAAAGAGAATCAAAACCATCAGTTTCCATACTGAGGAGTCAGTAAATAATTCCTGCAGGTTACTGTTTGTTTCCCCTTTTTTAGATTTTGAGGCAATGATAACACCGAGAAAAATATCAGTTAAAGTCATTGAATGTAACAGCAAACAGGCATATGAAAAGGTGCTCAACATCACGATCATTGGAGAAAGGCAAATCAAAACTACAATGAGATATTATCTCACCCCAGTTAAAATGGCTTTTATCCAAAAGACAGGCAATAACAAATACTGGTGAAGATGTGAAGAAAAGGGAACTCTTGTCCACTATTGGTGGAATGTAAATTACAACCACTTTCTAGGTTCCCCAAAAAACTAAAAATAGGTTGGATGTGGTGGCTTACACTTGTAATCCCAGCACTTTGGGAGGCCGAGGTGGTCGGATCAGTTGAGTCCAGGAGTTCCAGCTGAACGTGGGCAACATGAAGAAACCTCTGGGTCTCTACAAAAAATACAAAAAATTAGCCGGGCATGACGGCATGTACTTGTAAGTCCCAGCTGTTCAGGAAGCTGAGGTGAGAGGATCCCTTGAGCCTGGAAGGTGGAGGTTACAGTGAGCCGAGATCATGCCATTGCACCCCAGCCTGGGCAACAGAGCAAAACTCTGTCTCAGGAAAGTTAAAAATCAAAAACCAAACCAAACAAAAACAAAAGCTAACAACAGAGCTACCATATGAGCCAGCAATCCCACTGCTGAGTATACTCCCAAAAGAAAGAAAATCAGTATATCCAGGAGATATCCACACACCCATGTTTGCTGCAGCACTGTTCACAATTGCCAAGATTTGGAAGAAACCTAAGTGTCCATCAACAGATGAATGAATGAAGAAAATGTAGTACATATACACAACAGAGCACTATTCAGTCATAAAAGGAATGAAATCCCATCTTTTCAACAACATGGATAGAACTGGAGGTAATTATACTAAGTGAAATAAGCCAGGCACAGACAAACATCACATGTTCTCACTTATTTGTGGGATCTAAAAATCAAAATAATTGAACTCATGGATAGAGAGTAGAAGGGTGGTTATCAGAGGCTGGGAATGGCAGTGAGAGGGAATAGAGAGGAGGTGGGGATGGTTAATGGGTAAAAAAATGAATAAGAAAGAATGAATAAGACCTCATATATAATAGCACAACAGGGGGACTATCATCAATATTAATTTAATTGCACATTTTAAAATAACTAAAACAGTATAATTGAATTGTTTGTAACGCAAAGGATAACTCTTGAGGGGATGGATACCCCATTTTCCATGATGAGATTATTTTGCATTGTATGCCTGTTATCAAAACATCTTAGGTACCTCATAAAAATATACCTACTGCGTACCCACAAAAATTAAAAATAAAAAAAATTTTTAAAATATACATTGAATGTAGTTGGCTCTGGATAGGAAAAATGGAAGGGATAGGAGATTGCTGCTTCTCATAATAAACTTTGTAGATATAATTGATTGTGTAAACTCTGCATGATTAACATTAAAAAAGAATAAGACCAAAATCAAAGAAAAGGAAAACACTAGAAAGAAATATAGGCTGGGTGCAGTGACTCGTGCTGGTAATCCCAGCACTTTGGGAGGCCAAGACAGGGGAATTGCTGAGCCCAGGAGTTGGAGACAAGCCTGGGCCACATAGCAAGACCCTGTCTCCACAAAATAAAAATTATTATTAAAAAATAATAAAAAAGAAAGAAATATAGCAAAATGTTAGTTGTTTATCTCTGAGTTTGTGGTAATAGATTCTTTTTATTTTTAAATTTTAATTTCTAAAATTGTCTACATTTCCCAAAATGAACATAGCTTACTTTTTAAGAAGCACCATATGGTCATTTATTTTAATAATGTATTTTCCTTTGGAACATTGTTCTTTTTCTTTCTATTTTTAGTTGACATGTAGTAGTTGTGTATATTTGTGGCATACAGAGTGGCATTTCATTACATGTATATAATGTGTAATGATCAAACCAAGGCAAATAACATATCTATCACCTGGAACATTTATCATTTCTCTGTGCTGTGAGCATTTAAAATCCTCTCTTCTGGCTCTTTGAAAATGTACACTAAATTGTTGTTAGTCAGGACCATCCGGCAGTGTATAGAATGCTAGAACTCATTTCTCCAATCTGGCTGTAATTGTGTATCCCTCAGCCAACCTCTTCCTATCTTCCCTCCCCTCTACCCTTCCCAACCTCTAATAATCACAGTTATTAGAGTTCTATTTCTATGAGCTCATTTTTTTAAAACTCCCGTATATGAGTGAGAACATGGAGTATTTATCCTTCCGTGCCTGAACATTTCACTCAATGTCCTTCAGATTCATCCATGTTGAATATGGCTTAGTTTTTAAATGATGAAACACTCATATTTTAGGTTAAGGGGAGTGAGAGTTATAGGGAAACATATTAGTTTCCTTTTGTTCTTTTTTTTTTTTTTTTTTATTTCTTTTAAGAGACAGAGTCTCACTATGTTGCCCAGTCTGGAGTGTGGTGGCGTGATCATAGCTCACTGAAGCCTTTACCTTCTGGGCTTAAGTGAGAAAGATACTAGTTTTCATAGGAGGATTTGGTTGTCGGGGGCATTGCTAATGGTGACATTTGGCCAGGTCTTTGAGGGAGCAGACCGTGTGGACACTCAGAGGAATGGGTGGAAATGTGCTTGAGCCTGTGAGGAACAACAGAGGTCAGCTGTGGTCCTCGTGGAGGGCAGATGGAGGTCAGAGGGAGAGAAGATGAAGTCAGACAGTGGCTGGGGATCAAGCCCTGTAGAACCTTATAGGACATGTTAAAGACTAGATTTCATTCTGACTACTACAGGAAGCTGTTGGAGAGTTTGGAGGAGAAAAGTGCCATGATCTGATTTGCATTGTAACGCTGTGACTGCTGTGTGTCTGGGGGTGGGAGCCACAGGGAGCAAGGCGGGAAGAAGTAGGCAGGACCTGAAGCTGGAGGAGTGGTCAGGAGGCTTTCGCTATCGTCCAGATTCAGGATTCTTCAGGATTAGTCACTGGTGTTCAGAAAGTTTTTATTTTAGCACAGGAACTGCTTTTCAAAGGAAATCTTACCTTGATTTCTTATCTATAAAACATTAAAGTGAAGGACACAAGGGAAGTGGCTTTAGTTGAAGTAGGAGGTTGGGGGGTCCAGAGCCCCCTGCCCCCCTCCCCTCAACCCTGCTGTGTCTATCTGGGGATCCCTGGAGGTGAGCCTTTGAACCTAGAGTTCTCCTGATCACCACCTGGACACCGATTCCACCTACTCCCCGTTTCATGGAGGAGGCCAGCCATGAGGAGTGGGGTTTGAGTAGGACGGTGCTCTGTGGCGGGCAGCCCTATGCAAACCTACCCCCAAAGTCTGAGGAAGCTGAGAGGCTGAAGAAAGAGGCAGACAAATGCAGTTTCTCAGAAAGAAACATTTAATAGAGACTTAGGAACAGAAGCTATGTGTTGCTCTGGTGGAGGCTCCAAGACAAGATGGTGGATCCTTGCGCCATTACCTCCTAGACCCAAGGCTCAAATATCACGGAGAAAGAATGCTCAGGACAATTGCTGAAAGGCTGGGTTTATGGTGAGTGCCATAATATCAAGGCTGTTTGACGTAAGAGCAGGATTTATGGGAAGCACCCCTCCTACACAGGGAACAACAGATAAACTGGAAATCTTAAAGGCCTTCCCCAAGTTGGGGTTAATCAGAAGTTAACATGGCAGATTAGCATCCAAGATGGAGTCACTTTGGTCTCCACAGAGGGCTTCCTAGGTAGGGTTCATGTTGAGGGAAAAGATGGAGAGATAGGAAAAAAAAATCATGTTCCATGTCCCTGTGGGGAGACAGCCTCTGTGGAGAAGGCAGAGCAATAAATACCCTGGCATCTCCTGCCAGCTCAGAGTGGTTCCCACTGTACAACGCTGCTTCCAGCAGCTTTTAGGCCAAATGTAGTATATCAGGTTTTCACTTTGTCTAGCCACCCATTTCCTCCCCAAAATGAGACATGCTTTGACCCAACCTGAATCCATAAGACAAGCTGGGAGGGTGCAGTGGCCCAAATGAGGACAGTGGTGAGGCCTCTTCCATTGGGAGGACTTAGGCTCTAACTTCCCCCACTAGTGGCATGCTAGTAAATGATGACTGGTAAAAAGTAGGAAGGAAGGAAGGAGGGAAGGAGGGAATGAAAGAAGGAAGAGGCAGGGAGGGAGGGGCCCTCCAGCACTTGCAGCTTTCTGTGGTGTCAATAGTCCTGTCATGATGGATTTATTGTCACCAACATGAAGTCACTGAACTGGAAGCTGGGAAGAGATAGGCACTTGTACATCATTATACAGTTCTTCCCCCCTACACACAGTACATCAAATCACCTCACAAGCTTAGACAATAGCAAAATGCAGTAACAATATGAAAGTGAGGACTATTGAGTATTCACGACATTTTGTTTAACTTATTAATGGCTGTATTTAATAATTAGCTGTGTTTAAAAACCAGCTGGCACAATTTCTGAAACTTTAACAATCACCTCTCAAAAGACAGTTTGAGACATCTCTGGCTCCACAGCGCTCCACCTCTCAAAAAAAAAAAAAAAAATCCCTCTGAACTTCAAATAAAGAGTTTCAGTCTGTAAGCAAATGGTGATACATCTATACAGAGGAATAATTCACTCGACAATGCATAGGAATACACCCAACAGGATAACCCAACGTCCCCAATGAAGCTAAGACACTGTGCCAAATGAAATAAGTTCATCTTAAAAGGTTTGCATAAGGTGTGACTCCAATTTTAGGACAGGCTTGCAAGATGAAGCTCTCATGATGGAGAACAGATCGGTGGTTGCCAGGCATTAGGGATGGTAGGAAGAAGTGACTCTAAAGGGTCAGCTAGGGACAGCCTTTTTGGTGTTGGATGTTCTGTGTACTGATTGTGGTGATGGTACCTGAATCTATATATGTTTTAAAATTCATAGAACTATATACCCATCCAAGTCAATTTTATTGTATGATAATTTAAAAAAAGAAGAAAAGTTAGCATAGTATGAAGCCCCTTTCCCTAAACCAGAAACAACAAACAGATAGAATATCATTCTGAACGGGGCAAATATTTCTACTCTTTTGGACCTTTTTGATTCCTCTGTGAAATGAAAGGCCTGGATAGTGAGGAGTTGCAGATGCTAATGCCTGTGAGGAGGCAGTGGGTAATGTAAGTGGAAGACAATATGGAGTGGTGGGGACTATAGAGAACTGGCGGTTTACACCTGACTAAGAGGAACAGCTTCAGCTGGAGCCTCAGCTGAGAGTTGCTATGCTGGACTGCAGCCCTGATTGGGTAGATCGTTTGCATTTCGAGATAGGCAAGAACTCTGGATGTTTTAAAGTTGAAATTTCCTTATTTGTAAGCACTATTAGAACCCAACTATGCATGTCTGTGAATTGTATTCAACCAGGAGACCACCAGTTTGCAGCCCCTGGACGGCATGTACTATATCAATCTTTTGAGCATTTTAGGTCATGACTGTAAACTCTGATAAGCAGTGTACCAGGCTCTTTATCCGAGATCTGGAAGTAATTTTGGAGGGTCTCCTATCAGTGAATGTAAAATCGAGGCCTCTAGATGCTAGAGCATCTTGCAACTACCTAAGAATCCAAGACTCTTTTTTTAATTTTTTTTTAAGTTTGACTGTGTGCGTATTTTTTTGTTTTGTTTTGTTTTGTTTTCCTACTGCAACAAAAAGTAGTTTGGGGGGTCAGCTAGAAATGGTTCATGTTCTGCTTCTTCCACTTACTAACTAAAGACTTTGAGGAAATTATTTAACTTTTTCTTGAGTTTCAGTTTACTCATCTGTAAAATCTAAAATGTAAAAATGTAACGTAAAATGTAAAATGCAATAATAATCCCTTAATCCCTTCCTTGAGAAGGCACATATGCTAATTATTATTATTAATCCATCCCCCAAATGTGATAATAACATTGCTTAAGAAAAACCATCTCAGAGGAAATAGTAATAACTGTTATTATCTTTGTAAATAGCATGGAGAATCACCGCCTAGCCCAGGACTCACAATTTCCATCAACAGACTTCTGGGACGAGAAGAGGAAAACTTATCTCAAAGGTGGGAATTAGGAGAGAGTAATGACCCAGTGTGGCCTTCTACAAATGAAAAATCAGTTTGTGTAAACTTACACAAATTTTTGCATTCTAGTCTATGGTAAATTCAGACCTATTTTAACACAAAGATGTTTTTTGTTTAGTTGTTTTTTGAGATAGAATCTTACTCTGTCACCCAGGCTGGAGTGATGGCTCACTGCAACCTTCACCTCCCAGGCTGAAGCGATCCTCCCACCCCAGCCACCCCAGTAGCTGGGACTACAGGCATGTACCACCATGCCTGGCTAATAATTTCATCTTTTAATTTTTATTTTTAGTAGAGATGAGGTCTTGCTATGTTGCCCAGGCTATTATCAAACCCCTGGGCTCAAAGGATCCTCTCACCTTGGCCTCCCAAAGTACTGGGATCACAGGTGTGAGCCACTGGACCTGACGTGAAGATGTTTTAATTTACCTACTGGTTACATTTCTTCCAGTCCTCTTCTTCCAACTGACATTCCCTAGGAAGTGGCTGGTTTATCCTGTGGCTTCATGCACCTTCCGATCCCTCCTGTCTTCCACTGCTGCCGGCTGAGGATCTGTAACCCCAGTTTGAGAAGCACAGCTTCAGAGCCCTCGAAGCAGCAGCGGGCTGGGGAGCAATGTCCTAGTCAACGCGGTGTTACAAAGGGGTGGCCCTGAGGCCCCCATAGTGAAAGAGTGGAATCAGGGGCTAAGTAAACTGGACCAAGCTCTCCCTGCCTAATTTGGTAAATTTGTGCTAGAGGAAACATATGCTGTGTCATTCCTGTCACCAAGATGAGAAGGCAAGAGAAAGATGTGGAGAAGTACCTCAGTCAGGGCAACAAATCCCGAATGAATATTCCCTGCGGCAGGCTGTGCCTGAAAGCTGCGGGCAGAAGGGGAGCCCGATAGGACTAGCCAAGCGCCAGAGTCAAGAGGCTGAGAAGCGGGGACAATAGGAATGACAACTGAGCGAAGAGGGGAGGAAGCTTGGTCACTGAAGGTCAATTGCATACATTTAGGGTGTGGGGGGCTGAAAAACTTTAGTATTGGGTACCCCCACAGTCTTTTAATATGATTGGGGTGAGATGTATGAGCATTGCATTTGCTGGGTTTGACCTACAGTCAGCTGCATGGGCCATATGGTTTCCCTGACCCATAAAAGCCACTAAGTGAGGAAGTAATTCATTGCTAGAGGTCACTGTCCGCACCAGAATATCCTGGTGTATTCGCCTCATTGTTTCCTTAATAAGGCGATAGAGAAGAGCAGGATTGTGGAAGGGGGGCAGGGGGTGGTGCAGGATGGGCTGTTCTTTATGCTAACAGTGAGACCCCATATGTTTGGGAGGAGGGAGATAGGCATGCCTGGATCCTCTGGCATGGCGCTTCACAGGGGCTTTTCCTGCCCTACGGCTCAGCAAAGTGTGGGAGAGGGAGAGCCGGGGACATAAAGAGGAAAAAGGGGTCATGAACTTCAAATGCATAACTCGGTATTTGCACAGATTGTCGGAAGAGAGGACATTTCATAAATGGCAAATTATTCCAGATCCCAGGGAAAGAGGCCAATATGTTTTATGAATTGGTGCCATCAAGGAGAGGACCGTTTCCTCCCCAAACAGTGCAAATTGAGAAACATTAAAACAATAGCTGCTGATAAGCCTTTCACTGGAAGCTGGAATTCCGACAGTGGTTCCTTTGCTGGAGTAGCTGCCCTGTTTAACAATGAGCTTCACACAAAGCTCATTGTGCAATGAGCTCCGAATCTGCGCTGGAAGACCCTGCAGCAGGCAAGCCTAGAAAGTTTGCTAGTATGGTGGAGAGTCTTTTCTTTCTTTTTCTTTTCTTAACAGCCCTGGGGCTTCGTGGCAACAACTATTTCAGTGATTGCACCCTGGGTTTCTCAGTCTTATCTGAAGATGTTATCTGTAAAGACTTGCAGTAGGAACATTGCTCCAACACCTTGTCTGATCCGCTTCTGCTTTTAGTATGAAAACATATGTACTGATGCTAAGAACATTTTTGACGTTCTGTGTTTTTCAGGCTCTGTAAAAGCAAGTCTGCTGAATTGCTACCTGGGCATTAAGAAATGGTCCCTCAGAGCATTTTGGACTAGCACCAGATAATCCTAATCAGCACAGGGCTAAATGAACCCTGGGGTCACTTAACCCTTGGACAGGTAGGATTTTAAGAAGCTAGTCCCATGTTAAAATGTGCCCTAGTAATAGCTCAGAACAAACATTTCACATGGGATTTTATGGCCTGCACAACCTATAAGGCCTCTGACTTCTCCCAGATTGAATCATAATAGCCACGATCCCTTGGGCCACTGCTTCTGGGTCTTTTCAGCTTCTGGTACTTAAAGATCGAGGTGCTACCTGGAAGGGCTTATATCTGGGAAAGAGATGGAAATCCAAGGAGATCACAAGCTCCTCCATGCCCTTTAGTGCCAGGCTGAGGGTAGTCTGGGGAGGCAGGGGCTAGCGGTTACTTGTGGAACTCAGAAGTGGTGCATGTGGGCTTTAGTGCTTTGTCTTGTGAGTCTGGGTTAGCACTCACAGTCATAGTACCTTGACTTTCCCAATGACATTGTTTCGCTTTATGAAAAGATTGGGCCTGTGGAATCAGGCGACCTGGTTTAAATCACAGTTTATGTTACTACTACTGTGTGACTCTGGACAAGTTTGTTAATCTCTCTGGACCTTAGTTTCCTAAACTGCAAGGCAGGGCCCATAATACCTGCCTCAAATGGGTTGTGAGGATCAAAATCTGCAGCGTGTCTGGGAAGAAACTGAAATGTATCCTTTGTATGTGTGATCCAGCCGGGGATGCCCCGTTCTCTCTCCATAATATAAAAGACGTGAAGGCCCCATCCATTTAGCCTGTTATCTCTCAACTCAAATTCATGTCCTTGAACTTTTCTTCTCCTAAACTTGTTCTTTCTTTGGGTAAAGTTCCAAAGGCTTTCATAAAACAAATGTAGTTTTTAGAAGGGATATCGTCCATTAACCCCTTAGCTCGAATCAGCTTAGGGACTATCTAGAAAATGATGATGAGAGAAGAGGAGACATAAATGGGTACTAGAGAGGAGAATGTGAAGGTTTTTCCAGCATAGGGATCTCAGTTCTTGACCATGGGTGGGGCGAAAGCAGTTGGTGGGAAGGGACTCAGGAAGTGTTGAGTAGAGAGGTAGAACTGGAAGAATCAAGAGCCGAGAGAACATGGGAGGGGAACACAGACGAGGCAATAATGGGCATAGTATGGCTGTTAGGCCCAGAAAGGAGAAATCAATTTACCCCTGAGATACAGGGGAAGGGAGAAAGAATGGGGTGGAGGGCAAAGATAGAGAGTCCAGAAAGGGGAGAGGGAGATTGGCCAAGCCAGTTCAGCAGGTAAGAAGGGAAAAGGCGAGGCTTTGGCACCAGTGACCATTGATATACTCCATGCCTCAGACGCTTCCACTTGATCTTGAGCAATTAAGGTATTTCCAATAACTGTCAGTTTCCACATCTATACATGGGGATGATAATGTCTAATTTGAAAAGCCGATTAAATGAGATGCTGCAGAGGCTTTCAGTAGACAATCCTCTGCACATCATTCGCATCTTCAGCCTCATCGTTTGCTGACAGTGGCAGGCTCTGGGGTGCCTGGGGATTAGGAGAGCTGATGTCTCCAGCCCAGGATCAGGACCAGACAGGACAGAGCCAGGCAGGGGTGTCCAGGACTAGGACCTGTTCTTTAAACCAAGAGGATGGTTACAGGAGTACAGAGAACAGAGTGCTCCTGCTGTCTGCAATGCCAATAGCTGCACACAGGGTAGGTAGAGGGGTCAAGTCCAGAGAGGTCTTGGTGATGGTGAAGAGCTGTCACCATGGCGACAAAGTGGAAAGATGTTATTAGGAAGGAGAGGCTGGGTGGCTCCTTAGCAAGAAACCAGCCCAGAAATACTAATGTGCAACGAGGCCATGATCAGGTACTCTGGGGTCAAGAGGCCTGATGTGATATCACTAACAATGTCAAAGTCTTGAGAATCCTTAGGTGGCCAGAAATAATAATATGGACTAAAGTCATCCCAGGATGAAGAACTAGGTCATGGTGAAGGATAGCCTTCAAGAAAAGCCATGACGTGAAGAGATGACCCTGCTAGACCTAGCAAGTCCGCTAGGGAGAGGCACGTGCTTTGACGGGGACATGGTGGGGGAGCTCTTGAAGCAGAGAGGTGCATATTGTGTTTGGCTTACGCATTAAAAAAAAAACAAAACAAAACAGAGCCAACATTTAAAATGTTGTTTGAAAACAAAATTGAGATTGCTAACTTCTGTAGAAAAATAGGGTTATCTGGCAATCCTCTGAATTTCTATTGGGCAGCTTCATTGCTGCCCCTATGAGAAGGGGCAGTGACTTTTCAGTTTGCTTCATTGCCTATCAGTCCCCATCACTGAGGTTAAGTGTCATTTGTTGTTTATTTTTGAATTGTGTTTTGGTTTCTCCATGTAGGAAAATATTTCTAAGTGTGCATGGAAGTATGCACCTGGAGGTGTTTGAGCTGGTGACCTTGATGTGAAGCAAGGGCTGTGCCATTGAAGTTGGGTCCCGAGCTGATGGCAGAAGAGGGGATCCTAGCTGTTCCGGGAGTACCTCATGGCCCTAGTGCCAGGTAGAGACAGACATGGGGAGACAGAAGTAGTGTGCTGGAAAGGACTGAAAGAGGAGACAGGAAATGGGGAGAGGCCGGTCAAAGGATGTAAAGTAGCAGATGTGTTCTCGAGCTCTAATGTTAATAAAATTGTATCGTGTTAGGATTTATTTTTATTTTTTTGAGATGGAGTCTCGCTCTGTCACCCAGGCTGGAATGCAGTGGTGCAATCTCGGCTCACTGCAACCTCCACCTCCCGGGTTCAAGCGATTCTCCTGCCTCAGCCTCCCGAGTAGCTGGGAGTATAGGCACACACCACCATGCCCGGCTAATTTTTTATTTTTAGTAGAGACGGATTTCGCCATGTTGGCCAGGCTAGTCTTGAACTCCTGACTTCAGGTGATCCACCCAACTCAGTCTTCCAAAATGTTGGGATTACAGGTGTGAGCCACCGTGCCTGGCCTGCATTAGGAATTTGTATTAAATAGGTTTGGCTGCTCTTGTCACAAAAAAGTAACAAGTAGAATGTCTTCACTGTAGTAGCCATTTTACTGCCTGTATGTGTCCCATAACATTATGCTATAACCTCAAATATACACAATGGCATTTGTTTAAAAAGAACAAAAAAAGAGAAGCGACTGAAAACTAAGGTGAAAGAATTTTACAAAAATCTTGCAAAAAAGGCTACTATTCCTAGGGCTACTTACTTGGGTCCTTCCAGAGTCTTGCTCATTCAAAGGGGTTGTATCTAGCTATCCCTCCTCTCTTTCACAAGGACTGAGCCTATGGGAAGAAGGGGTTTTGTGGAAGATCTTTCTGGGTGTCTGCCTAGCAGCAGGCTGTGAGGTGTCCATCCCATCTACTTCTTGCTGGCAGAGTTCACCTCTTATTTTAGAAGTTAAAAGTATCAGATTTTCCATTTTTCTAGCCTCCCTTGCAACTAAGGCATGGTATGAAGTCCAGTTTTGGCCAGCGGACTTTGAGGGAAAGTTTCCTTGGGGACTTTGGGAAAAGGTTTTCTTCCCCCAATGAAGCATGGTTCATGAGAGGAAGCACCCACTTTCTTCAACCAGATGTTACTGCATTGATACAGAAGGCGTAAACCACGATGACCATCATGTTCTATGAGAGGACGCATGGCACAAGGAACTTGGCAGAATGGAAAGCTACCAAGTGCCTGGTCCTTGGCGTCATTTTTGACGCACTGAAAAACCTTGCACTACCCGCCTCCAGAATTTTTTATGTGCAGCAAGACATTTTCTTCACTGTTTAGGTTAATGTAAATGAGATATTCTGTTACTTGCAGCTGAAAGCATTTGAATGGATAAAGTCTTCATCCAGAGCTGGGCTTCTTCAAGGGGGACATGGGCCAGTGTGCTGGGGGACACATTCAGTGACTAAACACAGTGTATTTTCCTAGTGTGCCCTTTTAACTTGATGATAGCTGAAAACCGTACTTTCATGTGAAAACACATATGGATATTGGTTTTGGGAATTAAATTCACAACATAAAATAGGAGTCTTGAGACTACTTCCAGGCGAGCATCCCAGAGCCTTGGGAAATTTTATGATGCAAGCAAATAGCATTTCTCTTTCTATTGAGCACAGACACAAGAAACTCAAATTAAACTGCGATTGGAGAGATTGAGCCAGACACAGAAAGGATTGTGTCTATTGTGATTATTAAAGAGGTTCTAAATTGGAATCGAGGCAGGACAATGGAATGTCAGAGCTTTGGAAATTTTAAAGAGAGGGGTATTGTGGTTTCAAATGCAGTTTTGCCTGGACTAGTTTTCTTGACTTCCTAGGTCCCTGTCAGTGTCTTGCCATTGTTCTGTATTTGTGAAGAATAATGATTTTTTTTTTCTTAGATGATGACTGCATTCCAGACCGTTCAGTGTTTCTCTGGTAATTTATCCTTTGTTTTAATTCAATGTGCTACTCAAAATGCTACCCTGGAGTTTTCCTTTAAGTAGTTAATGTGAATGAAAACAGAAAGTTGCCAGGAGTCAGCCAAATGTTGAGACAGATTGTAAATACCTGTAGGGAAAGTATTTAAGCATTTCCGATAGGAAGGATACTGTAAATTTTACATGCAGGGGCTCTGCTTCAAAGCCCAGATCCCAGCTTTTCTTTTCACTTGGAGACTTCTCAGACAAGGTCATCACAAAGGATCTACTGTTTCCACTGGCATTTACATCACCACTTTATCTTGTTATTCCTGATTTCTTGCCAATCATACTGAGAATTTCTCAAGGGGAGTTAAAAAGAATAACCAAACCAGCTTTGCCTCCTTGACAGTGAAGAAGAAGAAAAGGTTCTCTCTCTCAGAGACAGGCTTTCTGTTTTTTCTTTATTTTTGCAGTATGTTTTAATTGACACTCTGTCTTTGACAATCCCAGGGGTCTAAGCTGATGAAAAGCTGAGCTGGTTTTCTGCTTCCCAGCTCAAACTCATATTAAGTCATTTTTTTTAAACCAGGAATTTTGGAAAGGTGTTGATTTAGGGAAGAGCCTTATGAGATTTCTTCACTGGGTTACAAACCCATACTCCAGGCTACTAGACTGAGGACACGGCTGCAGCTTTTGGTTTTGTCAGCAATGGAGGCACAAAGGGTGACAACAGGAGGATGGAAGGAAGGCTGGGAATTGTTCGGATTCCTCTCTGTTCCAGGAGCATCTGTCCCCCGTTTGAAGAATGTTTATCGTGTGCTAGCTTGTTCTTCCAGGCTAGACCTGCTCTCCCATAGCAGCTCTCTGTTCAGCCTTCAGCTTCTTAGCAAGGCAGAGTGCTGTGTCCCTTCTGCCTTCATCTACTCATTCAGTCTTTCAACAGATTCATTATGTGCTTAATCATTGTTGCAACAGTTAACATTCTGTGAGGGCTTGGTCAGGAGGAGGTGTGGGTCGGAATGGTTAAAAGCATGGAGTCTGATGCCTGATTGCTTGGGATTTCCCATCTTAGACCCTATGGTGTTGCCACAGAATACCTGAGACTGGTAATTTATAAAGAAAAGAAGTTTATTTGTCTCATGATTCTAGAGGCTGGGATGTTCAAGTCTGGGCAGCCCATCTGGTGAAAGTCTTGTGTTGCTCATGGGTAAAAAAAGTGGAAGGGAAAATGGGTGCATGCAAAGACCAAACAGAAGAGGTAGCCTTGCTTTATATCAACCCACTTGTGTGGCAACAAATCTGTTCCCGAGAGACCAAGAACTCACTCATTCCCCCACTCCTTGAGACTGCATTAGTTCCTTCATTAGGGCAGGTCCCTCATGACCCAAACACCTTTGAAAAGTTCCACCACCTCTCAACACTGTCACATTGGCAAATACGTTTCACCATGAGTTATGGTGAAGACAAGCCACATCTAAACAATACTGCTGGGGATTGAATACTGATTAGCTGAATGATCTTGTTTCTAAACTTCAGTAGGCCCTGCGACGGTAGCATCCTACCAGCTTGTTGTGAGGACTGAATGAGGCATTGCATACACAGAGCTCAGCCCAGCTCCTGGGGGAACATAAAAAGCTGGTAGTCAGCCATCTTTGGAACCACTGTTGTCATTGCCATTAGCGTTTGGGAGCTCAAAACATGGCAGCCTTTTCCATAAAACTTTCCTCACTTCTGGGCATTTTTTTTTAGCCCTTTCTTCTTCCTGAGACTGCTTCTGCTGATTCACCATTTGGACGTACAACATCGGCCAGGTGCATTGCACTGTACTCAGTGCTATGGGGTGACAAAAAGATGGGGTATCAAAGGGCCTTCTAGAGGGTCTGCTGTCTGAAAGGAGCTAAACGTGGATGGACCCAGCGCTAGGCAGGACCTGATGCACGCTGATTTGTGTGCTAAGGGGTGGCAGGCAGCCATGGGTGTTGGCATGCCAGGAAGTTGGGTGGAGAAGGGCTGATTTGCAACAGAACCTTGGGTAACCCACTGCCTCTCTTGGGGCCTCACTTTTCCCATCTGTAAGACCAGGGAGGTAGCATTTTCAAACTTCTTAGACCAGGATCCATAGTAAGAAGCGTCCACAATTTTACATTGCCACTCTCAGAACCATATACATAATTGAAACATAAGTTTCTTGAAGCCATACTTACTCTTACTACATGAAATTCTCTGTCGTCTTTTTTTAAAATGCTGTTTATAACTCATTATATTGACTTCCTGATCCTAATGGTTCTGTTTGAAAATTCTGTACTAGATTATCCCTAAGAAGACTATCAGCTTGAACTTTCTGTAATTTTCATTCTACATGGGTTATATGGTTTTAAAGAAGAAGGAAGGAATGATTAGCCTCCTAGTTTTAATGTCTGGCCAGAGCCCAGCTAGTTTAATTAAAAAAAAAAAATATATATATATATATATATATATATATATATATATATATATATTTGGCTCCCATAGCAGCTTTCTGGAGTTTCAGGACATGGTCTAATGGAAATGAAGAGGCTAATTGCTGGGGTTAATTTGCTGGATCATAATGAGGCTGCAAACAGTAAAAAGGGCATTACTCATCAGAATTGAGTGGTTTGTGGAAAGGAAGGAAAGAACCATGTCATTAAAGTTTGTTTCTCTCCTGCTCTCTAGAGTATGGGAATTCTGGAAAGAATCCACTCTCCTCAGAAAAAAAAGTCAGCTTGTTTTAATTCCTAAATGGATATGGTCCTGTGAATTAGGGGAATAGGGAGAAATGACTTCTCTGGCTATATAAATGTTTGGTTTTGCCTTAATGTGTTTGTCCATTTGCTTGACTGCTCAGGAGATAGTCATCTGGAAACACAAGCTTCAGGAGAAACTTAAAAAAACTCAACAACTAATGCAAACAAAACTTACCACCCAACCTCCAAAACAAGAATACCAAACTGTCACCTTTCTCTCCACCTCCTTAGCCTGTGCTTTACTTCACTTTTCATAGAGAAGCTGCCACTTCCCATTGGCCCCTTTGGGACTATGCCTTTGACTGGGGCTTCTGAACACCCAGCTGGTTCCATGAAACACCTTCATGTTATCCAGAACCAATAGAAGACTTTTTCTTTCCTTCCTTCCTCCCTTCCTCTTTCCCTTCATCCTTCCCTTTCTCTTTTCCTTTCCTTTTTCTTTTCCCCTTTCCTTTCCCCTTCCTCCCTTCCTCTGTCCTTCCCTCCGTTTTTCCCTTTCCCCTTTCCTTTTTCATTTTTCCTTTCACCCTTTTCCCCTTTCCTTTTTCCCCTCCCCACCTTCCCCTTCCCCTTTCCTTCCCCTCTCTTTCCTTTCCTCTTTCTTTGCAGCTGTTTGTACCCTAAGGAAATTTCTGGAATTCTAGCGACTGTCGGAGATCAAATGGCCTCTTTAACATCTCAAGCTTTCCAAAGTTCTTTGCTCCAGACTTTCACCTTTCAGTCTTAAAGAAGCCAAAACTGCTCCCTGGCCCTTCCTATCTGCTGTCTGCCTTCGATTTTGATTAAAAATACAGGATTTAAAGTTTGCATGTTAGGTAAGTTACTGGACCTCCTATGCCTCTATACAGTGTTAACATGGTTAATACTACTAGGTTGGTGCAAAAGTAATTGTGGTCTTTGCTATTAGTTTTATATACCAAAAACTGCAATCACTTTTGCACCAACCTAATAGTAACAAATCTGTAGGATTAAATTATATATAAATACATACAAAGGGTTTAGAACCACATGGGAAGTTACTCAGTGAAACGCAATCAGTACTGTTACTGTTGATCTGTTTATCAGCCCCCAAACAAGGTGGCACATACAAAGACAGAGATGGAGAAAATGAAGCTAAAGGAGGAACCATGCGCCTAAGGTCATGCTGCAAAGTGTAGGGGGGAAAGGTGTGATCTGTCACCCGTCTTAAGGATCATCACCATAACAAAAGACAGGCTGACAACAGAAAAGCATAACAAATTTATTTGATCAAATGTTATGTGACATGGGAGCCTTCAGAAACGCAGATCCAAAAATCTAGGGAAAACTCTGTTTTTATGTTTAGATTTTATGAAAAGTGGACAGATATATAGAAATGTGATGGACAAAAGGGTGTGATCTAATGATCATGAAGCCAGAGACTCAGCAAGGCCTGCTCAGATTCTTCTTTGATTTTCTCTGTAACATTTCCTCCCATGGGGTATAAGACAGGAACCTCTGAAATGAGGGTCTTCAAGGGAGAAGGCAGAGAGTGACCTTTCTGGGTTTCTATGGCTTGCTTTTGGGGAAAGTGATTATAGTTTCTATGACTCACCTTAGGGAAGAGGGATTCTGGTTTCTATGACTTGCTTTGGCGGGGAAAATAAAGAGGGTAAGAGATAGGAGGGCACGAGACGGTCAGAGAATCCTTGCCTCTGAAGCCTTCCAATTTCCTTCAGTTCAAAGTACTCAGCATGCCCAAGCGCTATACTTTGGGGTGTCATTTTCTGAGCCCCAACACAAGTCAAGGCAGATTGAACCAAGATGGTGTCAGCTCCTCTGACTTGGTCCATCCATCGGCCATGGGAGGGAGGCAGCCACAAAGTCTTGGTGAAAAGGGGGTGAAAGTGGGGACTTCGTGAAATAGGGATAGAGATCGGAACCCTGCAGGGCTCCTAAATGGGTGAGTAAACCAATTGGAACCTGTCACTAGTCGGCTCTGGCTAAAGGTGACTGTAATAATAACCTTCTTGGTCGGGCGTGGTAGCTCATGCCTGTAATCCCAGTACTTTGGGAGGCCGAGGCGGGTGGATTACCTGAGGTCAGGAGATTGAGACCAACCTGGCCAACATGGTAAAACCCTGTCTCTAAAACAAAAATTGAAAAAATTAAAAAAAAAAATAATACCCTTCTTTTACCATAGCTGGGTCCTCTCATCAGAGCTTCAGGCTTTCTAAATTCAGAGCCTTCCTTAGGATAAGGAAATGGCAGTTTGCTTGAATACAATGGTCTTTTTAAGGCAGCTCAGATGTTTATCTTATCCCAATATTTACCCTATTGAATAGGATTTGGGTGGCTTATTTTTCTAATTCTCTGGGGAGTGAGATTTTACTGTGTTAAGTTGAATGTCAACTTTTAAATGAAAAATGGATAAAACAGAGAAAACTCTGTTCTGATCTAGGAGAGAAAAAGGCTCTGGT
Organism: Sapajus apella; assembly: GCF_009761245.1. NCBI lineage: Eukaryota > Metazoa > Chordata > Mammalia > Primates > Cebidae > Sapajus > Sapajus apella. Next base: position 576,013 of record NW_022436958.1, read on the forward strand.
AAAATCAGGCCTGGATTTTTCTCTACCCATAACCTTGGGGGCAAGGACCCCAGGGGAATGGCTGAAACCACTGCAGAAAAGCAACCACAGGACCCAAGTCCAGGCCTGCAGCAGGGAGCACCCAGGATGTTCTAGCATCTGACTGCCCAGAACAGCTGTTGACTGAGCCAGAGCTCCCAACCCCTGACTCCCCAGGTGGTCTTAGGTCTGGCCAGCCTTCCTGTTTGAGCCCGGGTTAAATCGTGATATCATTTATTCTTTCCCAGTGGGTCCAAAATGAGCTTCAGGAAATAGGATCTACGCCAACAACCTCTTCAAGTAAACACAACAAAACAAAAAGGCCAAATTAGCCCTGAGGGCATAGGTATGTGTTCAGCTACCATATCTCTTTTTAGAATGGAAGATTTAATTTACAGTATCCTCTTGTAACACCATCGAAAGCTTCCCTTCAAGATAAGACTGAAGACAACATGTGTATATTCATATTATCTGAAAGTCTCAAGGGTTTTTTCTTAGCCAGGACCATAAGTACTTAGATATGTATTTGCTTAATCCTCTCTACCATCCCATAAAATAGGGTTTTATAGATGAAGAAACCAAGGCACAGTGAAGTCAGGCTACATTGGGATTAAATAGCTCAAGAGCAGCAGAGCCAGGGTTTGAAAGTATGTCTGCATGACTCTGAAAGCTACGCTCTCAGCACTATACTCTTGGTGCAGTCCTTGGAAACTAAGCATGGTATGTGTGTATAAAGATAGTGGGCTTTATTTCCCTTAGTAAGCTTCCAGTTAGGTTAGAAAAACAGGACTGGCCAGAGGAGGGGAAAGAGCAAAACTATGGCTTGTACGTTTAGGATTCAAGTTGCAGCGTGTGTTGTTTGTGTGGTTTGAACCAAATTCTTTAGGTTTCTGAGATCGTGGCAGGAAGGCAGGACATGCTGCCACTTCCAAGCCATCTGAGCAATTTCATTTGTGCTCCTTAGTGGCTGAGGGAGCCATGAGCAAGTGGTTCAGAGAGAAAAGGCTGCAACTGTGCCAGACAGTGGGCATCTTTTTACTCTGCACCTTTCCTGGAGGCTGAGACTTTGTGAAAAGAGGAGGTAGACAGCAGCAGCCCATGAGCTCACAAGAATAAAAATCTCAAAGCAGACTTAAGTGTTTGGAGGTGAAAGTCTCCTCTTTCAGACTTTCACCCCCAAACATGAGAATTTTCCTAGTGATGTTTAGATATCTCCCATCAAGGAAGCAGGATATTTCCCTGACCCCTTCATAGGCAGGAACTAGAGTTCACGGGTGCTAGAACTATCTGGCTGCTTTGGTACCAGAAGGGGTGGACTCCACTCTCTTGGTTCCACTGTGTTTCACTCCTTATCGGTGAAGCAGCACAGGTGAATGGGTGCAGGAGCCAGGGGGAGTGCTTTTGGGAGCCAGCGGGAGCAAAACTCCATATGGGCCATGAGGCAGCATCTAGGATGGGTGCTGTGACCCCTGAAGCCCCAGAAGGAGTGTAACAATGCCCTTTTAGCTTTGCCATCCACAGGTGGCTTAAGTGTTAACAGCTCAGTGGAGGGTCAGTGTGACAACCTTTTGTACCCACACTCATGGCACCTGAGTTCTTGTCTGGTATCCAGGAGGAATGAGGTCATACAAATGAATTAGATGGTAAATGGGGGTGGGGGTTATTGCTGATTAAAGTGGCTCCCAGTGCTTAGGGGAGCTGAAAAGGGGGCAAAGTAGGAAAGTAATCTTCCCCTGGAATCTGGCCATCCCTGGCTGGACTCACCTCCAAAACTACACCATCAAGCTGTCTCTCTAAAGTCAAACTGCTTCTTTCTGATGTCGAACCGTAATCTCTGATGTCCAGCTGCTTCTCTTCTCTGCTGGCTGAGGCAGGGGTTTTTATGGGCACAGGATGAGGGGTGGAGTGGGCCATGGGTGGTTTTGGAAAAGGCAACACTCAAGCGGGAAAATAGGGATGTGTGTTCTCACTTTGGGCTTGGTATTAGGCTTTTCAGCTTGAGGGTGGGGCCCTTGCCAGAAAACCACCCTGTTTTGCCCAGAATTTCCCTGTCTCCTGTCCTTATTATCAGCACAGATTTGCTTATTCATTTAATTCAATCCACATGTGTCTACTGAGAGTGTTCTACATGCCAAACACTGTTCTAGAAGGTTGGAACACAAGAATGAAAAGATGAACAGTGTCTGTAGCATTAACAACAACAATGAAAACAATAACAGTGTTGCTATAATGAAAGGTGGCACAAGCAACATTAAAAATTAATCATAGAGTAGGAGAAAATAATTGTACCATACCTACCAATTAACTGGTCTTAATATGCATAATACGTAAAAAGCACTATAAACTAATAAGAACAAAGAACCTTCCATATAAAAATAGGTAGATAAGAGGACCAGATTATTCCCAGAAAAAATATCGGACCTTGGCTTGCATTCAGAATTTAGCAATGTGGGAAAATCCATTTACAAGTGTTGTAAGTGCAGCAAACAGAAACAGATACGAAGGTGTCACATCACTCTTGTGTTAGTTACTTTAGTTTGGTGATAGACAACTGGGTCCAAATTACCCTTAATAGATATCTTAAGTCCTCTAAGTAGAGTGTACATGATTTTGTGCATACAAGCCTTTGCCGTAATGTTTAAGAAGCACTGGCACAGATTAAATGAAGGAACAGAAGGAATGCCTACCTGCAGAAGTCTTGAGATTCACTCCATTCTGCCTTTAATGGTAATGACAGGATATAGGTCAGCTTGGGTCTGTTGGGTTTAAGGTGCCCTTGGGTCCTCTGGCTGGAGCTGTCCAGCACAGGGTGGTGCACACAGACCAAGGCTTCCCTCACATCTTGGGGAGAGAGAGGCTGGACTTTGCACTGAGAATCAGCTGCTTCTGTGGGTAGATGGGCTGGACTGGGAGTGAGGAGATGACTCCTCTTTGCTCAGTTAAAGTACCCAGAAGGAGTCCTAATGCCTTAAGGTAGATGAGCCTATCAACATCCTTCTGCTCTGAGGGCAGAGCTCTGGAGACCCCTTGGGTGACTGACCCAAAGCAGAAGACTCTGAAAGGGGCCAAGAGGCGATCTTGGAAGATATCACATGCATGTGCTTTTCCCTAAAATGATTCTACCTCTAAACAGGAATTGGAGGCCTTGGATGGCTGGAGAGAAGGGTTGAGGGAAGGAGGAGGGAGATGTACCATGGCTCACTCTGGCTGCCTGTGTCGTGTGGCCTTCTTCAGGGTCCTCAGGAACTGCAGTGGGTTCTCAAACTTTAGTGTCCATAAAAATCAACTGGAGAGTTTATTAAGCTGCATATACATGGATGCGATCCTTAAAGATTTTGAATCTACATTTAGTTTATCAGAAAGTCCTGAAATTTGCATTTTCATAATCATTCTCGGTGCTACTAATACAGCATTTAAAGTGTCTGAAAAGATACATACACTACAGACATGTCTTAAAAAATACAGGGAAGAAAAGGTGAAAAGATCCTTCCAGACACTGGCTTGAAAGACAATCCAAAGGACCTAAGCCACAATGTGTGGATGTTTGATAATGAGCGTGTCTTTTTTGAACAGTGCTGTGGCATTCTGCCTTCAGCCTGCACTGAGAGATGTAGGTGAGACTTGCTGTTGTGTTTGCTGAAGGGTGTTGAGAAGGCCAGCCCAACACATCATAGAGCTACCTCTCTAGAGATTTGTAGAACGAGGTCTTTTGTATCCCACTTCTGGGAGACCCGTGCTTCTCCTCACTAACTAGTTTGCTTTTTTGTCATGTGGAAAGTGGAGGTCTCCTAACTGATTGGATTTCTTGGTCTGCTCTCTCTTCCAGGAATCATGGTTAAATCAGTGCAGCCCATTCCTTATAACTATGGCTTGCACTTGTGTAATAATCACTATTCCCCTCTCTCCGAGGCTTCATGTTAATGTCTTGCCTTTTGTTTCTCTGTCGTGCCTGATGACTATTAAAAATTATTTTGGAGTAAAATTCATATAACATTAAGTTTACCATTTAAACCATTTCAAAGGGCACATACAATTCAGTGGCTTTCAGCACATTCACAATATTGTGCAAGTGTCACTAGTATCTGATTCCAGAACATTTTTGTCATCCCGAAAAGAAACTCCTTAACAATTAAACCGTCACTCCCCATTTGCCCTTCCCATCAAGTCCTCAGCAATCAGTAACAGCTATTTATCCCTATGGATTTGCCTATTCTGAACTTTTATTTTTATTTAAAGCTCTGGGATACGTGGGCAGAATGTGCACGTTTGTTACATAGGTATACATGTGCCATGGTGGTTTGCTGCACCTATTAACCCTGTCATCTAGGTTTTAAGCCCCACATGCATTAGATATTTGTTCTAATGCTGTCCTTACCCTTGCCCCCAACTCCCCAACAAGCCCCGGTGTGTGATATTCTCTTCCCTGTGTCCATGTGTTCTCATTGTTCAATTCCCACTTAAGAGTGAGAACATGCAGTGTTTGGTTTTCTGTTCCTGTGTTAGTCTGCTGAGAATGATGGCTTCCAGCTTCATCCATGTCCCTGCAAAGGACATGAACTCATTATTTTTTATGACTGCATAGTATTCCATGGTGTATATGTGCCACATTTTCTTTATCCAGTCTATCACTGATGGACATATGGGTTGGTTCTGTCTTTGCTGTTGTGAATAGTGCTGCAATAAACATACGTGTGAATGTGCCTTTATAGTAGAATGATTTATAATCCTTTGGGTATATATCCAGTAATGGGATTGCTGGGTCAAATGGTATTTCTGGGTTTAGATCCTTGAGCAATCACCATACTGTCTTTCACAGTGGTCAAGCACTCTCACCAATAGTGTAAAAGTGTTCCTGTTTCTCCACAGCCTTGCCATCATCTGTTGTTTCCAGACTTTTCTTTCCAGACTTTTTAATGATCACCATTCTAACTGGCATGAGATGGTATCTCATTGTGGTTTTGATTTGCATTTCTCTAATGACCAGTGATGATGAGCTTTTTTACATATGTTTGTTGGCCACATAAATGTCTTCTTTTGAGAAGTGTCTGTTTATATACTTTGCCCACTTTTTGATGGGGTTGTTTGTTTTTTCTTGTAAATTTGTTTAAGTTCCTTGTAGATTCTGGATATTAGCCCTTTGTCAGATGGATAGATTGCAAAAATTTTCTGCCATTCTGTAGGCTGCTTGTTCACTCTGATGTTAGTTTCCCTTGCTGAGCAGAAGCACTTTAATTAGATCCTATTTGTCAATTATAAACAGAATCATGCACATATTTATGTCTGGCTTCTTGCATTTAGTATAATGCTTTCAAGGTTTGTCCATGTTGTAGCATGTATCAGTACTATACAGATTTTTGTGGCTGAATAATATTCCACTTTGATGGCTATATCACATTTTGTTTATCCATTTAGCAGTGGATAGACATTTGAATTGTTTCATTACTCTTTTAAAACATATAATTTTGAAAATAAATCATTCAATCAAAAGACACATCTTGTATGTTCACTGCAACACTATTCACAATAGCAAAGACACGGAATCAGCCTAGGTGCTCATCAGCAGTGGACTGGATACAGAAACTGTTGTACATAAACACCATGGAATACTATGCAGCCATAAAAAAGAATAAAGTCATGTCATCTGCAGGAACATGGATGCAGCTGGAGGCCATTATCCTAAGCAAATTACCAGAGGAACAGAAATCCAAATAAGTATGTTCTCACTTATTAGTGGGAGCTAAACATTGTTGCCATAAACATGGAAACAGTAGGCACTAGGGACTACTAAAGGTGGGAAAGAGGGATCAGGAGAAGGGTTGAAAAACTCACTCGGGCTCTATGGTCATTGTCTGGGTGACAGAATCACTCATACTCCAAACCTTAGCATCATGCAACATACCCAGGTAACAAACATGCACATATAACCCTGAATCTAAGACAAAAGTTGAAATTAGTAAAAAAAATAAAAATGAAAATATACTTTTGTCTCGTATATAGCTTTCGGCCATCTCAAATCATTTTGTTAATAGGCAGAACACAGGCAATTAAAATTCACCCATATGTTTATGTATGTATAGCTGCATGCACAATTCTATATAACAATCAACAAAAATTAAATATTATCATTATGTTTGAGCTCAGATAATAAAGCTTGTTTCCTAATCATTTGGCAAAGTATCAATTCATCAATATACCCAGTCCCGAGTCTCCCCTGGGTTCCCACGTTTCACCTAGAGGTTAGCAGTCTGGGGATAGGATCCGCTTGTCTTGGAGGCTAGCTGCTCACTAACCCACTGTGGCTGACCTGCATCAATACCTCTTTCTGGTCAGAGGTAGGAGCAAGAAAGGAGAATGAGATTGAGCTGCTCTTCCCAAGTCCATCTTCATTCATTGCAGCAATGGATAGGTTTCAATTAAAATGAGGTCATGGGCTGTTAAGATGACTGCGGAGTCTGTGGGGGAGGGTGAGTCACTTGTGTGCATGTGAAATGCCCATGGCTGTTTTGTAGAACTTGGGCTCCAGTCTCTGTTTTCTTCTGGGAGTGGGTTTAAGAGTGGGCAGCAGAGGCGTCATTGGAAATGAATGCTCTCTGTGTGGGATCCAAGATCACTTCCCCTGCCTCTACCTTCCCCCTTGTCTGGGTTCAGGAACAAAACTGTGTGAAAACAGTAGAGGAAAAAGTAGCCAAATTTCAGTTGGTAATGTTCTTGGAGACCTCAATTATGTACAGTGCCCGGAACTAGACCATGGGGTTGGGAAATAAGGACAAAATCAAGACATGGATGGGCAGTGGGTATCTTAAGGGCATGCCCAGCACAGCCACACTCTTCCTGTTCAGTAGTTCTGGTGGCAGCTGCTGCCAGGGATGCTGGGAGGGATTGTGCCAAACTGTTCTTTGGCTGCTGTGGATGGCTGCCCCACTGTCTCTAGAACATGCCAAGGGCAAGTCAGGGTGCCAAGCTGGTCTCTGACAAAAACCGAAAACAAACAAAAACTCCCAGTGAAATAAACTCAAGACATTCAAGGATGGGTCAATTCCCTATGGCTTTTCTTAAGGGGTGAAGTGGTGCAGTGACTGCGTAGTCCTGTGGCAAGATCACTCAGAGCCACTCTGTAGATGTGGAATTCCACATTAACTGAATGGAGCAGCTGGCTCAAGTAGGTAAGTTTTATATTCTGATGTCCCTTGGGACTGTGCTGCCTGATCCATTCACCTTGTCCTCCTGCTTTGAGAGCAAGGTGGTGATGGAAAAAGAGAGGCTGCCCCAGGCTGGGCTGGTTGGGTCCGGTTGGGTTGGATCTCTGATTAAATGGGAGGTGTCAGAATTTGGATCCCTCAGAGGTCTGTGCTAGAACATGGATGTTGCAGATTCAGGTTGCAGACCTCATAAGAACTGAAGCAAGTTATGTTAAAGACCATTAGAGTCAGCTCATATTCAAAGTTGGATCCAAGGTTAAATGTGAAATGCATAGTACCAGGCCTGGGAGTTGAAGTTCAGGGTCACAGAGCCATGACTTGCTGGATTAGCAATCAGGCAGGGAACAAAGTAAGAGAGGGCAAGAGAAACAGAAAGAGAATGTGTGTGTATGTGTGCATGTGTGTGCACACATGATATTTGTGTTTGTGTAAGCACATGTTTAGGTAGGTCAATTATGGGGGTTTGTGTGTGTAGAGCATGCCAGATGTGTGCATGTGTTTGAGGCCAGTGTGTAGAGTATGAATATATGTGGTGTCCTCTAAGCATTTGTCTGGGCTTTGGTGTGTGAACTTAGAGGTTGGCAGCTGTGAACACGTGGTTTGGACTGCCTGTGAACATGTACTTAACATACGGTTGAAGCCAACTATGCTAAGTACCTTGCCTTCTAAGGGTTCCTGTTCCTTAAAGGGCTATTTGGAGTTGAGATCTAGGGTTGCATTTAGACCTTTCAAAGGTACTAAAATTAATGGAGCAGTGAAACCTATTGAGAGAGGTAAAGAGAATTACTGGGACCTTAATAATAAATGCGTGTTGACAGTTCTCAGGGAAAAATTTCTCCCTCAAATCTCTGGCTTTCTAGTTTCTAATTCTAGCTTCTGAGTTCAGATGGCTTCAAGAGACTAAATTCAAAGGCAACTCAGAAATTTAAACTGCATTTTCAACTGTCAGCAACTCTGGAATGCACTTGGAAAGGAGGGTGGAGAATCAGGGTCACTTCGCAGTTTTGAGGGCCCCGTGAAGCGGAAAGTGAGCTCTGACTTGGAGGCTAGGGTCACTGAGCTCTGAAGTGGGCTCTGCTGGGTGACTGTGGACAGGTAGGTGTTGCTGGTCCTTAGCATCTCATCCACAAACCAGAGTGTTGTTGCGGTGGGTTCCCCAAGACGTCTTCCAGCCTGGCAGTGCTGGGATTGCAGGCTGGCAGCTGCCTGTGGTTACAGACAAGCCGGAGGATTCCCAGCAGCATTTGTGCTCCTTTTCTACCACTTTGAAAAGTTTTGAAATGCAGGTTTCTGGAAAAATGGCCAATTGGTCCTAATGGATGAGGTCCTATACTTTCTAGGCAATTGATACATGTTTACAAAATTAATAATTTTCCATAAAGGTATGTATTTTCAGGTGTTTGGGGCTGGGTTAAGAGACATCATAAAATCCATTGGTTTCTTCCAGACACTTCTCAACCCTGCATTGAAAGCTACTCAGAACATCCCGTGTGGCAAGTACTGTTAATATTATCCTTCCTTTCCCAAATGAGACAGAGGTACTGCAAGGTTAAGCCACGGAGGCCTGCCTGCTTCACCCAGTGCTAGTTTCTCTTCTCTTAGATTCCCAAGGTCTTGGTTTCAGAAGATCTCTTTCTTGATCTAAGGATATGCTGATGTGAAAATACATTGTGTTTTGAGGGAGAAGCAAATTCTCAACAGATTCCACGTGATGACAAAGCCCTGTCCCTCCGCCCTGCAGGAAAAGCCCTGGGCATGAAGTGGCTCTGACCTGCAAATTGCAGAACCAGGCTCCTGGTGGCAGGGAGAGCTCAGATGTGAGGCAAGGCCAGTGAAACCTTTGATCCAGTGAAACCTTCGGTTTCAGGGCTTTCTAGTGATATTAGCACAGCGGTCTCAGGTTCCAATGATAGGTGGAGGGATTTCATCTCTCCAAGAAAGACCCTTTCACACATTTATTCATGCTATTAAGCATAATGTTTAGAGACATTTTCTGTTAAAAAATAATATTCAAGTCCATGGAAAGGAAAAGAATCGGTGCCCCTCCTAATCCCCTTTCTTTTATTTTCTTTTTTTAAATTGTACTTTAGGTTCCGGGGTACATGTGCAGACCATGCAGGATTGTTGCATAGGTACATACATGGCAAGGTGGTTTGCTGCCTTCATCCCCTCATCACCTATACCTGGTATTCCTCCCCTCATTATCCCTCCCCACCCTCCCCACCCCCCGCTGTCCCTCCACTAGCCACCCCCAAGTGAGCACAGTGCGTGATGCTCCCCTCCCTGTGTCCATGTGTTCTCATTGTTCAACACCCACCTATGAGTGAGAACATGCGGTGTTTGATTTTCTGTTCTTGTGTCAGTTTGCTGAGAATGATGCTTTCCAGGTTCATCCATGTCTCTATGAAGGACATGAACTCATTGTTTTTTATGGCTGTGTAGTATTCCATGTTGTATATGTGCCACATTTTCTTTATCCAGTCTATCGTTGATAGACATTTGGGTTGGTTTCAAGTCTTTGCTGTTGTAAACAGCTGCAATGAACATACATGTGCATGTGTCTTTATAACAGAACAATTTATAATCTTTTGAATATATACCCAGTAATGGGATGCTGGGTCAAATGGAATTTCTATTTCTATGTCCTTGAATAATCGCCACACTCTTCCACAATGGCTGCACTAACTTACGCTCCCACCAACAGTGTAAGTGTTCCTATTTCTCCACATCCTCTCCAGCATCTGTTGTCTCCTGAGTTTTTAATGATCGCCATTTCAAACCTTCCTCCCCAGCAGCCTAGCTGCAGTTTTGTGCTCGGAGACTGATGGAGGTGTCTTGCTCCAACCACGGCGCTTTGTTTTTCCCTCCACACAAGTTAATTTTCCCAGGGTCATGCAGTGACAGTTCACTATGGACACAGCATTTTCCTGCAAGATATTTTCTGAAACCACCAACAGCCTTTTGGTTTTCAGGATTCTTATTTAAAGAAATTTGCATTAATAGCTCCATGGGCCCCCTCATTTACATACATGTTTGAAAGGGCAGGAGCTTGGGGAATGCAATGAAAAAAAAAAAACAAAAACGAAATGTGAATGCCCAGGCATTGCATGCTCTGCAGAGACGCCCAAGACTATTAAAAAGTAGAAATTTAACTTCCAGTTACCTCAGTGTGTTCGTGTGGAGTTATGGAGTGTGGGAAAAGAATAAACACTGTTATTTTTTTCTTACCTTTACAGCTATGATAGAGAACTTTGGCATTTGGCTTCCCAAAAGAGAATAGAATTTTTTGTGTGATGTTTTTGTTCTAGGGGGCGGGGAAAACTTTGGGCATTAATTAAGACGCATTAGGGAATGAAATGAAATGTGTTCTAAGAAGCCAGAAATGTTTTGTTGCTAGTTCCGGATCTGATTTGGCCAGCACCCTACAGGCAAGATTTCTGAGTTTATGATTCTGAAAAGATGGGCCTATGAGTCAAAATGTGATTTCTTTTTTAGCCAGTGATGTTTTATATTATTTAGGAAGCAAGCTGGATCGATGACATTTGGAAGTCCTGTTGAGACAGGAATATGAGTGTGTTTTGTGTTCCATGTAGTGGATCCTGGGGTCATTACTGAACAAGAATAACTCATTCCAAGTTTTAAAATAAAAAAATAAAGCAAGGAATCGTGTAGCCATATTTTTTAAAAGAATATGAGAAATAAGAGGGAAATATAAATTTTAGTGTCCTGAAGATTTCTTTAGATTTGTTGAATCTGACTTAACTGGTGTCCATGGGTCCCCTGTCCCCCAAGGAGTACATGTTAAGAATTCAGAGGGCACAGGAACTTGTATGGGAAAAAATAATTACACCACTAATTGAAAATTGGCATGTCCTTTAATTATGAAGGTAGGTGACAAGCCACAGTAACATTAGCAAACCTATAATATTGCCGTCAATAAAAGCCACGGCTATTCCCACAGCACATTGAAATTATTACAGATACCTCAAACTATTATTGAATTCAGTACTTCAAAGTTCTGACACTTACTGGGCCAGCCCCTAGGTCTTGCTGTTAGTACTTTAATATATAGTAATAGCTGCCATTGCTACACATTTCTATATCAAAATTTTGTTTTCTAATACCATTTTGATAACAATCTTTCAATGTAGTTGGTTTCCTATATAATCCTGCGTATTTCCTGTCAGGCATTGAAAAGCATTACCATCATAAGAAGTTCAGAGATTCCAGAATGCCAGAGGACACAAAACATGGAAGCCTCAAAAGCTGAATCCTTTCTCTAAAATCAGTGAGATTGGTGGGACAGTAGGAGTGAGGGGACCTGTGGGAGAAAGGATAGAGTTGGAGGGAGGAGGGACACAGAAGCTAACCCAGCCTGACCCACACACTGTCTCGCTGAGTGATCTGGGACGACCGGCCCTCTCTGAGGCTGCGTGTGCTGATGTTACTTGTGACAATAATAACCTCATTATTTCTAGGAGGCTCAACTACATCGTATCAGTGTAAATTTCTCAAAATGATTTCAAATTATTTTTCTTGCTAAGCTGGAGGCTGTTGGAGATTTATAGTAACTCCCAAATATATGTCTAGTCTGATAAAAAAATAAAATTACTTTAGAGCAGGGATCCCCAATCCCTGGGCCATGGACTGGTAACAGCCTGTGTGGTGATTCCTCAAGGACCTAGAAATAGAAATTCCATTTGACCCAGCAATCCCATTACTGGGTATATATGCAAAGGATTATAAATCGTTCTACTATAAGGACACATGCACACGAATGTTCATTGCAGCACTGTTTACAATAGCAAAGACCTGGAACCAAACCAAATGCCCATTGATGACAGACTGGACAGGGAAAATGTGGCACATATACACCATGGAATATTACGCAGCCATAAAAAACGATGAGTTCATTTCCTTTGTAGGGACGTGGATGAACCTGGAAACCATCATTCTCAGCAAACTGACACAAGAACAGAAAATCAAACACTGCATGTTCTCATTCATAGGTGGGTGTTGAACAATGAGAACACATGGACACAGGGAGGGAAGCATCACACACTGCGGTCCATTGGGGGGAAATAGGGGAGGGACAGCAGGTGGTGGGGAGTTGGAGAGAGGTAGCATGGGAGAAATACCAGATATAGGTGATGGGGAGGAAGGCAGCAAATCACACTGCCATGTGTGTACCTATGCAACAATCTTGCATGTTCTTCACATGTACCCCAAAACCTAAAATGCAATAAAAAAAAAAGAACCGGACCGCACAGCAGGAGGTGAGAGGCAGGTGAGTAAGTGAAGCTTCATTGGTGTTTACAACTGTTCCCCGTGGCTCACATTACTGCCTGAGGCCAGCTTCCTGTCAAATCAGTGGCAGCATCAGATTCTCATAGGAGCACAAACCCTACTGTAAACTGCACATGTGAGGGTTCCAGGTTGTGCACTCCTTATGAGACTCTAATGCCTGATGATCTGTCACTCTTCCATCACTCCCAGATGGGACTGTCTAGTTGCAGGAAAATAAGCTAAGGGGTCCCACTGATCCTACATTATGGTGAGTTGTGTAATTATTTCATTATATATTATGATGTAATAACAATAGAAACCAAGTGCACAGTAAATGTAATGTGCTTGAATCACCCCAAAACCATTCCCCTTCCTCTGGTCCAAGAAAAAATTGTCTTCTATGAAATCAGTCTCTGGTGCCAAAAAGATTGGGAGCTGCTACCCTAGAGGCCTGTAAATTATTAAGACATGAACTGAAAACCACTGTATTAATTGTGTGTTGAGAAGGAACGGAAGTTGTCTTCCTTCCTTGAATCTATATTTGGACTCCCTGCTCTCACTCGCCTACTGGAATCCTCTTCCTTTGTTGCTGGTAATTTGAACCATCCAGGGCAGCGTTTCTCAAAGTGTGATCTCTGGACCAGCACATAAGCATCACCTGGGAGCTTGTCATAAATGCACATTCTTCAGCCCAGCCCCAGGCATACTAGGAATCAGAAGCAATGGTGGTAGAGCCCAGTGATCTGCATTTAGCAAGTCCCGCCCTCCCGACCCCAGGCAATTCTAATGTTCCTCAAAATGTGGAACCTCAAGCTTAAACCACCCCCATCCCATCCCCTACTCTGGAATTCAGAGTTGTAAATGGAGGCAGCTGAATTTCACACGTGATTGACTCCTTGTTAATTACCTACTTTCTCTGGGTGACCCCTGTTAATCACAGGTTTTGACCTGTGGTCCTTGGTTTGGCTTCTGTACCATCCAACTTTTTGGAATCTACCTTCAGGACTGAAAAATCTCTTTTCAGCGTTCTTTGTCACAGCTACAAGTAAAAGTGACTCTTAGCTGGATTGCAAGAGTGGAAAGGGAAACCTGGGGGTAGGGGTGACGTGCTTAGTGAGCAACCTATTCCCAGTTCCTTGCTTCCCTTTGCCCCAGGGTTCCTTTGCTCTGGGTGTTCGCCACCTCTGCCCTGCTCCAGCCCATCTATAAGAGGCCTCCTATTTGACACACAGAATTGGCCACAGTGGGAGCATTTACACCATGGAAATAGTAAATATTATACAAGAAGATTTTGTTTACTTCTGGAGAATCAGTTTATGAGCGCACTTCCGAATGAATATATTTAAGAACATTGGCACTCGCAGGTTCCTATGAACTAAGGAATGCCACTTCATCTCTCAGTTATCAGAAATTCAGAAGACGTAGAAAGTCTAGGTAAGAGAATGGAAATCCTTCATTATTCTACCACTCAAATAAAACTATGATTAATGTTTTGATGAATTTCTCACCTTCCATGTGGCATTAGTCAGGGTTCTTCAAAGAGACAAAACGAATGTGATAGATACCTATATGTTGATCTAAATCTAGATATAGATATAAATATATGATAGGGGATTTGTTAGAAGAATTGGCCTGCAAGATTCTGGAGGCTGAGAAATCCCGCAACAGCCCATCTGCAATTTGGACACCTGGTTCGTGGTTCAGTTTGAATCTGAAAGCCTCAGAACCAGGGAAGCTGATGGTATGGCTCGCAGTCAGAGGACAAAGGCCTGACAACGTGGAAGGCCATTGGTCTAAGTCCTGAAGTACAAAGGCTGGAGAACCCGAAGTTCTGATGTCTGAGGGCAGGTAACAGAAGAGCATCCCAGCTCCAGGAGAGAGAGGAAAGACCCTTTCTCTGCCTTTTGTGTTCTGTCCAGGTTCCCAGGTGATTAGATGATGCCCACTCACATTGAGGGCAGTTCCTCCCCATGCAGTCCAACTCACAGGCCAATCTTCTCTAGAGAGACCCTCACAGACGCACCCAGAATGCATGCTTTACCACTTCTCTAGGCATTTCTTAATTCAGTCAAGTAGACACTTAAAGTTAACCATCACATATGCCAATGTGGGGGCTCATAAAACAATACCCCAAAATGAAGGCCTCAGAAAGAGCCTCAGAAGCAAAAGTTCGTCTCTGACCTTCTTCTGCCTTCCTGTCTGTCAGTCCTATTCTCCCCCAAGGATGGCCATAGGAACTAGAATCCCTCTGTCCCAAGATGGGTCATGGAAACCAGTACCCCTTCTCCCCAAAGCCAGCCACTAAACTTAAAAGTATTACTTTAACTTTCCCCACTTCTTTCTGTATAAAAACTGGCCTTAAATAAATTATTTGACCTACCTTGTTTGGTGGAGATCATAAGACCACATGCCAGAGAGGATCCTGCCCCACTCCCAGAAGGAAGGAACACTGCTCAGAGAGGCCAAGAAGAATCTAGACAGACAGGCCTTGCTGGGTTTCCCCACTCAGTCTGTTAGCATTAGCTCATACCTTTTTTGTCTAATCAATCATATTTCTACAAGGCTGTCCCTAGTTTGTTGAACCTAAGCATAAAAATGGACAATTTCTCCTGTATCTTTGCATGTTCATTCTGAAGGCTCCTGTGTCTATACATTAAATAAATCTGTATGCCTTTTCTCCAATTGATCTGTCTTTTGTAAGTTGATTTTTCAGTGAGACTTTGGAGGGCCAAGGGGAAAGTTCCACTATGCACTTACACTATGCATTTCCCCAAATGCACTTACTCTATGCATTTCCCCAAATGCACTTACTCTATGCATTTCCCCAAATGCACTTACACTATGCATTTCCCCAAATGCACTTACACTCTGCGTTTCCCCAAATGCACTTACTCTATGCATTTCCCCAAATGCACTTACTCTACGCATTTTGTTTAAATAATTGAGATTATACAATTGGGTATCCTTTTCTCATGACAATCATATCATAACCATTTTGCTGTGTCATTAAAATTATTTGAAAACATATTTTTTGATGGCTGTGTAATATCCCACCCTTGGGATTAAACACTTTACCTGATTTGCGTTATGTATAATGTTTCAATGTATTTTTCTGCATTTCAACAATTTTCTCAGATTGTGTTCCCAGAAGAAGAATCTCTCAGTCAGTTTTTTTTTTTTTTTTTTTTTTTTTTGAGAAGGAATTTCTCTCTTGTTGCCCAGGCTGGAGTGCTATGGTGTGATCTTGGCTCACCGCGACCTCCACCTCCCAGGTTCAAGCGATTCTCCTGCCTCAGCCTCCCGAGTAGCTGGGATTACAGGCACGTGCCATGAGGCCTGGCTAATTTTGTATTTTTAGTAGAGACAGGGTTTCTCCATGTTGTTCAGACTGGTCTAGAACTCTTGATCTCAGATGACACACCAGCCTAGGGCTCCCAAAGTGCTGAAATTACAGGCGTTAGACACTGGCCCAGCCTCTGGATCAGTTTTTGAGGCTTAAATACATATTTACAAATTGTTTTCCAAAATGTTTGTCCCAGTTTATATTCACCCTGATGAAGAGGGAGCGCTCCTTTTGATCTTAGCCACTGTGTTGTCCATATTCAGAGCTATCTTTTAATTTAGAAACCAGTATTTTGATACACATGACACACATTGCATTTGGATGTCTGTTTCATTGTCTGACAGCTTTAGAAGGAGATGGCCAAATTTGGAATGTTACTAAAACAATGTGGTATCAAGACAACTCCTGAAGCTTTTCTGGTAGAGGTTGGTCAACTTGAATAAAAATGATAGTTTTACTCTTTTAATGTGTCAGTCTTCTGTGATTTAAAAGCTTGCAATGAAATTCAAAATGCAGGTAGACATTTCGTATATTACCAAATTGAGTAACCATGACAGCGATACACAATTTATCCCGCAGCAGGAGTGGCTGGGATAATTAACTGTTATACCTTATTTATCTTTTATTGGAGACATGTCCTTTTCTTCTATCCTAAGTGGTGACAGGATGGGGACTGAGAAGCAGGAATGAAGATGAGGGGATGCACCTATGATTGTACCTTTCATTTTATTAATTAAAAATTTAAGGCTGGGTGCAGTGGCTCATGCCTGCAATCCAGACACTTTGGGATGCTGAGGTAGGAGAAGAGCATTAAGCCAGGTGTTTGAAACTAGCCTGGGCAACACAGGGAGACCCCTCTCTACAAAAAGAAAAGAAAAGTCAGGTGTGGTAGTGCCTGCCTGTAGTGCTAGCTACTCAGGAGGCTGAGGTGGGAGGATTGCCTGAGCCCAGAAGGTTGAAGCTGCCATGAGCCATGATATGCCACTGCACTCAGCCTGGGTGGCATAGTGAGACCCTGTCTAAAAATAAATTAAAATAAAATAACAGCAGCCCCTTTATTGTTTTATGCTTATTATGAAAGGAATATATGCTCATTGTAGGTGATTTAAAAAATACAGACAATTTAAATATTACTTAATTATTGTTTTCTTCCAGTCTTTTTTCTATGCACATATATATGTATATAGTTTTACTATTTTGCATATATAATTTTAAACCAAAAAGTATGCTGTATATGCTGTTGTACACTCTCCTTTTTTGGTTCTCCTCTTTTACTCCTCTTAAACTAAATAGACATTAAATGCCTTTCCATGTTATTTAATAGCCCTCTAAACATCCTTTTAAATGTCTTCCAGTATTCTATATATGGATATACTATTTTTATTTAAGCCATCCCTTATGGTGGGACACTTTTGTACCATGTGTTTTACATTATTGTCAATAATACTTGTTATCCCTGAACGCTGAGTTTTACAGCTAGCAGGCTTGTTTGGGAACAATTCAGAGAGAAGCTGACTCAGTCTTAGAAGGTCTTGGTTGACCAGCTCCAATATGGATTATTGCTCCTGTCTGTCCCATTTCTTCTTTCCTGTCTGATTGTTCTCTCTTCCTTTCATAGGCCTGTGACAGAGGGAAGTCTAGAGCTCTCCATCTTCCCCCAGCTCACTCTGTCTTGTTCTTCATCTCAGGAGCCCACAGGGCCTGATGCTGAGATCATCAATACCATGTTGGCTTCTCTCATTGTTTGTTTAAAATAATTAGGGACACAGTTGAAGAATAAGATAGTACAGATGCTTCTCAACTTATGATGGGGTTATGTCTTGAATGTCCTGATAAACCCATCATAAGTTGAAAATATTGTGTCAAAAATATTTATTAAATATACATTTAATAAACCTAACCTATTGATCATCACAGTTTAGCCCAGCCTAACTTAAACATGCTCAGAACACTTACAGTAGCCTACCATTGGACAAAATAATCTAACACAAAGCTTATTTTATAATAAAGCATCAAATATCTCATATAATTTATTGAATACTGTACTGAAAATGTAAAATAGAATGGTTGTATAGGTACTCAAAATGTGGTTTCTACTGAACAGGTATCAATTTTGCACCATCATAAAGTTGAGAAATTGTAAATGGAGCCATCATAAATCAGGGACCATCTGTACTGTGGAGATCAGAACAAGGGGTCACTCACCTTACCCTTGCCAACTTCCCAGTTCTCTATCATTTCTGAGAGGTAGTCAGCTACAATTAATTTTAATTTTTGTGGATGCGTAGTAGGTGTATTTATGGGGTACATGAGATGTTTTGATACAGGCATGCAATGATTATTAATCACATCACGGAAAATGGGGTATTCGTTCTTTCAAGTATTTATTTATTCTTTGTATTACAAACAATCCAATTGTACTTTTTAAGTTATTTTTAGATGTATGATTAAAGTATTATTAGCTATAGTTGCCCTGTTGTGTTAGCAAATGCTAGGTCTTATTCATTCTTTTTATTTTTTTGGTACCCATTAACCATCCCCACCTCCCACTCATCCTCCCACCTTCCCTCTGTTAATCTTCCTTCTGCTCTCTAGCTCAGTGTTTTGATTTTTTGATTCCCCCAGACAAGTGAGAACATGAGACGTTTGTCTTTCTGTGCCTGGCTTATTCCACTTAACATAAGGACCTTTAGTTCTATCCATGTTGTTGCAAATGACAGGCTCTCATTCATTTTTTTGTGGCTAAATAGTACTCCATTGTGTATAAGTACCACATTTTCTGTATTCATTGTATTAGTTTGCTCTCACACTGCTAATAAAGGCATACCCAGGACTGGGTAATTTATAGAGGAAAGAGGTTTAATTAACTCACATTTCCACATGGCTGGGGAGGCCTGAACGTCATGGCAGAAGTGAAGGGAAGCAAAACATATCTTACATGGCAGCAGACAAGAGAGCTTGTGCAGGGTAACTCCCATTTATAAAACCATCAGTTCTCATGAGACTTGTTTACTACCACAAGAACAGTATGGGAGAAACTGCCCCCATGATTCGATTATCTCCAGCTGGCCCCACCCTTGGGTGGGGCACAGCCAAACCATATCATCCATTCATCTGTTGATGGACATTTAGGTTGCTTCCAAATCTTGGCTATTGTAAACAGTGTTCAAGCGAACATGGGAGTGCAGATATCTCTTCGATATAATTATGTCCTTTTTTGGGGTATATACCCAACAGTGCGATTGCTGGATCATATGGTAGCTCTATTTTTAGTTTTTTGAGAAACCTCCAAACTGTTCTCCACAGTGGTTATACTAATTTACATTTCCACCAACAGTGTAGGAAGGTTTCCTTTATCCACATCCTCACCAGCATTTGTTATTGCCTGTCTTCTGGATAAAAGCCATTTTAATGGAGTGAGATGATATCTCATTGTAGCTTTAATTTGCATTTCTCTGATGATCAATGATGTTGTGTACCTTTTCTTATGCCTGTTTGCCATTCGTATGTCTTCTTTTGAGAAATGTCTCATTAAATTTTTTCTTCATTTTAAAATCAGATTTTTAGATTATTTCCTATTGAGTTGTTTGATTACTTTTTAATTTCTTTTTCAAATTGTTCACTGTTGGTATATAGAAATGCTACTGATTTTTATATGTTGATTTTGTATGTTGCTTTTGTATCCTGCAACTTTACTGAGTTTATCAGTTGTAATAGTTTTTTTGGTGGATTCTCTAAGTTTTTCCAAACATAAGATCCAAACATAATATCTTTGCAAACAAAGATAATTTGACTTCTTCCTTTCCAATATGGATACCTTGTATTTCTTTCTCTTGTCTGATTGCTCTAGCTAGGACTTCCAGTATTATGTTGAATAATAGTGGTTAAAGTGGGCATCCTTGTCATCTTCCAGAACTTAGAGGAAAGGCTTTCAGCTTTCTTCCAGTTAGTATGATACTAGCTGCTGGTCTGTCATATATGGCTTTTATTATGAAGAGGCATGCTCCTTCTATACCCAGTTTTTAAGTGTTTTTATTATGAAGGGACTTGAGCTTTATTAAATGCCTTTTCAGTATCAATTGAAATGACTATATGGTTTTTGCCCTTCATTCTGTTAATATGATATATCATGTTGATTGATTTGTGAATGTTTAACCATTCTTGCATCCCAGGGATAAATTCCACTTGGTCATAATGAATGATCTTTTTAATGTATTGTTGAATTCAGTTTGCTAGTATTTTGTTGAGAATTTTTGCACCAATATTCATCAGAGATATTGGCCTGTAGTTTTCTTTTTTTTTTTGATGTATCTTTGTCTGGCTTTGGTATCAGGATATTACTGGCCTCATAAAATGAGTTTGAAAGTATTCCCTCTTCCTCTCTTTTTCAGACAATAGCTTGAGTAGGATTGGCATAAGTTCTTCTTTAAATGTTTGGTAGAATTCAGCAGTGAAGCCATCTGATCCCAGGCTTCTCTTTACCGGGAGACTTTTTAGTACAGCTTCAATCTCATTACTTGTTATTTATTTGTTCAAGTTTTGGATTTCCTCCCTGTTGAGTCTTGGTGGGTTATATGTGTATAAGAATTTACCCATTTCTTCTAGGATTTCCAATTTATTGGCATATAGTTGATCCTTTGGATTTCTGTGATATCAATTGTATGTCTCCCTTTTTATTTCTGATTTTGTTTGGATCTTCTCTTTTTTCTTCATTAGCCTGGCCAAAGGTTTGTCAATTTTAACTTTCAAAAAAACAACTCTTTGTTCCATTGATCTTTCATATCATTTTCTTTATTTCAATTTCATTCATTCTGCTCTGAATTTTTTTTTCTTGAGACAGTGTCACACTTTGTCACCCAGGCTGGAGAGCAGTGGTGCAGTCTCAGCTCACTGCAGCCTTGACCTCCTACGCTCAAGTGATCCTCCCGCCTCAGCTGCCCAAGTAGCTGGGACTATAGGCATGTGCTGCCATGCCTGGATAATTTTTTTTTTTTTTTGTATTATTTGTAGAGACAGTGTTTCACCATGTTGTCCAGGCTGCGCTTGAACTCTTGAACTCAAGTGATCTGCTGCCTCAGCCTCCCAAAGTGCTTTTACAGACACTGCACAAGGCCTTAAAGCCAGTAACTGTCAGATTTGCCCTTTTGAGGCTATTTTCTAGATCCTGTAGGTGTGCTTTATTGATTTTAATTCTTTTTTTTTGGCTCTACTGACTGTGTATTTTCAAATAGTTTGTCTTCAACCTCACCAATTCTTTCTTCTGCTTGATCAATTATGCTATTAAAAAATGCTGATGCATTCTTCAGTATGCCAATTGCATTTTTCAGCTCCAGAATTTTTGCTTGATTCTTTTTAATTATTTCAATATCTTTGTTACATTTATCTGATAGAATTCGGAATTCCTTCTCTGTGTTATGTTGAATTTCTTTGAGCTTCCTCAACACAGCCATTTTGAATTCTCTGTCTGAAAGGTCACATAGTGCCGTTCTCCAGGGTTGGTCTCTGGTACCTTATTTAGTTCAGTTGGTGAGGCTGTATTTTCCTGGGTGGTGTTGATGCTTATAGATGTTCTTTGGTGTCTGAGCATTGAAGAATTAGGTATTTATTGCAGTCTTCTTAGTTTGAACTTGTTTGTACCTGTCCTTGGGAACGGTTTCCAGATATTCAAACAAACTTGGGTGTTGTGATCTAAGCTGTATTTGCTTTAGGAGACACGCAAAGCCCAGTAACACTGTGGCTCTTGTAGACTCTTACAGGTGCTGCCTTGATGGTCTTGGAAAAGATCTGGAAGAATTCTCTGGATTACCACTCAGAGACTCTTGTTCTCTTCTCCCAAATGAATGGAGTCTGTCTTTTTCTGTCCTGAACCACCTGGAGGTGGAGGTGGTGTGACGTAGCACACCTGTGGTCACCACCATTATGACTGTGCTGGGTCAAATTTGAAGCCAGCACAGCACTGGGTCTCACGCAATGCCTGCTGTAACAACTCCCTGGCTATAGTCTATGTTTGGTCAAGGCCCTGGGGCTCCACAATCAGCAGGTGGCAAAGCCAGTCAGGCCTGTGTCCTTCCCTTCAGGGTGGTGAGCTCCCTGAGGCTCCCGGCGTGTCCAGAGGCGCTGTCTGGAAGCCAGGGATTAGAGTTAAAAACCCTAGATGTCTGTCTGGTGTTCTCTTGTACTATGGCTGAGCTGGCACTCAAACCACAAGACACAGTCCTTCCCACTCTTCCCTTCCCTTCCCTTTCCAAAGGTAGAGGAGCCTCACTCATGGCCACTGCCAACACAGGCCCATGGGGAGTATTGCCAGACTACCACCTATGTTCCCTTAAGGCCTATGCGCTCTTAAGTCAGCTCGTGGTGAATGCTGTGTGGTCTGGGACTCACTCTTCAGGGCAGTGGGCTCCCCTTTGGCCCAGAGCAGGTCCAGAAATGCCATCAAAGACTCAAGTCTTGGAATCAGGGACCTGAAAAGCTAGCTTGACCCCTGTGACTGTGCTGGTGCCTAAGGTGAAAAAGCAAGTCCCCTTTGCTTTACTCAAGTGGAAGGGGCATTGCCCCATAGCCACCATAATTGGAAATGTGCTGTTTCATTTGAAGCCAGTAAGTCTCAGAGTCTTACCCAAGGCCCTTGATGTAGTACCTGGGTATCACTGCTGGTTATTTTGAGCCCAAGAGCTCTTCAGTTAGTAGATGATGAATGTTGCCAGCACTGGATCTTTCCCTTCAAGGCAGCAGGATCCCTTCTGGCCCAGCATGTGTCTAGAAATGTCATCTGGGAGTTAGGGCCTGAAAATGGGGGCTCATGACTCTGACCGGTGCCCTATCCTGCTGTGGCTGAGCTAGTATCCAAGAAGCAATATGAAGTCCTCCCAACTCTTCCCTCTCCTCTCAAGTGGAGGAAAGTGGTCTCTTTTGGAGTTGTGAGCCATGCAGCCTGGGTTTAGGGGAGGGAAAATGCCAGCACTGCCTTAGTCACCCCGGCTGGTGTCTCAGTAGGTTGCATGCCCCCCTCAGTCCACTGTCTCTGGGCCCAGTTCGGTACCAGTACTCAACTAAGAGCTGCAGTCCTTGTGGCCTAGGCTGCCTTTCACGTTTACTGAGGGCCCCAGAGCACATTAGCCAACGCAAATTCAGACACTGTGATTGGTAATTCCTCTCAGGCTAGGGCTGGTTTAAATGCCCCTTTGGTGGTTGGGTATCAGCTGAGTGTGGTCTGAGTTTGCTTTCTGTTTTAATGGAGCAGCACTGAGCTCAATGCCTTCAGATGGATCTTCCTTTCCCCAGTGCACCAAAACATTCTCCAAGCTGCGCTGCTACTGCTGGGGGATAGGAGAGGCGTGGCATTGGCGATTCAAGGCTGTTTTCCTACCTCTTCAGTGCCTTCTTCAGAAATATGAAGTTAAAACCAGACACTGTGAGTGCTCACCTGATTTTTGGTTCTTAGGAAGGTGCGTTGTGTGTGTATGTGGATATTAAATTGGCGTCCTTACAGAAGTGATGTTTGGTGGAGCTTCTGTTCTGCCATCTTGCCCCATCCCAGGTTCACCATCTACAATTTAAAAATTTGTCTCTTCAGCTGTCTTTCTCCTTAATTTTTTTTTGGATACATGGTCTTGCTCTGTCACCCAGGCTGGAGCGCAATGGCACAATCTTGGCTCACTGTAGCCTTGGCCTCCAGGGCTTAAGCAATCCTCTTGCCTCAGCCTCTCTGGATAGCTTAGACAGTGTCACCACTTCCAGGTAATTTTTGTAGAGGCTGGGTTTCACCATGTTGCCCAGGCTGGTCTCAAACTCCTGGGCTCAAGCAGTTTGCCTCCCTCAGTCTTCCAAAGTGCTGGGATTACAGGCATGAACCACAATGCCCAGCCTTTCCTTAATTCTATATAACACGCTTATGCTACAGATTTTGTTGTGTTACATTTTAGTTATTGTTTTCCTACTATGGATCTAGAAAGTATTCTATTATTTTAACGACTCTCAATTTCCCTCATTGCATTATTTTCATAGTTATATTGTCGTGTTAGTCACATCAATATTAATAACGCTGTCACTGTGATTATATCAACCTTATTCATACCAGAGCCAAATAACATACTACAGTTACAATTCCTTCTTTTTTGTGAATGTATTTCCCCTGTAGTTAATGATTGCCTTTTTTTTCTTGGTATTGACATCTGTGACTAATATGTCTGTAAAGTCTTTACCAGAGGAGTTTTAAAAGATCTCTCAACATTGTTGAAACTCTCAGATAATTTATCAGTCTTAGCTTCTTTTTGAAAGACTTTTTTTTTTTTTTGCTGGAATCTTATTTCTTTTATTTTTTATTTTTATTTTTTTTGAGATAGAGTCTTGCCCTGTTACGTAGGCTGGAGTGCAATAGCACCTTATTGGCTCACTGCAACTTCTGCTTCCTTGGTTCAAGTGGTTCTCCTGCCTCAGTCTCCCAAGCAGCTGGGATTACAGGCACGTGCCATCACACCCAGCCAATTTAAATTTTTTGTATTTTTAGTAGAGATGGAGTTTGACCCTGTTTGCCAGGCTGGTCTAAAACTCCTGACATCAAGTAATCCACCTGCCTTGGCCTCTCAAAGTGCTGGATTACACGCGTGAGCCACCATACCCAGCCCTGGAACCTTATTTCTATTTAATTTCTTCTCAGCTGTACTGAGATTTCCCTTTATCATTATCATTGGAATTCACTGAGCTTTTTCTCCTAAAGGTCTTGTCTTAGTTCAGGTTACTGTAACAAAGTACTTTAGGCTGGGTAATTTATAAGTAATAGAAATTTATTGCTTACAGTTCTGTAGGCTGGGAAGTTCAAGATCAAGATGCCAGCAGATTTGGTGTCTAATGAGGGCCCATTCCTCATGGATGGCACTTTCTATGCGTCCTCACATGGCAGAAGGGCAAAAGAGGCAAACAAGCATCCTCAGGCCTTTTCTATAAGGGCACTAATCCCATTTATGAGGGCCCTACCTCTTAACAACAACACACTGAGGGATTAGGTTTCAGCATATGAATTGCGGAGAAACACAAACATTCAGACTGTAGCAGATCCTTCATCTTTCTTTTTCTTGGTTTATTCCAGGAGTGTGTTGGTAAATGTAACAACCACCTGGGGGTTGGGGAGGGTTGAGGGGGATGGGAAGCCCTAGTTCATAGTGTTTGCTGATTTCTGTGGTATCAATATTCCCACCATGGCTGGTTTTAAGTGACCAATGTGATATTACTAAACTCAGAGTTGAAAAGAGATGATCTTGTGTGCTGGCATGAGCCAGCTACAGCACACCATTGGGTTACTCCTTTATTTGAACAGAACATGTTGACTACTGCCTGAGAAAGGGTACATGGGAAGTAAATGTTTTGAAAACTTCACTTTTTTGGGAAATGACTTTTTAAAATCTTACACTCAATTGACTTTGTCTTGATATTAAAATCTAGACAATTTCATGATGATGGATTCCATGCCACTTATAGTTCTATATCCTTAGCAGATCTTTTTATTCAGGAAGCTCATGCCCTTCAGGTCTGAGGAACCTATATATTACATTTTTTTAAAAATGGTTTCCTCTCTTTCATTCTCTCTCTCTCTCTTTTTTTTTTTTTTTTGCTAGAATTCCTGTTTGTTGGTTATTGGATCTCTTGTTTTGATCATCTAATTTTCTCTCTCTCTCAATTGCTGAGAGATTTTCTCAACTGTATTCCAGAACTTCCAGGTAATATTAGTTACTCCTGTGAGAGTGCTGACACTTGGGTTCGGGGTATATCATACATCTGTGTTTCCTCCAGAGGGCCTGTCTGGCACAGTACTTGACAGGATGGAGAGGCAGAATCAGCAAAGGATTTTTGATCCAGATGAACCTGGTCTTGAATCATGGACCAGCAAAAAATTATTTAACTTCTCTGTTCTTTGGTTTTCTTGCTTGGAGCTGAGGAAGAGGGGAAGTCATTCCATGAGGAGGGAGTCTGAGGGGTGTGGTCTACCAGACCTAGTTAAAGAAGGACTCCTTCCATTTTCCTACCCTTTCCCCAGACTGTATTCTAAGTCATGCATTTTAATCTTCAAACTCTAAAATTTCATGAGAGATTACTTTGCAGTTTATAGTACCCAGTGTCACAGTTAAACAGTTCCATCTTGCTTGCAAGGAACATTTTCATACATAAATAAGATTACTGCCTTTCAATGATGAACTTACATTGCGTTTTTCCAGGTGCTTTCCACATCTGACCTCCCTCAACCAAATTAATGACAATAATAATGACTAAGATTTACTGAGCATTTTCCACATCCCAGGCTTTGTTCTAAGTGTTTAGCATGTATTAACTAATTTAATCCTCAGTAGCCCAACCATGTAGGCAATATTATTATCCCCATTTACAGTTGAGGAAACAGGTTCTGAAAGCCCTTGGGTTACATAGCTAGTCATTGGGACTTAAACCCTGAAATTAACTATGGATTGTTGCTACTTTGAAATCTTCATGAAGGAGGTTCTGAATTTGGACTGAGGTCCAGGGAGGTTTCCCCAGTGGAGGAGCTGAGCATCATGGGACTGAGCTCTGATGCTGAGTAGGAATGAAGAACAGGCCTTAGCAGATGCTCCAGCCCACAAGAGAGATGGCTGCTTCGGGTTGCGCACCCTTTGCAGCTGTCCCGGGAGCTACCAGGCAGGCTTGGCCAACAGTGGGGACTCTTGTGTGAGAACAGTCTCAACCACTAACACACTGTTTTACCTCAGCGGCCCTGCTCAACTCCCAGCAGGCCTTGTTTAAACAGGCGGCTTGTAACAGCTGAGGCTGGCTCAGTGGAGCGTGTGGGCAGCCAAGGCCGCCCTGAGTGCAGGTGCCTGTCTCTGAATGTGCAATCATGCAAATCTGAGGACTCAGACTGATGTGAATTGAAAGGCTGGTGTTCACTTCCAATAAACTCAACTGTCCATCACCAGAGCAACCCAGACTTCCAGTTCTCAAGTCATCAATTCAAATGAGCATTTCTGGTGTTAAAGGAAAGAAATGTGGGGTGAATCCCAATCGGAGGTTGCTTCCTTTTGGGCAAGCAACATCTGGAAAAGGCTTTGGAGGGGCAAATACCTTTCCTAGAAGTAATTTTCACAGGAACTGGTCAGGACACAGGAGGCATTTCAGGAGGAGGGAGCAAGGGAAATCACACCGTGTAGTCACAGGGTCTTGAAGATTGCCTGATCCTCTCTCCTTGTTTTACAGAGGGGTTAAGAGAAAGGGAAGATAAGGGACTTGGCCAAGGGCACTCAGCTCATGGGCGGGCTGCTCCTCTTTATCTGAATCCTGGTTTCTTTATAGCCACTCCACCCACCAGGCTGTTTCTCTAGTTGATTGCTTTGAGCACCAGGTCACAAGTGAGCACACCTACCAACAGCTCTCTCCCTGAAACCATCGAGGGAGGCGAGTGATAGTAAACTTGGTTTAGTGCAAAGAACGGAAAATGCTGCTTGAAGCACAGAAAAAGGGAAGTCGGGGCAGGTTGTGGCGCAGATGTCTGGGCATTGTGCAGGGACAGAGTAGCTCACAAGACACAGGCTTATCAGCCTCTCTTCTGATCCTCTGCTTCCAAGGATTCTCAGGGAGCATTCAGATTCGCTACGGATGCTGTTGTTGCCAGTAATAGAATGGCTAATAAAAAGCAAACCTGGGATGTCATCTCCCTATCAGCAGATCAACTGTCTCTTCTTTGGTCCATAGGGCTAACCATGATAGTCCTATAACGCAGACGCTCTGTTACATAATCCTTCCATGACTCCCCTCTGTTCTTCACTGCACTGCCCTGACCTCTGAAGTCTATATAAGTGCTGTAGAGATAAGTCTTATTAGCCTCACAACTTGCCCTAAGTGCCAAGACCATGTTATTTAAATGCCACTGAGGCCAGTGCAAAGGGAGCTAATTAAATGATATGGGCTTTTTAGCTCTGAATCATCAATTCAGGCAGCTACCTTTAATGCTAGTTTCAAGCTCAACTTCTAGGCTGGTCTGTGTGCCTAAGCTCCCACACCATGCCTCCAAGCCAGGAAAACCAGTAAGGAGGCTCTTCTGGTACAAAATGGGGGTTATACAACTGGTATTTTTTCATCCCCATTCCTACCTTAAGTATCTCATCAGAGGAGAAATGGTAAGTTCTGTTGGGCAGACATACGTAGGAAATTGAGGCTCTGTGAGAATGAACACCTCACATTTTAAAGTTAAAAGACTAGAAAGAATAAATGGAAAGCGAGCATTTTCCATCTTAACCCAGAGTAGCCCACAAACATATTAGGATTTTAGTTTTAGAGGGAAATTGATCTGCCAATTCCAGTTCCTGAGGGGAGCAATCTGATTGGCTGTCTGTGGGTCAGGTGTCTATAGTTGGTCTAACCACCAGAAGGGTCACCTGTGTGAACTGTGTTGGGAAGAAAAGGGGGTTGTGGTGAGCTCAGCAGACACCTGAGAGATGTCTACTCCCTTTGCCTAATTAAATATTCTGGCTAAATGGCCTTTCTGTCACCAATTAGTCTATTTGAGTTTGGGCCAATTTTCCCAGGGCAGAACCACAATTTCATTCCAGAGTGGAATCCAGGCCTTTTGGAATGGATAGAAGAAACAGTGTCCTTGAAACCATCTCCTTACAACTCAGCCTTGTAGGCTTAGTCAAATCTTTTTGTTTTACAGACGAGGAAACAGGTTCAGAGAAAAGACAGGAACCTGCTCAAGGTCAATCCACCCACCTGTAACAGGTACCATGTAAAGTGAAGGGGCTGGGAGGACCACCTTATTAAATCCTTTACCAGCCATCAGCTCGATATGGAAATGCTGACTGGATAAATAGTGTACCTCTGTGTCAAGATTTGTGGCTCTTGGAGGCCTTCCCGTAACAATACTTAAGAAGGTTTTAATGATCTGCTTACTGGGCATTTCTGAAGCATTTATTTCAGAGAAAGCCAAGGTGCTCAGACAATAATTCTGAGGCTAATTTCTCCTTGGACTCTCCTGCCCTGGCAGCAAGAGGGAGTGAACAAGGAGAATGACTAGGATTGCACCAGCCCATTGTTTCTTATCTTTTTGACCTTGTGCTTCTGAAAGGAGATGGGTTTGGTGTGAATGTTGTTACAGAGGGGATGAGGGAGCTTGCCATAGTCCAGCACCTTTGCCTGCAAAATATCTTGCTGTAGTTCTTATGCTCTTGACCCTGAGATCAGACTAATGCTTGGAACCAGTGAGGCGTAGATTGAGGTGGAGGTGGGAGTTGGCTGATGTGAAGAAAGGACATTGTCATAGCTTCTTTGAGTGCTCTGTATCCCAGATCATGAGGAAGCTGAAGGATTAGGGAGGAGAAGATGAAAGGCAAGCCAGGGAAAATAGGTAAAGGAAGTAGTTATTAAAATAAGAGGTGAAATTCACGGGAAGTAAATCCAATGTTTTGTCCATGCTCAACTGGATTAGGAACATGTAATGAAAGCAAATAGATTTAATGGGGTGGGGATGATTAACATTGCCTTGCAATACGTCAGGAAATGGCTTTGTTCAGGAGGAGTGGAGGGCTATGGGAGGAAATTAAACTTCATTCTTATCTCCTTATGATGTTTTAGTTGCTTAACTTCTTACAACACACCTGTAAAACCAGAAAGAGAGAGAAGCCTGAGATTTAATATGTTGTTTGTAAAGTAACTAGAGATATGAATGTCTTGAGTGTGTGCTTCAGTTTTATCAAGGATCTAGTGTTTTTTTCCTAATGATTTGTTGTAATAAGTAGATGTCCTTAGTGGTACTGGGGACTCTGGTTAAAAATCAGCTTTGAAAGAAATGAAAGTTTAGTGATTACTGGCTTTCTAGGACCCAGGTGAAATTTTATTCCCATTATAAACCTCACAACAAATCCTCTGTCCTTGGGGCCCTTATATTAATAGTATGTTATTTGTACTACTTATCTTTCTATTGCATCATGTATGGTTGCATATTGCTCGTATATTATAGTGAGATTTGAATTTTCAAAGTCTTCTAATTTTGGCAGAGAATAATAATTGTGCCTTCTTTATTTTTAATAAGACATTTCTCTTTGCCACTTGCAGAAGGCACATGGCTACCCAGCTAGAGTCTATATTTCTCAGCCTCTCTTGCAGCTAGTTACGGCTGATGACAGAATGTGAATTGACATCCTGTGATGAGAGGTCCACAACTGTTCCTTAAAAGGAAGTTTTCGGCCTTTCCCTTTTTGCCCTCTTCCTTTTATAACTGGCTAGAATATAGGCTGGCACATACCAGTAGGATCACGGAAGAAAAGAAGGGACTTGAGTCCTGGGTTGGCTTTGTGGAATCAAGTTGCCTACCTGCTCTGGACTGCCTATCTGCCTCTTGATATTAAGTCTAAGAGAAAGTTAGGTCTTGTTTTAGACTCTGCAATTTTGGTCTGTTGTAGCCACTTATTCTATATCTAAACTAATAAAGAAGTGAAATGCTTTATGTTTCTTCCCTTTCCTTGCTTGGCAGGCACAGATGTTTCTTTCCCCTAATCTCTAGGGAGGTTGTGAGGGTTCTGTCCTTCCTGCTTCTCAGGAGGAGGGAACTGATTTTTCCTCTGGGTCAGTGGGTCATCATGTTTATGTTGAGGGAATAAGAGAAAAGGTTTTGCGGAGGAGGTAGAGGGAAGGAAGTGCCTCTGTATAAAGAAGGATTTATTCAGTGCCAGTAAGAATGTGGGCAAGGGAGGTGCAGAGAGGGAGAAGGACGGAAGTACAGGGTGTCCTCAAGAGCTAGAACCAAGCCTGGGAAGTTACTAAGGAGGGGTTGGTTCTGCTGTATGGGTAAAGCTGGGAGAATGGAGCTGACAAAAGACCGGCAAGAGAAGTATTGTTCAAGCACAACATTGAAACTGATCACAGCACTTGTGAGGAGCCCAGGTTTCTGCCAGCAGAGCTTGCAGTAGGTGTCTGGCGATGCTTTCCTTTCATCATCAGTTGGCACCTTGGCCCATTATTGCCTGACCGGAGTGACATCCATCCATGCTCCAAGGTTTTTCTCAGTCCCCACTGATTACCTATCTACTTCTGCATCTTCTGCTCTAGGATACTGCTGAACTCAAGATAAGGCCAGTTGCTGCACAATTCCCTTAACATCTGGACTTGGGAGTAGACTTGCCAGATTTAGGAAAAAAATTAGAGGATTTCCAGTTAAATTTGAATTTGGAATAAACAATGCATTTTTTATATAAGTATGCCTCAGGCAACAGTGCATGCATTCTACCTGGCAACCCTACTTGTGGTTGCTAGAAATCTCTTGAGCTAGGCCAATGGTAATAATTCCCAAATTGCATTACTTTTTCATGAGTATAGATAGCTTTTCTTAGTCAGCTTGGCTGCTATGACAGAGTATCTTAGACTAGGTGGCTTATAAATAGAAGTTTATTTCTTACAGTTCTGGAGGCTGGAAAGTTCAAGATCAAAGTGCCAGCAGGTTCAGTGTCTGGTGAGCGTGGCTTTTTGGTTCATACATGGCAACTTCTTGATGTGCCTTCATGTGGTAGAAGGAGCAAGGCAGCTCTCTGGGGTTTCTTTAATAAGGACATTAATTCCATTATCTGATCGAATCACCTCCTAACAGCCCCACCTCCTAATACCATCACACTGATGGTTAGGTTTTGACAGATGAGTTTTGGGTGTGAAGGAGGATCACAGATATTCAGACTGTGATTACTGAAATCTGTGATCCTCCTTCACACCCAAAACTCATCTGTCGAAACCACTACTGTGATAGCAATGGTACAAGTCTAAAGTAGGCAGATTGATTTTCAGTGCCACCCACAGCATGAGGACAGGGTCCCCTTGCCTTATCTCCCCAACCTGACTGTAAGAGTCTTGGGCGTGGGTTGGGGGACAGGCAGTAAGTCCTACACATCTGTGTGCTTAACTCAGCACAGGACAGGGCTGAGCACATAGTGGGCATTCAGTGAGGTCTTGCTCCCAAGTGGAACCCAAAGGCTGATTGCTGAGATGGAGGGAGAACTAGACCAGGGGTCAGAAGGTAAGGTCCTGTCCCTGGTATTGTCTTTAGCTTGGCATGTGCTCTTGAATGATCTTCTCTGTCTCTGGGCTCTGGTTCTTTTAGGCATAAAACAAGGAATTTAGATTAGAATTTATGGTTTTCAACTTGAGCCCTTTAGGAAAGTGGGAGAGGTAAGAAGAGAGAGGGTCCAAATAAGTAGGATCCCAGATCTATGTCACCTACTTGAAAGAGATCACCTGCAGCAAACTTCTCCCTCTGTTTCTTAATAGTCAGTTAACACGATTCTGACCCCATGTATCTCTGACCCCTCATTGAATGGAGAAGTCCAATTCCCTGTGGCTGTTCTCCCCAGGATGTTCTTGGGGACTCCTAGGCTTGCTGCCCTGTCCCATTTGTCATGATGCCACTGCTGAAAGCCAGACTGTCTGGCTCAGCCACAAGCTCTTCGGCTCATTGCCATCCCTGCTACCCTGGCCCCATATCTTAAGGAAGAGCCACTCCTTGCACATTTGTTCCAAGCCCAGACACAGTCCTCTCCCTTCCCTCAAGAAGTCTAAGGGCGGGCTCCATGACCTAGACTAGTAGTCCTCAGCACATTCCCCAGAGTCCCAGGTATTCACTCTTATTAACTCCATTGGGGGTAATGTTTTCATTTGTTCAAGCTGCTGTTACAAAAAAACCATAGACTGGGTGGCTTAAACAATAAACATTTATTTCTCACAGTTCTGGAGGCTGGGGAGTCCAAAATCAAGGTGTTAGCAGATTCAGTGTCTGGTGAGGGCTTACGTCCTGCTTCACAGATAACTCTTGTCTTTCTGTGTCCTCACTTGGTAAAAGGGGTGAGAGAGCTCTCTGGCGCTTTTCTCAAGGGTACTAATCTTATTAACGAGGGCTCCACTCTTAAGACTTAATCAGCCCCCAAACTTTCTAATACCATCAAATCAGGGGTTAGAATGTCAACATGTGACTCTGGAGAGGACACCGATATTCAGTCCATGACAGGTAGAGAATGGGGAGAGCTGACAGTCCAGTATGCATTTCTCTCTAGGAAAAGCCATTTCTCTTCAGCTTTCAAGTGTACAGTCTGGCTTGGGAGCTCACTTTACATGTCTGTCTTTGGCATATACATGCAAATAAAAGAAGACTCCACAGTTTCCTCCAGGGACAATGAGTGGGGGCTTATCTTTCTTTAATGGAACTGAAAGGCTTATGAGCTTCCCCAGATAAAGAGGGGAGGGGCTCCAAAGCGAATGGTAGCTTCTGCTTCTAGAAAGCAAAACTAAAAGTCAACCCCAAGTAACAATTCCATCACTGAAATTTAAAACAAACAAAACCCCTCTTCACCGGTTATTCTACTGTATTCAATGTCCTGTATTAGTTTTGTTTTTTTTTTTTGTACAAAGTTTTAAAAAAATTTGGAAGACATTTAAAGTCTAGTAGAGGAAGAAAGAATAATAAGGAAACAAAACTGGAGGGCGCAGGAGAGAGCTCCCTTGTGTAGTATCAGAAGGCAGCCCTTGGGAAATGGAAGGAAAGGGAGATTGGGTGAGGGAAGATTGGGTTGGGGTACCCTAGAGGCTTCTTGTAAAAAATGAAATTTGAACCAGAACTTAAAGGATGAATCTGCTTTGAAAAAGCAGAAGGGAAAACACTCAAGTACAATGTCTTGACCTGCAATGGCTAGGAGGTGTGGACGAACATGTTGTATTTGTCCCCAAGGTGAGGGGACCCAGATGGCAGCACCAGGTATCTTCACTCCCTTTCACTAGCTGGGATAGATGAAACTTCGTCTCCTGTGGCAGCTCTGGTCAACTGCAGTGACTACCTGGAGTGCCGTGCTGAGAACAGTGTTAAGGACACAGTGCTCAGCAGGGAAGAGTGCTGTCACTGATTAGTGATGTCTGCTGTGGGTGCAGGAGGGGAGAGGAGAAACATGTGTTTTAAGAACATGCCAGTTTTTCCATAGACACTGTTAAGTGTATATTCCAAAGGACCTCCAGTGTGGGGAGGATTTTCTTCCATTTCCCTCTCTTGAATTTCAGTCAATAAATGTTGAAAGCAATGTCTATGACTTTAAATGCTATCTTATCATCTCTCTGCCAATTTCTCAACTCCAGTTGTGCCAATTCCCCTTTGTTGCTTTTCAGGCTGCTCAGAGAAGTCAGGGTCTTTGTCTCTGCTGCCCAGGTACAGGAGGGAGCAGTCTTTCAACTAGGCACAAATAACAATATTGGCTTAAGAGAAGTCTTTGAAAGCACTGAAGAGAAGGGAAGAGAACAGGGGAAATTCCAGCCATGGACACTTGCTAATACTCACGTGAGTGCGTTATTACATAATGTGTGGCACTGGTCTTGTATTGCCTCATGTCCCCAAGTCTTATCTATCAAGGTTGTAAGTCCCTTGAGGTCAGAGACTGTACTGTCTTTATCTTAGGGAGTTGGAGGGACAGGAACTGAGTTTGTGCTATTTGTGACTCTACAGTTCTTTGCAAATAGTGGACGCTGTCTCCTTTACAGTGATAGATGCTTATAACATGACTTTTAAATTACTTTGAGAGTCCTGCTGATGCCTTGTTTGCTTTAAAAGAAAAATAGAAAGGGGAGTGGAAGGGGAAGATTATGAAATTAACCTGTGGTCCTTGAGTCAGAGCAACTGGCAGAATAGAATAATGTGCCATTCACACCATCCCCTTTCTGGACTTTTTCTTAGGGTCTGAGCCTCCTCTCAATTCACAGGACCTTTTCTTGAGGGTGGAAGAGGTTTGTATGTGCACAAAGAGAGAACTGACTGGATAGGGCATCTTCATAAATATTTTTCCTTAAGCCTACAGAATGTCATTTTTCTGTTTGTGTTGAAGTTGTCCAACTGGTATTTTCAAAGGATGGATTTCTGGAAAATTGGAGTCTGGAGGGTGGGCTTTCAGAAGATAGGCTCTGATCTTTGATCCATTTAAGAAACTGCACACTGGTAGGAAGACTGCATCACTGCAGCAAGAAAGTAACCTAGCACACACAGTAAGAAGTTGCTGGGATGAGTCCATGTCACAGCATTAATGATGAAGTTATACAATACAATTGTGGAAGGAGCAGGGGTGCCGAGGGCTACATCATGTCACAGAGAGCTAATCAATTAGACATAGAGAGTATAAAGTGAAGGCTAGGTTAGTCCAAGTGCAAATGCTTTGTAAAATTAGAAAATAGTCTTGAAAGTATAGCACACCTTGAAATTAGATGAGAGGTGACATTCATAGAATATTTATAAATATTATGTGGGTCTTTGACTTTGCAGCTTCTTAAATTATCAATATTTAAATATTTGGTAAAAGAACATTATAGCAAATTAGACTGGAAAAACTCTTTACTTTAAGATTTTGCATTATAGCTATTTTCCCAGGAGGATTGAGAGATGAGTAGAGGGCTTAAGCAAGTCATCCAGCCATAGGAATTTGAAGCTTTAAGGGAGCACTAGTGTATGAGCTAATCCTACCCGCCTGGGGTTGTAGAAGAGAACAATGAGACTCAAATAGCTCAATGACTTTAGTTGGTGGCCACACTTGGCTCAGAACTCAGCATTCCTGATTCCAGATCTGGGCACTGTCCACCCTATCTCCCTGACCTCCAGGTGAATAGGAGCTCAGCTGGCTTTGGTTTCTCTAAGCCTTTAAGGGAGCTTGGCCATTGCTCTGCTCTGAAATGTAATCGCACTGAACTCCAATTCCCACACTATCTGTACAATGATGACAGCATTAGGCGACTTGCTTACTTTGAAGGAGAGTTAAGCATGGAAAAAGAAGTTGTCTAAAATCACAGTGAGAGGCTCACTGCAGGAAGGGTGACAAGCAATGTGGAGCTATACTAGTTTTAGTGGTGTGTGGTGATTAAATACAGCTAGTGCTCAACTTACGACCACGGTCGGGACCGTGGACCAGTCGTAACACGATTTGGTCGTAAGTTGAGTAGGCTATATGTACAGTTGAAATGGTGCACACAGAGATGGTAGTGCTGCCGGAAGCTGGTCTGCACTGTCGTACGCCCAGCTGGGCAACGTTTGCGCTGCCAGATGCAGAGCAGTTGTGGCTAGCAATTGTGGTCGTAAAGTCGAATGGTCGTAAGTTGCATAGGTGGTAAGTCGATCAATACCTGTATATAGCTTCTGGGCAGGTCACTTCACCTGTTGGTGCCTCAGTTTCCTTATCTGTGAAATGGTGCTAATAATAGAACGTAACTTATTGGGTTCTTGTAAGGATCAAATAAATTCACACACACACACACACACACACACGCACATCCCTTAGAAGAGTGCCTAGTATATAATAAACACAAAAAGACTCTTCCTAATATTCATGTGAGTGTGTTATAACATAATGTGTGGCGTCAGTCTTGTATTGCTTCATGTTCCCAAGCCTTATCTCCCTATCAAGTTTATAAGTTCCTTGAGGTCAAGGACTGTGCTTCTCCTTATCTCAGGGAGCTGGAGATATAGGAACTAGGTTAGCTTTTATCATGTAAGTCATAAGATGTCTTTTCAAATGAGGTTGGTTGTTGTAGCTATAATTATGACGGCAATAGACTATTGGGCGACTCTCCTTTTATATACAGTAGCTCATTTCATGTCTCCAATGTCCATAGGAACTAGGTATTATAACTACCCGCAGTTGCGGATGCTGTTGGTGCTCCACACCCCATCCCCTCATGAAGGGTTCCCACCACAAGCACTTGCT
Source organism: Sapajus apella (assembly GCF_009761245.1). Lineage (NCBI taxonomy): Eukaryota > Metazoa > Chordata > Mammalia > Primates > Cebidae > Sapajus > Sapajus apella. The sequence goes on from NW_022436958.1 coordinate 612,582, forward strand.
GAATCTCCCAGCTTTTCTTCTTTAGGGTTTTCTCCTAAGCTGTGGAAGTCTGTTCAACCAGGAAATCCAAGAAAGCAAATGTTTCCTCTACTAATGAGTGACAGGAGCCTTCTGTCTTTCCAATGCCCAGCATTGAGGTGCCTTCTCTACCAGGACATCTCAAACTTGAATGTGCACAGGATCTCCTGGTGCAAATGATCATTCAGGAAGTCTGGGATGGGGACTAGATTCTGCTTTTCTGACACGCTGCCAGCTAATGCTGAAGCTGCTGGCTCGTGGACCACATTTTCAGCAGGAAGGTTCTACAGAATTTTCTTTGCTGATCCCCCAGGGGTTTGAGTCAGAATTGTCCACAGTGAGACCCAGCTCAATAGCACACTCTTTATTGATCTTCACTCCTTCCCTGTTCATTACCTTTTTCTGGCTTCGCAGGATCACTTTCAAATAAATCACCTGCTGCCACCCAAGTCCTTGTTCAGACTTGGCTTTTGGGAGCACCCACAATAAGGCACTCCCCTTTACAGATGAGTGTCATTTATTCAGGTCACAGAGCTCCTAAAGAACTAGGGCTCCACTATGAGTCTGACCTCCCAGCTCTTTGTACTGTACCTCATTGCTCTTTAGTAGTCTATGACTGCTTAGAGTTTTGAGTCCAGTTTTGGAAACGAAAACCCAAATAACAATGGCTTTAACAAAATAGGAATTCATTTTTATCGCATAAGAAGAAATCCTTAGGTATTTAGTTTGTGATATTGACTTGGTAGCACAGGGATGTTAATGTGAGAGCTCTCTGAGTCTCTCGACATTTTCCTGTGGTTATGAAATGGCTGCCATGCCTCCAGCCACCATGTCTGCATTTCCGGAAGGAGGATAGTGGAAGACTGAAAGGGAAAAGGGTGCATGACAGTTGAGAACACCTCCTCCTCCCTTTCGGGAACTTTCTTTGGAGCCCTGCCTAAAACCTTCCCCATATGTTTCAAAGGTTAGAACTGTCATGTGGCTATTGCAATCTATAAACAACTTTGGGAAAAGGTAGTTCTGAATGACTGTTAACGTTGCTGACTCAACACAATCACTCTAGCTAGTCACCCTCTCAAGAGATTAATGGAGGATTTAAGGAGTTCTTTTTGAAGGGTTTTATGTGATTTTCCCAAAGCTTTCTTTGGTCAAGTGTGGCATGTGATGGAAGTGGTGGTGGCAGAGTGGGTAGGGCCTTGTATCTCTGCTCCAGGCACCTCACTCCCTGGTACCATTTAGGGATGAGATCTGGTCTAGAGGATTTTTTGGAGGGTAGAGTGGAACACACAGTAGGGCTTTAACTCTAGGCTGGGTTGGCTTTCTCCCAAAGTATAAGAACTCAAATTCAGTTTATGACCCCTGGGACTAATTTCCTTCTAAAGACCCCCATCTGGTCATCAGGAGAAATTAATATTCTTTCTATTAACATAACCTTAACCCTATTTATAACTGACTGATAACATTGGCCTTATTATGACAAGAGGGCATCAGCCCCCTTCCTGCCTGGTTATGCTTCAAAGCTTTCTAACATTGACTCACAGCGAAGGACGCCCAGCTCAAGAGGTTTCTCCCTGATCTGTGGCTTCTCATCCCCCAGCACATCCTTCTATTGTAGTCCATTTATCAACCAGGCAGATACTAGGTTTTTAAGCAGGTATCTTTCCACTGGCTCATGAGCATCTGCAGTATCATGGCTTAATTCTTATTCTTCCAAATGCCTGCAATTAATTGGGAATATAGCAGTGATACAACCCAGTTCCCTTTTCTCCTAGAACTTAGAGTCTTTTACTCAAAGTAAGTACTTAGAAACGCCAAGTTCTCCTGGAACTTGGAGTCTTTTACTTAAAGGAGGTACTGTGTGTTGAATTAAATTAGTCATTCAAAGAATAATAAAAATTTAAATATAGAAAGGTCCTTGAAGATGTTTTTCCTCCAGACTTTAAGATCAGGCAGCTTGGCTCTGTTACTGAAATTTTTTATAAATGCACAGACTTGTCTCTTTGTCTTCAGTTTTCACACCTATAAAATGGGGCTGATAATCCGGCTAGAGTATTGAGTACTTACTATGTGCCAGGTGCTGTTCTACATCTATTAACTAATTATACATGTATTAACTAATTTCTTATCAATGAGTTCTTACCAAATGGAAGTGAATTAATGCATGAAAAATGCGTAGCATGCTATCTGGCACGTGACAAGCCTTCATATATATTAGTGGCTGTTCTTATAATTAGTTCTCAATTCTTGCCCAGGGTTAATGTTGGTTTTGAGGTCTGTTTGCAGCATCTATTTTCTTCTTCTTCTTTTTTTTTTTTTTTAATTTAAGGCAGCGTTCATCTTCCAGGCTTCCAATACCTCTGCCCTCTCACATCTATTTTCCGGGGCTATCTACTTTAAATTGTCCTCTCATTCTGTATCCTGCTACCCATATGAAAATATTTCCTTTTCTTGGTGGTGGCGGCAGTGGCAAAAGGCATATTCCAGGTTTTGCAATGCCCTTAAAATTTCAAAGTCTATCTTCATAGCCATACTGATATTTGCTTTTCTTCCATACCACCACCAGCAAAAAAAGAGAGAAAAATCTGTAAGTTGTAAGAGCTGGGTAGAAGGAGGTCATTGTCACAGTACGTTACATTTATAAAGTGCTTTAGAGCTTACAAAGACCTTTCACCTACCTCTTCTCATTTAAGCCTCCCGGAAGCTCCAGGTAGTCCTCATGGGAATCCTTGTGATAAAATTGGCCAGTAAGTTGTAAAGTCACTTCAGAAGAGGACAACTGCCTTAGACAGTCATCTGGTGGATTCTTAGTTTAATTCCTGTAGCAGGCTTGAAAATTGTCACTGTGGGTAAGGAGTGTAAACCGAATCCTGGACAATGAGCTTCCCGAGGTGAAGAATGATGTTGCTCATGGAGCATCCCCAGGGCCTGGATCCATAAACACTTGCTCAATGAATCAGTGAATAAGTGTTGGGAAAAAAATTAACATTTTATTATTTGAATGGGCAAAACCAAAGTTATTCAAATTTTGAAAGTTCAAACTTTTCAGTTCTCAGTGAATTGTCCATTGTAGTAATAACCAGTCACAAACTTGGGAAAGCTTAAGCCTCCTTCTTCAGGGGATTGAGGTGTTTATGTGGGGTGGGAAGGGATGGTTTTAGTTGAGGGAAATCTTTGGCTAAGTCTTTAAAAATTGGAATGCATTTTTCAGAATATACCTACAAAGGATTGACGAAGAAAGAGTATTTGCCTGTGAGACATTCAATGGGAGCCAATACATGAGCCAGAAAAGAGGAGAAAGAGAGGTGAATTACAGGCATACCTTGTTTTATTGCACTTTTCTTTATTGCCTTTTGAAGCAATTGCGTTTTTTTTTTTTTAATTTTTTTTACAAATTGAAGGCCTGTGCAACCCTGCATCAAACAAGTCTGTTGGTGTGATTTTCACCTCAGTCTCTGTGTCACAGTTTGGCAATCTTCACAGTATTTCAAACTTTTTGATTATTATTATATCTGTGATGATGATCTGTGATCAGTGACCTTTGATGTTACCATTGCAATTGTCTTGAACTGTGCTTACATAAGATGGTGAACTTAATCCGTAAATGTATGCGTTCTGACTGCTCCTCAACCAGCCATCCCTCCATCTCTCTCCGTCTCCTTGGACCTTCCTATTATCTGAGAAACAACAATATTGAAGTTAGAATTAATAATTCTACAATATCCTTTACATATTCAAGTGAAAGAAAGGCAGAATCACTTGACTCTCACTTTAAATCAAAAGTTAGAAATGATTAATGTTAGGGAGGAAGGCATGTAGAATGCTGAAATAGGCTGGAAGATAGGCTTTTTGCACTGAACAGTTAGTCAAGTTGTGAAAGCAAAGGAAAAGTTCTTGAAGGAAATTAACAGTGCTACTCTACTGAACACATGAATCATATGAAAGTGAAACGGCCCCGTCGCCGATATGAAGAAAGTTTGGGTAGTCTGGATAGAAGGTCAAACCAGCCACAACATTCCCATAAGCCAAAGCTTAATCCAGAGCAAGGCCCTAACTCTCTCCAATTTTATCAAGGCTGAGAGAGGTAAGGAAGCTACAGAAAATAAAAGGTTGAAGATAGCGGAGGTCGGTCCATGAAGTTTATGAAAAGAAACTATTTCTATGACATAGAAGTGCAAGATGAAGCAGCAAGTGCTGATGGAGAAGCTACAGCAAGTTATCTAGGAGACCTATCTAAGACCAGTGGTGAAGGTGGCTATGCTATACAACAGAATTTCAATGTAGATGAAACAGCCTTGTTTGTATTGGAAGAAGATGACATGTAGGACTTTCATAGCTAGAAAGAAGTCAATGCCTGGCTTCAGAGCTTCAAAGGACAGGTTGACTATCTTGCTAGGGGCTAATACAGCTGGTGACTTTAAAGCTAAGCCAATGCTCATTTACAATTTCAATATCCTGAGGCTTTTTAAGAATTATGCTTACTCTACTCTGTTTGTGCTCTATAAATGGAACAACAAAGCTTGGATGACAACATACCTGTTTACAGCAGGGTTTACTAAATATTTTAAGCCCACTGTTGAGACCGACTGCTCAGATAAAAATATTCCTTTCAAAATATTCATTGACAATATACCTGGTCATCCAAGAGCTCTGATGGAGATGTACAAGGAGGTTAATGTTGTTTTCATTCTTGCTAACACAACATCCATTCTGCACCACAGGGTTCAAGGAGTAATTCTGGTATTCAAGTCTTATTATGTAAGAAATACATTTTGAAAGGCTACAGCTACCATAGATAGTGGTTCTTCTGATGGATCTGGGATAAGTAAAATTCTTTCTGAAAAGGATTCAACATTCTGGATGCTATTAAACACATATATGATTCATGGGAGGAGGTCAAAATATCAACATGAATAGGAGTTTGGAAGAAATTGATTTCATCTCTCATAGTTGCCCTTGAGGGGCTCAAGAATTTAGTGGAGGATGTAGCCACAGATTAGGTAGAAATAGCAAGAGAACTAGAATGAGAAGTGGAGCCAGAAGATGTGACTGCATCGCTGCAATCTCATGATAAACAGATGAGGAGTTGCTTCTTATGGTTGAGTACAGAAAGTGGTTTCTTGAGATGGAATTTATTCCTGCTGAATATGCTGTGAATATTATTGATCTGATAGCAAAAGATTTAAAATATTATATAAACTTAGTTGATGAGGCAGTGGAAGCATTTGAGAGGACTGACTCCAATTTTGAAAGAAGTTCTATTGTAGTAAAATGCTATCAAACAGCAATGCATGCTACAAGGAAATCTTTCATGAAAGAAAGAGTCCATCAATGTGGCAAATTTTACTGTTGTTTTATTTTAAGAAATCACCACAGCCCTCTCAACCTTTAGCAACCGCCACCCTGATCAGTCAGCAGCCAGAAAAACTGAGGCAAGACCTTCCATCAGTAAAAAGATTATGACTTGCTGAAGGTTCAAATGATTGTCAGCAATTTTTAGCAATAAGGTATTTTAAAATTAAGATATGTACCATTTTTAGATATAATGCTATTGTACACTTAATAGATTACAGTATACTGTAAACATAACTTTTTTATGCACAAGGAAACAAAAAATTCATATGGCTTGCTTTATTGAAGTGGTCTGGAACCAAAAATAAATGATTGATGGCTAATGATGTCACTGTGTTTTCGCTCAGATTGTCCTTGCAAGAGATGAGTAATCAAAGATTCTTGATTTCCATCAAACTCTTCCCTTTCGTGATCCTTGTCTTAATGCTTCTGTAGTAATATACCAGGTTATTTTGCTTATATGTGTTCCCAAATTTGTGTATTTTTGGCCAGTAGGGACATGGCATGAGGCATACTCTGATTACTTCCCTTCTTTGGGTCAGTTATATGAGTTTTCCCACAGGGGCTTTTTCCACTCTGAACTATTGATTGGCTGCCATTGCTATAGGCTCAGTGATTGAATTTCTTGCTGCTGCTGCTGCTGCTGAGAGAGAGAGAGAGAGAGAGAGAGAGAGAGAGGAAGAAAGGAAGACGACTAGTTGGTTGAGGCCTTGAGACACATGGGGCCATCCCCTTAGTTCACTGTTCCTACTTTTTCATTTACCTTCATAAAAAATATCATGAAGGCCTATAGGCCACATCAATAGATGCATCCACATTTGCAGTGTAAGCATATTTCTAATGAAAATAATCACACTAGAATATTCCTTTAAGCAGTGCTTACTAGGATCCACTTTTATGTATCAAGGCGCTGTGCTTAGTAGAAGAAAACAAGCTGTTGATAACCTTCACTGGCCAGGCATGGTGGCTCACGCCTGTAATCCCAGCACTTTGGGAGACCAAGGTGGGTGGATTGCCTGAGGTCAGGAGTTCGAGATCAGCCTGGCCAATATGGTGAAACCTCGTATCTACTAAAAATACAAAAATTAGCCAGACAGTTTTTTTTATTTTAATGTGGGACCTAACGTGGCACCTGTAATCCCAGCTACTCAGAAGGCTGAGGCAGGGAGAATCACTTCAACCCGGGAGGTGGAGGTTATAGTGAGCAGAGATTGTGCCACTGCATTCCAGCCTGGGCAACACAGTGAGACTCTGCTTCAAAAAAAACAAACAAACAAAAAATGAAAACAACAACAACAACAACAACAAAAAACGTTCACTGTTAGGGTCCGTGTAATTGCTCTGTGGAGAGACCTGCAAATGCTCCCAGGCTTCCTTCTTCCTTCCAGAGGACCAAGGTTACAGATCACTTTTGATTCATATCAACTTCTCTCTTGAACTGTCTCTTTGTGTTAGAAGATCAATTTAGAATCCATACCTCCAACTCTTTCTGTCTCAGGAGCATTTTCTTTTTCCAGCAGGTTTTTCAGTTCTCTTGCTTGACTCAGTGGTAGCCGTTTGTCAGCCATTTTGAATTTTTCTTTGCTATCACACCGGAGTAGAAATACCCCACTTCTAGTTATTTTTACAAATATCACTTCAGTACTCAAAATGCCCTCTAAAGTTTATTGAGGCACTCAGGGTCAGAAATATGAGCTCGAGTTTTTGTTGGGCTTGACCTATTGACCCAGGAGAGCAGCTGGTGTGGTTCTTACAGCTGCCCTCCGCTTGCGGAGCCTTTTACCCGCAGGAGCTGCCTTTGATGGACTTTTCTGGGAGGACGGCTATTCCCAAATGGATTTCTCTCTGAAGGCCCCACCAGGCCTGGCAGAGAAAACAATGATAAGGAGAAGGCAAACAGAGAGCTGAAGGATTGCTTCACAAGAACAGCGACAATGAGGAAAACCGCTTTGAAGTGAGACAAACCCCTGAACTTTCTGTTATTCCAACAGTTGGAGGGAAGGGTGGAGGAGCACAGCGGCAGAGTCGGTAGTGCATTAGGGCCACGCTGACTGTGGGCCTTTGCTAGGGGTTACGCAGTGAGTGCCAGGTGCCCGGCAGCTCAGAATCCTCTCCTCCATCCTCTGAGTTCTATTCAAATGTCCGCTAAAGCACTTATTGGCTGATCCCATTATGCCGAGTTAATTTACTTCCCTTGGCTAGAGAGATCCTCAAAGATAAGGACCTCCTCCTATTTGTCCCCGAATCCCCAGGGCCCGGCCTAATGTGGGACCCAATAAACACTGATAAATGCCGCCGTGGCATCCTGCACCCACCACCATCCCAGTACTCTCATGCTGTATTGTAAAGTCTCTTTACTTCTCTGCCCCCTCTTTTCTGTGTGAACTCAGGTGGCTGGGGTCCATTTCTTAATGCCTTTGCATTTCCAGAAAGTCGAGGAGTACCCAGGGCAGGGGAGGCTGTCGTCTGTGTGCCGAGTATACATGAGGCCTCAGCTGAATAAGACAGTCACCCGGGCCCTTTCTCCCACCTTGCTGACATCTAAAGGGAGTCACCACTCATTTGGCCTGTAAAGTCACCTTTACTGCTAAGAAACATCCTGTAAAAAGTTGGAACCCATGCAGCTATTGTAGATGTCTTTGGAGAGGTGAACCGAAGAAATAATTAAGTGTTAGAAGGCCTGAGTTCTAGTTCTCCACTAATTAACTATGTGACCTTGGGTAGAGTAGTTACTCACAGAATGTGGTGACCATGATACCCATGATATCTACTTCATAGAATTTTTATTTTTTATATTTTTCGTGGCTTTTAAAGAAATAGATAAGTAAGGCATGCTTATGGTAAGAAGTTCTGCATTGTATATCGTGGCTTTTATTATTATAATGTTTTGCTGGGGCCACGTCCTCTGCTCTTTGGATTTCCTATTATGTATAAAAGTGAGACTGCAGACTTGACTGATTCTGGAGGAAACTTTCGATCTTGTGCCTGTTCTCTATCCAGCTCCCTGCTATTCAAACTGCTTCTTGAAGTCTTGACTTCCTCAGCTATAGTTTAAAGAAAGTTCTTTCCCTTCCAGCCTAGCTGTAGAGAAGCACAGCCTTTGCCTAGAATTCAAGGTGGGGGGGCTTCAGAGAGATGGCAAGGGAGGGAAGCTCTGTGCCCCCTCAGAACTCCCTGGCAGGGGGCCCATGATGTGACATCCCAGGGACCCTGTGTGTATGTTTGTTTGTTCTTGGTTTCTAGGCTTCAGTGGGGGTTATTATCTCATTGTTTCCTGTTCCCTTGGCCGCACATCAATTCTGCCTGATGCCCACACCTTCGAGGTCTCTGTTTTGACACGCAGTTTGTGGCTGGGAACCCCACAGTGTCCTGAAAACATTTGCTTGACCTGTCAGGGACATCCTTCTCCGTTTCAGTGAAACAGTACCTTCCAGAGCACAAGGGTTTGAGGCCTTTGGCCCTTTCCAGCAGTGTCAAATTTAGATTCCAAATGTTAGTCTTGCTGTGGCTTCATCCTTGACTTCTCTTTCTTGAGAATCTATGCTCTTTGGCTAACAGCTAAGGGCCAGTTGGCTGCCCACTTTCACAGTTGTCGTCTGTGGAAATTTGAAATCAGCTGTGAAGTGTGCTCCTGGTAATGAACACAGTGCAGCTTTGCAACCACTGTAACTCGTGGTGAAGCACGGCAGGCAGATTGAACAGGGATTCAGGAGAATCCTGAATTCAGCTTGGAGCGGAGTCTGTTTAGGATGTTAATCTGCATTTCCTGTCCTGGAAGGCCAAGCACGGAAGGCTTGGAAAATAGCCTGAGTTTGGCTTTGAATGCCAAACAGATATCAACAGCAAACCTTTTCCACAGCTGCTGTGTGACAACACCTAAAAAACTGGCCTTCAAGGCTGGGCGAGGTGTCTCACGCCTGTAATCCCAGCACTTTGTGAGGCCAAGATGGGCAGATCACGAGGTTAGGAGATTGCAACCATCCTGGCCAACGTGGTGAAACCCTGTCTCTATTAAAAACACAAAAAATTAGCTGGGCGTGGTGGCATGTGCCTGTAATACCAGTTACTTGGGAGGCTGAGGCAGGAGAATTGCTTGAACCAGGGAGTCGGAGGTTGCAGTGAATTGAGATTGAGATTGCGCCACTGCACTCCAGCTTAGGTGACAGAGCGAGACTCCGTCTCAAAAAAACAAAACCAAACAAAACAGGAATCCCTGAGTTGGTGCTTCCCATTTTCTGAGGGTTCTCGCTCCTCTTTGGGAAACAGATGAAAGCTATGCTCTCAAGAACATGCATCAGCGTGCTTACTGCTTTGAACTAGGGTGTTTTTTTCATCTCAGGGAGACCCACTTGATCAAAGTCTCTAGCATCGTCATAGCTTGCACACAAAATGGATCCCACTGGTCACTTCCCTGTCTTCGATGCAGTATCTCCTCTCCTGTGGGCTGTGATTGTGTACTTTGAGCAGTCTTGGTTAAATCTCAAAGCCAAATACTCGTCAGCTGCAGGGAGCACCCAGTTACTCTACAATCAGGAAAACTTAATATGGCTGTAAACATTTCATATGGGTCTTTATTACTGTTATTTAACTAAGTCTCACATTACTGTGCACCTGGGGAGCTGTACTATGCAGCTGGGTGACAGATGGATGAGTGAAGGACAGGAAGGGACCATTAGGAGTGCAGTGTGTTTGGAATCACACTAGCTTCGAAACCAGACAGACCCGGGCTTGATTCTTGGCTCTGTCCTGTAAATCATCTGACTGCTTGGAAACCTTACTCTCCTCATCTGCAGTATGGGGTCAACACAATATGAGCTTTAGCAAGATGAAGATTCATTAAACAATGTGTGCAAAAACCTTCCTGGAGCATCCCATCAGTGTTTATGTAGTAGTGCCCAGCTTGTGCAGGGCCTGTGGCTTGTTGGACGTGGGCTGCCCTGGCTCTGGTGTCAGTCCTGGCGCCTGTGCTTCACGCAGCTCATGTGCAGGTTTGTTCTTTCTTACTTGAGTTTCCTACTTCATGCTCAAGGTTTGGCCATCCTGAGAAAATGCTGATCGCCTTATAGAGAGAGGATTTTATGGCTCTGCTAGGGGAATGCAGGTTGCTATTTTAGCAGATGTGGGTGTGTAGACTTTCCCCCTCCTTTTTTTCCTGGAGGTTGCTGTGGCCAGGCCACTTCTGTTCAGGGGAGGCAGCTGGCTGCACAGAAAGGTTTGGTATGGGAAAAGCTGGTGAAACCATCAGATCCATGAAGGGATTAAAACCTAGACTTGCTATTTTCGAGTGTGCCTCAACTGAGCTCAGGGCATACAGACACACTTGGGAAACTTAACTTTCTTTCTTTTTTTTTTTTTTTTTTGAGACGGAGTTTCGCTCTTGTTACCTAGGCTGGAATGCAATGGCATGATCTCGGTTCACCGCAACCTCCACCTCCTGGGTTTAAGCAATTCTCCTGCCTCAGCCTCCTGAGTAGCTGGGACTACAGGCGCGTGCCACCATGTCCAGCTAATTTTTGTATTTTTAGCAGAGACGGGGTTTCACCTTGTTGGCCAGGATGGTCTCGATGTCTTGACCTCATGATCCACCTGCCTCGGCCTCCCAAAGTGCTGGGATTATAGGCATGAGCCACTGCTCCCGGCCCGAAACTTCATTTCTAAATACTTCCATCTGTGCTGTCTATTCAGATATAAACATTAAAGGAAAGTTTAAGGGAAAATTAAATTCATGAAACAGATTTTTAAAAAATTTTCTACCTACCTACCTAATATAGATAGTAATAGAGGCTCTCCATATCCAGAAGGATGTTTGTTTATGTACATACCTTATTATGGAGAGAACAACCACCCTTCATCTTCCCAATCTGTCCCTCTCCATCCATTCATCTTTCCATTTATCCATCTATCCATCCATCCATTCATTCATCCATCCATCCACCCATCTGTCCACACCTACTATACTCAAGGTACTGTGAGGACTAAAAGATTTTAGGTATCATGGTTGTTTTCATGTGAACCCAGGTTAGCGTACTGCCTGAGTCCTCAAATTTTGGAGCCCAACAGATAACCTTGGGTTCACAGTCCTGCTCTTCATTCACTGAGGAAACTTGAGTAGATTACTTACTGATTGAAACTCCAGTTTCCTCATGAAAAAAAGGAGGAAAAGAATGTCCTCCATGAGGAGCAAATAAAATAATACATGTGAAGCAATTTGCCTTGGTTTGGTTGTGTATTAAAGCCTCATAAAAACAACTGGTACAATGTGTGACTATAATGAATGCTGACTAAATAGATTATAAATGCGTAATTGGTCTAGTGGCAAAGACAGAGCACCTCTAAAGTGTGTCTGTATTATTTCACTTGCAAACATTTAAAGTACTTGAAAGTTCAGGCATACACTGTGTACATGCATATGTGCATTCATGCTTTGTGACTGTGTGTGTGTGTGTGTGTGTGTGTGTGTAAATCATGGAATATGTACTCAATCGGGAAAACTTGCCCTACATGCTTTTGGTGACAAATTCTCAATTTAGATTTTCAAGTGGCAATTTTAGAAGGTATTGTCTTCCTTCCCAACACCAATTTTATAATATATAAGTCCTTTGGGGATGTATATTTCAGTTGTATTCTTTATATATTCTGTGTTATTAGTAGTTCCTTTTGTTGTCTTGGTTGTTACCATTTTTTGGTAAAGAATTTCATTTCTTTTCATTGGCTTAGGCAAGGACTTCTGTGACCAAAAACTCAAAAGCAAATGCAACAAAAACAAAGATAAATAGATGGGACTTAATTAAATGAAAAAGCTTCTGCATAGCAAAAGAAATAATCAGTGGAGTAAACAGGCAACCCATGGAGTGGGAGAAATCTTCAAAACCTATACATGTGATGAAAGACTAATATTCAGAAATCTATAAGAAACTCAAACAAATCAGCAAAAATAAAATCAAACAATCCCATCAAAAAGTAGGCTAAGGACATGAATAGACAATTCTCAAAAGAAGATACACAAATGTCCAACAAATATATGAAAAAATGCTCAACATCACTAATGATCAGGGAAATGCAAATCAAAACCAAAATGCCATACCACCTTACTCCTGCAAGAATGGCCACAATCTTGCAAAAAATAACAGATGTCAGTGTGGATGTGGTGAAAAGAGAACACTTTTACACTGCTGGTGGGAATGTAAACTAGTACAACCACTATGAAAACAGTGTAGAGATTCCTTAAAGAGCTAAAAGTAGAACTACTATTTGATCTAGCAATCCCACTACTGGATATCTACCCAGAGGAAAAGAAGTCATCATATGAAAAAGATACTTGCACACACATGTTTATAGCAGCACAATTTGCAATTGGAAGAATATGAAACCAGCCAAATGCCCATCAGTCAATGAATGGATAAAGAAATTGTGGTGTATATATACCACGGAGTACTGCTCAGCCATAAAAAGGAATGACATAATGACATTTGCAGCAACCTGTATGGAATGGGAGAACTTTAGTTTAAGTGAAGTAACTCAGGAATGGAAAACCCAATATCTTATGTTCTCACTCATAAATGGGAGCTATGAGGATGTAAAGCATGAGAATGATATGATGGAGTTTGGGGACTTGGGGGAAGCGATGGGAGGGGATAAGAGATAAAAGACCACACATTGGGTGTAGTGTACACTGCTCAGGTGATGGGTGCATCATAATCTCAGAAATCAACACTAAAGAGCTCATCCATGTAACCAAATACAACTTGTATCCCAAAAACCTATTGAAATTAAAAAAAAAATCATTCCTTAAAAAAAAAATAGCATTTGTCTTTTTGCCTGGAATGTCAATGATTATGGCTATTAGCAGTTTATTGCACTTAGCTATTAGACACGTATTCCTTCTCAATATTCTTATTTCTCAAATATCCTTACTTCTATCATGGTTTTATTCAGGCTCTTCACATGTATCCTTCTTGTAAAGTCATTAAGACACAGTATTCAGGCAAATGATAAAAAGGAGATTTGTTTCCTAGGCACTATGAGGAAGATTTTAACATCTTGATAAAGGAGACTCTGTCTTCAGTTGGAAACTGTTCTGTCTTAGAATAATCACTGCTGGAGGGAAGATCCCAACTCTCATACCAAATATTTCCCATTAATTCTTACTGGATTGGTTCTGACAGACACTTTATCTCAAGTGTCTTTGTAGCAAATCCTAAAGGCATATCTAGAAGATTATTTAATAACATCTGGAAGCACAGACAAGAGAGATGATAAAGGAAATAAAGCAAGCCAGTGAACTGAACAAACTTGGGACATGACATCCCAGCTCTTGCCTAGGAGTGGATAATGGTGCTGTTAGCCAACTGCAGGGAAAGGGATTTGGAAAAATAAGCTAGGAAACAGACCACCCAGGCTGAGGTGCTCATTCCGGTTTTACAATTTAAAGTGTAAAGGAAATCCAAATTAATTTCTCAGGAGAGCATCACGTCTTATGTGTCAGGGAACAAACAGTGAATCAGAAATGTCATATAAAACCCAATAGCAACGACTTTGATTCTGCGCCGAGGTTCACGGAATGGGAAGACAACTTCCCCGGCTCCATGGCAGGTTGACAAGTGGCAGAGCTGAAGACCAGGGAGGCTGAGGGTGGTATCTATTGGAATCTTTCAGCCTCACTGATCAAAGTAGCTCGGCCATGTCCTTTTAAGTCATGGAGGAGGTGGATGAGGGCCAGAGTTCAGGCGAGGGGCGGGGGGAACATAGCTGCGTCAAAAGAAGTTTCACTGACAACTTAAGGAATAGAAACTCCTCTGGTATTCAATATGTAGGTGAAGCTAAAGAGAATATTAGGGATGCGTGCAGGAAGCCTCATGCAAAAATGTTCACAGTGGCACTGCTTATAATAACAAAAACATTGGAATTAACTTAAATGTCCATCAGGCAGAGACTGGATAAATATACTGGGGTAAACTTACTTAATGGAATAATAGTAATAACAGTGGAATAAACAAGAGCTACAAGTATGAACATGGATGGCTACTGCGCAATGCTGAGCAAAAGAGCCAACAAAAGAAAGAAAATATGTATGTAAAGAAAAACCAGGCATATCCAGTTTAAGAAAATGTGAAACAATGCTATATATTATGTATTCAATTGTGACTGGATATAGACATACCTAATACAAATGTTTTAAAATGCATGGGAATAATAAAAACCAAATTCAGTTTAGTGGTTATATTTGAGGAGATGGAGAGTAGACGTGGCCAGGGAGAGGGTACACAGAGACGCCAGTTGTATTAATGTTTTATCTTTTAAGGTGGGCAGTAGGTACATAGGTATTTTGTTATATTACTCTGTGGTTTTTTTTTTTTTAAGTCTGAAATATTTCACAAGAACTTATCATTCCCCTCCTATCCACACAGCATTTTTTAAGAACCTAGAGGATAGTGTTTCTGAGGAAGGAAAATGGGTATTTTGGAGTGTTACAAAGAGAGATAAAGTGATGTAGTGTTTTGCAAGAGTAGGTGCTTAATATATATTTGCTGAAATTAATGAAGGTTGGGAAGGAAAGTAAAAAGACCCAGAGAGTAATAGAGAAGGCAAATGAGATGAAAGCGTTCTGGAGAGAAGAAAGTTTGGAGCCAGTGATGTGTGGAAAATGGCAGCACATGCAATAAAGCAAAGCGGGAGGGTCAGTGAGTTGATGGCTGCTGAAAACCAGCCAAACGCCCCACTTCCTCAGCCTCAGAGGTTGGAAGGAGCTTCTGCTGTGTTGGGAATTCCTGTTGCCAGAATGTCGTCTTCTAGGTGCTGCCCATCAGGATGTTATAAATGGTTTCTTAAAAAATTATTCTCCCGGGCCGGGCGCGGTGGCTCAAGCCTGTAATCCCAGCACTTTGGGAGGCCGAGGCGGGTGGATCGCGAGGTCAAGAGATCGAGACCATCCTGGTCAACATGGTGAAACCCCGTCTCTACTAAAAATACAAAAAATTAGCTGGGCATGGTGGCACGTGCCTGTAATCCCCGCTACTCAGGAGCCTGAGGCAGGAGAATTGCCTGAACCCAGGAGGCGAGGTTGCGGTGAGCCGAGATCGCGCCATTGCACTCCAGCCTGGGTAACAAGAGCAAAACTCTGTCTTAAAAAAAAAAAAAAAAAAAAAAAAAATTATTCTCCCAAAGAGAAAGGGAGAAAGAAAATGCTTTTGAGTTTTCCCTACAAGAAAGTCATCAAAAAATGGCGATCAGTCTGAACTTTTTGTTGAACTAAGAGAGTTCCTTTAGTCATTTTTCATGAAGTTCACAGCGTGATTTTTGTTGTATTTCTATATCATATTTTCCTATGATGTGCAAGGTGACATACAGCTTTGATAAGGATGTGATCCGCATTCTGGTTTAATAATTGGCATACAATGGGTTTTTTGGAATTGTATCCTATGTCTTCAGTGTTATTATTTCTTTGCTTGGGTGGTTTATTCTCCTGGACTCTGGGAACACAAGTTGGGCTTTTAGAGTTAGCAGGCAGAAAAATATTCATTTTTAAACCAGTTACTCCACAAAGTCAGCTGTGCCCTGAGCTCCTTTGATGTTGCTCAGTAGACATTGTGAATGTTTCAGACAAATTCATTTTTAACTGCTCACTGAGGGCTTTGTGATTATCATCTAGTTGTTCTAACCATTTGGACAGACCTTTGCTGAACAATGTTGAATTAATCAGGCAGAACAGAGCCCGAATCTCCTCATTCCTTTTGTCTGTAAGAACTGAGCCCTGGACTCACAGCACGTAGAATTCTGGGGCTTAGGAAGCTTCTGCCTGTGCTTTAGTTTGTTGTTTTGTTCAATTAAAAATTAATTTTAGTTTGTTCTCTTTCTCCTCCATGGCTCAAACTATTAAAGGTAGTTCTGAGGAAGGAAATGCAAAATAGCAAGAAATTGTTCTGCTTGCTAATGGCCCAGACCCTCTTGCTTTCTAGGTTAAAAGGACTGTTTGGGGGAAATGAAGTTCTGTCTTTCTAACGACTTTGTTTAGTTTTGCATCCTATTTTAGTTGGAGGGTGAAATGAACCAGATCTGTTTCCAGCCAGTCTGACTCTTTGGTTCCAGCTGGGGCATCTTCAACAGGGTTTTATATCCTGCTGGAATGCTATTTTAAGAAATCCCTATTGGATTGAGAAAAAGCACATAGTATAGTTATGGCAACCAAACCATGTGTCCCAGATTTTCCAGGATGTTCCCCAATTTCATGTAGTTTCAGTCTTTTCAATAAAGTAAGTGCATTTTGTGTGTATCAACATGGAGTCTGATAAAGGGTATCTTTGTGCATTGTGAGTGTGTAAAATAAATATATATAAAAGTATATATGTTTTATATAAATGAAAATATTTATACACAGTATACACAGTTGTGGGGCTGTGTGTATTTTTTAAATGAAATCTTTTTTAGGATCTTGTGGTTTCAGAATAGATGACCAGTAAGTATTGCAGAAATAACTGTCAAGGTCCTAACTAGCTGAGTGACCTTGAACAAGTCAGTACCTATTTCTGGATGCCATCAGTTCCTCACCATTCTGGCACATAGCAGGATCTGAGTAACTGTGCTGGTGAAAACCAAATGCCAAGCCCTTTCAGGATTCTCAGTCTTTGTCTTTACTTCTCCCTCAGTGTGTTCCATACGCCATGGCCTGGTCCATTGTACTTGCTTCAGTCTTCATGTTGTATGATCTTTTACTGTTATCTTGTGAGCTTCACTCCTAGGCTGCAAGAGGCTTGAGGGCTGGGATGGGTCTGCACATTTAAAAAATCTCTATTGTTTAGCACAGTGCCAGGCAGATACAAAGAAACAAACTGAAGGAAGTATACCAAAAAGATGAGATAATAGGTGACAATAAAAATGTACTCTTTATGCTTTTTCATATTTTCCATTATTATTATTTTGAGGTGGAGTCTCACTCTTGTTGCCCGGGCTAGAGTATAGTGGTGTAATCTCGGCTTACTGCAACCTCTGCCTCCCAGGTTCAAGCAATTCTTCCGCCTCAGCCTCCTGAGTAGTTGGGATTACAGGCACCTGCCAACATGCCTGGCTAATTTTTGTATTTTTGTAGAGATGGAGTTTCACCATGTTGGCCAGGCCGGTCCTGAACTCCCGACCTCAGGTGATCCACCCACCTTGGCCTCCCAAAGTGCTGGGATTACAGGCGTGAGCCACTGTATCTGGCCCATTGTTTTATTTTATCACAAATATTATTACTTAGAGAATGATAAAAATAAAAACAATAAACTTTTTTTTTTTTGTAAGACGGAGTCTCGCAGTGTCACCCGGGCTGGAGTGCAGTAGCATGATCTCGGCTCACTGCAACCTCTGCCTCCCGGATTCAAGTGATTCTCCTGCCTCATCCTCCTAAGTGGCTGGGACTGCAGGTGTGTGCCACCATGCCAGGCTAATTTTTTGTATTTTTAGTAGAGATGGGGTTTCACTATGAAAGCCAGGCTGGTCTCAAACTCCTGGCCTCAAGTGATCCTCCCTCCTTGGCCTCCCAAAGTGCTGGAATTATAGGCATGAGCCACCACACCCTGTCAATAAGTGGTATATTTTTTTGAACACTCAGGATTGGAGAGAATCTGAGAAGCATGCTGTACACGTTTCCACCCCCAAAGCCAATGCAGCATACTTGCCTTAGCTTCCAATGTGCAAGAACAGCTGGCTATTCCTAGGGCTCTCCCACAAGCCTCAGACACCCTGCTGTGAGCGGAAGCCATGTGGGTATCACAGCTGGGAGCTGGTTCTACTGTGGGCTGTCCCTTTTCAGGGATTGATTTGGGCTGTGTTACAGTAATCAAGCACAAACCAACAGTTACATGGGATGTCTTATATACACCAAATGTCCCTGCAGCTGGAGGGCACTCAATTATCTTGACTGTGCCCTGGTTGGAGCTGAGCTGAGTGATGCAGCCAGGCCCTGTGCTAGGTGTGAAAGTGACTTAAAGGAGCCAGGGTGTGTGTTTCATGCTGGTTAGGAGTTTGCAAGCTAGTTGGGCTAATAATGTGTGTGCATTCAAAAGCTAACCAACATCAGAAGGCAGTATTTTAGCTTCAAAACGAATGGTGAAGAAAACCAAGTGGGCCACAGGAGTTTCTAGGTGGTAGAGCGGGTGGGAGGGCTATGCAGGAAGGTGGTATTTTGAGATGGCACTTGACCCACGGTTAACAGTGGTGAAGAGGAGGCAGGCCTTCCAGGGAAGGAAACAGCTTACAGAAAGGCATGGCAGTGGGAGTAAGTTTGGCTTGTGTGTTTTATTTACGGGTGGTGGGGAACTGCGTGATGGATGGGGACAGAGAAGAAAATGTGCAGCTATGAGTGGGAAAGTAATGGAGACGTGGGTATAGACCAGGCCTGGGAAGGCCGTGGGAAGAGGAAAAAGGTGGAGCGGTGAACCGGGAGGTGGTGGGGGCCCTCGTGTGGCTCTCAGGAGAGGAGTTGCTGTAATGTAACCACTCTGGGCCACAGATTCTTCCCATATGTGGAAATGTGGTATGAAACTTGTTAAGAACACGAGCCGTGGGTGAGCTGGCTGCGTTTGATTCCTGGCTCCACATCGTGTTACCTGTTTGAGACTCAATTTCCTCATCTGCAAAATGGGGATAATGAAACCCCTTCTCACAAATTGTTCTGAGGATAAAAGAAATAATCCATATAAAGTGTTTAGCATGATGTCTGGCACATGGCATGAGTCTAATGAATCGCTGTTATATGCAAATGAATATTAGTACTTAATTCATCAGTATGGTAAAAACGGTAGTAAATTTAGGAAAACCAAATATTAAGATAACTGGAAATTATTCTATTAAGAGAATGAACTTGAGAATGCATTAGGGATATCTTTGTTGGAAAGTCCCACTCTAATTCCTCAATTTGGCTTTACTTACTGTGGCTTAGCTTTTGTGAAATATTTATGTTGGCAGGTTACTCAACTATAATTTTTGTTATTCCTCTAAGCTTGGTGAGGAAGATTAGCCTGTTTATCTTATATTGCAGAAGACACATGTAGATATAAATGCACTGCCATTTAGTTATAACATCTCTTCCATTAGCATTTACCACGGTTATCAGCCAAACTTCTCTGGGGTGGAGGGGAAGAGCAGGGGACAAAAGGGTGTATGGGTGATGGTGGTCTGGCAATTTTACACTGTGAAGAGGCGGTGGAAAATTTGGAGGCACCAAGGTGGTTTTTGCCTTAGCCAGACTTAAGACTCAGCCTTGGAAGTCCTTGCAGAAGACTAGGAATGACCAAAATTGCTAAAACAGGACTGGCAAAGCCAACCAAACGCCTCACACTCTTTAAAGTATTAGTCATTTCTTTGGATGCTATAGTTTAAATTCTCCCTAATTGAAATTAACAATCTTTGAGGGACGTTTGAGTGCCATTATCAGTGGACTTCTTAGTGGAGAATTATTTTCCAAGCCAAAGGACAACATTCCCAAACTTGGCTGCTGCTTGACATTCATGTGTGCCGGACATACGTGACTCTTTTTAACTAATGACAATGGTGAGCTGAGAAGATCCCCCAGGGAATATGACTCACAGTGACTCAGGTGCACCAGAGCCCTGATCCAGCCCTATTGTTTTCTGTCAATAGGTCTTTGCCATGCTCCAGCCTGAATATCAGTGGGATTAAGTTGGACACGATAGAAGGAGAGGCCATTCAATGCCACTGCTCTTGCAGGATGGCTGGCAGTGCCGGTTACCTCTGCAGTGGCTGGCCCTGGTCTATGTATGCTGGCTAACCACATAGATGATGGCGGCAGTGCCTAGTGGCCCAGGCAGATGGGGGCCTGAAGGAGCAGAGGGAAAGCATCAAACATATCTCAGGGCACAGCCTTGAGAACATCAGATGTCTCCTAGGTTCTTCCCATACAGAATAACGAATCTTTTCCACAGCCCTGCAAAGCACTAGTTACTGTTTCACATGGGACAAATGCCTGTGCTGACCCTCCATCTCCAGCTCATGGAGCTGACCTCCTGCATCTTCTTCACTACCCCTCTATAGGGCTTTTTACTACCATTTGAGAAAAGAATGACTCCTCCATTTAGAAGGAAACATACTGCACCCCAGGCTGGGCCTTTTGCGTTTGGCTCAAGAGCTATGCAGTGCTTGTTTTTTCCCTGCCACACATTCATTTCCCCTTCCTTTAGAAGCAGTATTCTAATTTTCCTTGGGGCTAGCATCCCTTTCTCAGTCTTAGCCAGTATGGGCCAGATAGAGCTGACCCCACCCTCTGGAGCACTGGTATGTGTGTGTGACCTAGGTCTGGCCACTTGGTATCATGGTGCTTGTTTCAGAGACAGACACATATAAGTCAAGCTGGACAGTGGGTAGTGGCTCTGGGGTTTTTCATGTAGCTATTGACAAAGAGGTGCTTGCTTTCTGCTGGGACTGCTAACTTGGTAGGATATAAAGTTGGAGCTGCTGGTAGATTATCTACATGAATAGGTAAGAAGAGCTCACCCAGAGAATAAAGTAAAACCAAGAGGCAGAGAGAGAGAGACATGTTCCTAAAGACAGCATTTGAGCACCTCAGTCCAACTGTACCTGAATTGTGGATCCTGTAAAACATCACACAAGCCAAATAAATGAGCTTTTTTTGTTTGAACCATTTTGAGCTGGTGTTTTTTGTCACTTGCAGCCTAAATAATTTTGGATAATAAGAAGCTCACCAAAAAGGTGTACAATTAAATTTAGGGGCCAGGTGTAGTGGCTCATGCCTGTAATCCCAGCACTTTGGGAGGCCAAGGCAGGCAGATCACCTGAGGTCAGGAGTTTGAGACCAGCCTGACCAACATGGTGAAACCCCATCTCTAATAAAAATACAAAATTAGCTTGGCGTGATGACACATGCCTATAATCCCCGCTACTCCGGAGGCTGAGGCAGGAGAGTTGCTTGAACTCGGGAGGTAGAGGTTGCAGTGAGCTAAGGTGGTGCCATTGCACTCCAGCCTGGGCAACAAGAGTGAAACTCTGTCTCAAAAAAAAAAAAAAAAAAAAAAAGTATGAACTTTGAGGCTGCAGTGCTGTGATCCCACCACTGCACTCCAGCTTGAGTGATAGAGCAAGAACCAGTATATAAAAAAAAATTTCTTTTAAGGAACTTGTATTTTCCCGAGGACTATTCCTTTGCGTGTTGTCTGTGGTACTAGCAGTCTACCGCCTACTCACGGACCGCAGAAATCTTGGGTGACAGGAAAGGGCAGTACTTTTACATCTCTAATACCTGTGGCTTTTGGCCACCGGGATTTTAAAGAAGAGAGTCAGAGGTAATGTTTAGTTGAAGAACTTTCCTCAACCAGTATTTTCCAGATAACTTATATTTTTCTTACTTGTTTTCTGTAATATTGAAAAAGTGTCCAGGCAAATACTGACCCTCTGGGCTGTATAGCAAAGGTATAGAAATCATTTGCTGGAATGGAAAGTCAAGTATATTCTGAGCTGTAAGGGATCTGAAACATTTCAGGAGAATATCACAAAGTTCTGGAATCACCATTTTAGCATGGGACACTAGAGTCCTGTTCTGGTCAAACCTCTTCATTCCAGAGGGGAAAAGATTCAGAGAGACAAAGAAGCTTTGCTGAAGGCCCATGGTGAAAATAGTTGCAGACGACCAGTACAAATGAAAAGGAGAGGGGGTCTCACTGAATACCCCATAAAGACCAGAAACTAGACCCTTTGCTTACTGGGACTCTTTGAACAGATTCCTAGCTGAAACCATCAAAAGGGATGATTGGACTCACTGCTGAAACATCCAGCAGTGTGGCCTAGCTTCAGGTAAGGATGGATCCAGGAGTTTGGAATCAAATCCTAAACACAAAGTCTCTCTTTTTCTCTGTATTGATTGTGCTGCTTTTCTTTGTGTTGGTTTCAATTCCCTAGCAGGTTCTATCAACATGGTGGTTTCTGGCAGCTGTGAAATTTTATGCTACCAGATTAGTAAATCCTGCTGATAAAGAGCTTATATTTCCCAATAGTTCTCGCAGAATCTCAGCAGTCCCGTTTGTGGGCTCCAAAAGGATAACCCTGATTCAGTCAGTGTGGCCAGGGGTGTGCCCTTCGCACCATGGGCCAACTCAAACCAGCTGAATGGAGACTGAGAGTAGGGGAGGGGTGGGCAAGGTGAACTTGCTATTACCTGGAGGAGGAATCGTTGCCAGAAACACTAGATGGCCAGTACCCTTACTTTGGGCAAGGAAGAGGTGGGGTGGGGGAAGGCCAGAGATTTTAATTTAGGAGCTAAATCCCAGGGCTCAGTAATGTTATTTGGCCTTAAGCCTGCAAATGGCACTTCTATCCAGCAATATAAGTCCTGAAGTTTTTCTCAGCTGCAGAGAAGACGTTTCTAGGAGGGTCCCTTGCTGGTGGGCTGGCCTCTGCTAAACATCTCAGACACACGCCTCCGTTTTCTGGCCATGATAGGGCACCCCGCCGAGCATATCTCAGACAAATATCTCTATTGTTTGTGGTGTGATTGTGACTTCCTGTCCTCCAATTTAGTTCGCTGCCTTACATTTTACTGTCTGGGTCATTTGATATTACATCTGGCGCTTCCTGTTTTTTAAGCCTCTGACTCTAGTCATCTGACTGTAGAAAACAGGGGTCAACTTCTTCATAAGTGATGCCAGCTTTAGTCACTTGTTTTGGTATACTAGTTGAGATTTGCGTAAGGAAAACTGTCAGGTGTCTGTTGGTGTTCTCAGCCTCAGACACTTCCCTATTTATAGCTTTTTGTTTTTCAGACACTGGGACTTTCTCCCCCTTGTGTGGATGTGGTGGGAGTAGGTGATCTCCGCCCTGCCGCCACAAATCATTCAACAGTGGTTCTCTCTCTCTTAAGGAGAACTACCAGTCCCATGCCTGTGGCTCTAGAATGAGGGTACTTTGGGCATGACAGGCACAGCCATCCTTCTGACATCTTGCCCTGTCTCCTCTCCCATCCTTCAGTTCACTTCTCTCCCCTTTTCTCTCCACTTCAAAAGTGGTTAGCTCCAATTAAACACCTGGAGTCGGGACAGCAGCAAAGCTAAATGCAGATTTGCTTTTTCTCATTAAAGAAAGAGGAACATTTTAGTCACTAATTTTCACTTCATTTAACCTTTCCACAGAATGGCCTGACTTTGCTGGAAGGGGACAAAGCCCTAAGACATTGATACCCATGAGTAGAACATCTATGATATAACTTACACAGCTTCCCGGCCTATGGGGAGGGAAGCTTTGCTGGCCTGAGCTGTTCCAGATTTACCTTATTTTTTAGTCAAAGTAGAGGGATGGATTTAAGGAATTGTCTAAGATAATAGGAGAGGACATTTGTTGTACCTAAAGGAAATGGCAGCTTGTGAGTGTGGCAGGGGGAATCTATAAAAAACATGGAAACAGGCCAGGGACAGTGGCTCATGCCTGTAATCCCAGCACTTTGGGAGGCTGAGGCAGGCAGATCACCTGAGGTCAGGAGTTCAAGACCAGCCCAGCTAACATGGCGAACCCCCATCTCTAGTACACAAAAATTAGCCAGGCATGGTGGTGGGTGGCTGTAATCCCAGCTACTCAGGAGGCTGAGGCAGGAGAATCGCCCAAACCTGGGAGGCAGAGGTTGTAGTGAGCTGAGACTATGCCACCACACTGCAGTCTAGGCGACAGAGCGAGTCCCCACCTCAAAAAACAAACAAACAAACAAACACTTCAGGCTTGACATTCTGCTCCTTCTCCATGTGAGGTCTTCGCTGAGCAAAAAGAATGGTTAGCTGTGGCAGCTGTGAAGACTCAGAGCATGGTTGTGGGTTTGTTCCACTGGCATCTCCAAGGCTATAGCTGGACTTCACAAAGGCTCAGTTCCCAGAGGAACAGCCTCTGACTGCCCTACCTCCCAGGGGCATGGGAGGTGAAGGCCAAATCTTCCCTCCTACTTTCACCTGAAGCCATGGGTGGGACCACTGGAGCTGCGGAAATGTCTGGGCCTCCAGTGTTTCTGCCAACAGGGTCACAAGAGCAAGGCAAATCTCTTGTCTCTGAATTCTCCTTTCACTTGTCTTTTACCTGGGTGATGATGGAGGGGCATGTTGGAAGTCTCTTTGGCCAATTGTGTAAGTCTGTGTGTGTGTGTGTGTGTGTGTGTGTGTGCGCACGCACACACGTGAGATGCACATGCTCAATATCCCAGCTCAGGCCTTCATGTTCCTCAGTTAGAACCACAGAACTAAGTGGTTACCTTACCCATTGAAAGAGAGGCAATACTGACTTGATACAAGAGAAAAACCAACAAAATCCCAAACCAAACAAAAACCCCCTTGTTTCTGTGTAATGCGTTAAATGGCCTCATTTCTTCTTTGAAGCCACCTCCTGAGGTTGGAAGGACAGGCCTCATGGATGGACGGGAGGTTTTAGATGGGGAACGGGAAGGAACGCATCTGTCAGTGGGCTTCCACATCCAGCGTGGGTTTAGAAGGCCTGCATTTCATTTTTAGTTGACAAAAGAAACCCAGCCAACCAACCAACCAACCAACCAACCAACCAACCAAAAAGAACAAACGGCCTTTCACCCAGACAGACAAAACAGACATGCCTGGAGTTTGTGGGGAAGCCATCCAAAGCAGATGGGGCCATCACAAAGTTATCAATGCCACTAGAAAGGGACAGACACATGGGGTGAAATGAGATTTCTAGAGTCCCTCTAATTCCTGCTTCCACGCAGGAAGGTATCCTCTACACCCTGTCCTTGAAGCTCTAACAGAGGTCAACCAGGGCAGTAGGAGTTTCTTGGTGGCCTGTAGAAAGGACAGCAGCTCACCCTGGGGTCGGACTCTGCCTCTGGCCCCTTTCTTTTTCTTCCTTCTCATCCCCACCAAGTCGGATTCCAATCCCAGTGTGGATGTCACCTGGGAAATACCTCCTGTGTCCAAGAAGTCTTACCTTTTGCATGTTCTGCTCAGTGACCTCTGATGGGAATCTACAGTACAGCGGAAGTGGACTGGGGCAGGAGAAGAAGGACTAGGGACCTTCGGTCCAAATCTTGGCTTAGCCATTTTACTTAGTGAATGCCCTTAAGGAGGCACTTAATCTTTTTAAGCCCCTCTTGGTTTATCTGTAAAATAATAAACCAAGGTGTGCAGTGTGGTATTCTAACAGTGCTTGGTACAGTGCCTGGCACCTAGCACATTCTCAATACAAGGAAGCACTTAGTAGCATCCTGCTGGATACAGTCCAGTTTTCCTAATCCTCAATGAAATTCAAGTGAGCTGCTACTTTTGATTATTATGACGATCACAGATACTATGATTTTCTTTTTTTTTTTTTGAGACAGAGTTTCACTCTTGTTGCCCATGCTGTAGTGCAGTGGTGCAATCTCAGCTCACTGCAACCTCTGCCCCCCCGGGTTCAAGCGATTCTCCTGCCTCAGCCTCCTGAGTAGCTGGGATTACATGCATACATCACCACACCTGGCTAATTTTTTGTATTTTTAGTAAAGACGGAGTTTCTCATGTTGGTCAGGCTGGTCTTGAACTTCCAACCTCAGGTGATCCACCCGCCTCAGCCTCCCAAAGTGCCGGGATTACAAGCATGAGCCACTGGGCCCAGCCAGATACTATGATTTTTAAACACCTTCTCTTTCAAAAATATATTTGCTTGTGGCTTAATGTTACAGTGAAGCCTCTGGAATGCGACAGACCTGGGTTCTTGGTTCATGTTCTGGCTATACCATTTGTCGTCTTCTCTTCTCTGTCTCCTTATCTGA
The DNA here is from genome assembly GCF_009761245.1 of Sapajus apella. Classification (NCBI taxonomy): domain Eukaryota; kingdom Metazoa; phylum Chordata; class Mammalia; order Primates; family Cebidae; genus Sapajus; species Sapajus apella. The sequence continues at coordinate 638,704 of NW_022436958.1, forward strand.
AGGCTGAGGACGGACAGTTCCTTCGCTGGGTTGTACATACTGTATGAAGAGGGCTCGGTGAGTGGTCGTCATGGTTCCATTTTATTCAGTATTTACTGTGTGCTCAGTGTTCTCATACCTGACTACTCGTGTTGTCAATACAATTATCTTGAGAGGTAGGAACTATTCTTTCTCTTTTTATGGCATAGGAAACAGAGGCTCTGAGAGGCCAAGTCTGAGGTCACATAGCTAGGAAGTGGTTGAAACTGCATTTAAATATCAGTGTGGGAATCCTTCCATAACACTCTCCAAGTGAACCCTACACATTTTACCCCAGCCCCGGGGTTCCTACCCTCTCTTTAGCTTTTGGAATTTCCAGGACTCATTCTCCCCTGGGTGTGCCACCCTGTCCTTAGCCAGGATGTCCAGAGGCTTCCTGTCTTGGCCTCTGTCATCCTCTTTCTCACCATGCTTGTCTCCCTGACCAGATTTCGGCATCCTTGAGGCCTGTGGCTGGCCCAGTCCCTACTTCCCCAGTGTTGGTGGCCAGTCTCTCCACAGCAGACCTCTCCCCAGTGTGTATAAAATCAGAAACTGATAATGCATGGTAGTACCTGGGGAGTTTCAGGGTGCAGGGCCATCCCACACTGTCTGTCCATCTCCATCTCAGTGTGACCTGGCACAGATCGGCTGCCCAAGATGTCCTGAGATGTCTGTGGCCTGTGCATTCCACTTCCTCTGAGTCATCAGCACTCCACATACACTGAACTTACCTGCCTCTACTGGTAAGATGGCCCAGGCCTGGCAGCTGGCATTGGGACCCACATCCTGCCCCCATCGTGTGTACCCATCATGTGGTGCTATAAGCCCAGTGACTCTGGGCCACACTGCTTTACCAGTCCTCACCACAGCCTCACGCAAGCTTCCAAACGTGCCTCAAACACACATGTATTTGTCTGTTCATTCATTCATTCATTCCCACACTGATCTAGGTCCTACAGATGTTTAGACAAATAAGGACCTCATAGTTAAGTGTAAGGGTCTTCCATACCTGGGTATGTCTCAGAGTCACCTAGGAAAGTTTTTACAAATACAGTTTCCTGGACCCCACTGGAGACCTACAGAAGCAGAATCTCTAGGAGTAGGTTTGTAGGAATCTGCATATTTAAGATACTCACAGCCCGACTCTGAGCACAACTGGTTTGGGGAACCTGTGGTCAGGGAATTCTCTGAGTAGCAAATGCCCTGAGAAGGTAAGAAAGCAAAACAGAGGCTGTGAGTGGCGAGTGCTGCCCTGCTGCATCCTTATCCTTTGCATTTGGGATCATGGCTTCTAAAAATACTGCAGCATTTACTTCTTCCCAGGAGCCCCCACATATAAAACTGCTACCAGATAGTCAGCTCACTGACGACATGGATTCATCTGTTTTCCTCCCTGTTATGTCCCCTGTGCCCACAGCAGGGCTTGGCATCTAGGAGGTGCCCAGCAAACATTTGTTGAATGAATGAATCGTTGAATGAATGAATCAGTGAATGAATGAATTCATTCCCCAATTCCCTTTAGGTGTGGCATGCATACCAGCTTGTGGTTTCATGGCACCGTGTGTGTGTCTGTGTCTGTAGGAGGTGGACAGGGAATGGCATGCTAGGATGAGAGGTTACCTTGGCTTTGCATCCAGTGGGTCCCCTCCAGGCTCTGGGCTGTGAGGAGAAAGAGGGGTTGGAAGTGGGGCCTACGCCCTGTCCCTGTAGGGAGAAAAGGGAGCATCGGGGTAGGAGTGTGCCCAGCCCTCTGGGCGGTGTGGGGTTTGCCAAAGACAGACCTTGGCCTGGGCTGAGGAAGAGAGAGGCGGCTGGCACAGGGCACTCATTCAGACAGCAGTTGACCTCCTGGCAGCTCCAGCGAGGCTCTGTGGACCTCGGTCCTCCGCAGCTGGTCCACTGAGGCCTCAGAGAGAGGCCCATCCATCACAGGGTCCCTCAGGGAGGCCTGGGCCGGGGGTGGCTTTCTGTGAGTCAGTTAAGGGCTCTGTTTTCAGCACCGATCTTGTCAAATTCAAGCTGTCAACCGCACAGACCCTGAAAGCCTGTCACAGACCCCTGGGGACAGGCGTGTGGTGCATGACCTTGAGGGGGCTCTGCTGAGTGTGGGACTGTGGTGATAAGAGGGACAAATGAGAAGCCACCTGGGCCAACTGCATTGTGCTCGTCCACACCGCCCCTTTGTGCTTGTCCTTGAGGGACGTTGGGGCAGCTGCGCTGAATATATTTCCTCCTTTACCCCCTTGGTTGCCTCTCTCCCTTTCTGCCATCTCTTACAAGGCATGGGGAAGGAGGCAGTGCATGCATGTTAAGGACAGACTGGCTCTGCTGCCTAGAAGCTGTGTGACCTGGGGCAAGTGACTTAACCTCTCTGAATCTTTTCCCTCAGGTTATGATGAAGATTTCATGAGGTGATACACTGCAAAGCACAAGGCTGGCATGTTGCTCCAGGGTTAGTCACTATTGTTATCATTTTCATGGATGTGAGGCACAAAACAGTTTAGATTCCTTGCTGGTGTTCCCTCATCTCCTTAGCATTTTAAGCTGCACACTTCAACTCCACATGACCTCAAATCCCAATGCCCATTTAAAGATGAGTAAATGGGCTGGATGCGGTGGCTCACACCTGTAATCCCAGCACTTTGGGAGGCAGAGGCAGGTGGAGCACATGAAGTTCAGGAGTTCAAGACCAGACTGGCCAACATGGTGAAACACCGTCTCTACTAAACACACAAAAATTAGTTGGGTGTGGTGGCTCACGCCTGTAGTCCCAGCTACTTAGGAGGCTAAGGCATGAGATTCACTTTAACCTGAGAGGTGGAGGTTGCAGTGAGTTGGGGTTAGGCCACTGCACTCCAGCCTGGACGACAGAGAGAGACCTCTATCTTAAAAAAAAAAAAAAAAAAATTAAAAATGTGTAAATAGAGGCTGAGCTGGGATTCAAGGCCGGGACTCCCATGAAATTCCCATCTTGGTCTTCAGATGGGTTCCTAAGGAAGTAGACAGCCCCACCAGGCCTGTGTGTGGGTGCAGCCATCCAGGTTCCCTTCTGAGGGACCAGGCCAGGCTCTGGGCAAGGTGTTTTTCTGTCCTGCCGGTGAGGCAGGAGCTGCTCTGGCCCATGGGCTTCCCAAAGTTGGCTCTGGGATAGGGGATATCTCAGCTGGGGATGTGGGGAGCTTACATCTGGTCATTGGGTGAAGGCTGAAATCATGTTAGCTAAAAGGAGCCACTGAGGCAGGCCTGAGACATGAAGAAGGCTGAGAGCAGACGGGAGCTCCGAGGAATGTGAGTGGCAGGAAGGCCGGGGAAGCAGCAGCAAGACTGACGAAACACGGAGGACCATGGCTGGGCGTGCCCAGATGTCTATGAGGAGACTGTTTTGGGCCTCCTGGAGGGGCTGGTTTAAAGGACCCAGAATGTTCTAGAAGGCTTCTTTGAGGAGAGCCAGCATTCTCTCACCTTGCACCTGTATTGAGTTCTGGCTGCTGGGACTGGCTCCAAGCTTCCTCCTCCTCCTCCTCAGGAGGAAACACACTGGCTGGCGGAGACATCTAGGCAGAAACAGTAGGAGCCTCACCCTGGGCCCACCTGCTCCCGGCTGTATCCTCGTTGGCGTTGATGGAGCGTCAGTGGGTTAGAGGGTTACAGAAAGTTGTGGGACAGGGCTGTTGGCCTGGCCCCTCCTCTTCATGGGAGGGTCCTTACCCCTGGCCAAGGCAAGGGGCTCACACAGCCCCTCAGGAGGACTGTGTCCAAAGGACAAAAACCAAACTCCTTCCCTAAGGTCAGGCAGGATGAGGCTGTGAGCCAGAGGAGGCTTGAACTGTGGCGATGGCAGCTGCCACCCAGAAGCAGGGCTGCTGGGGGGAGAGGGAGGGGGAGGCCAGTGGTGGCCAGGCAGGCAGCAGGCAGGCAGGGGTTATTGAAGGGCATGGTCTGCCTCCACCATGACTCAAAGGCACCCGCTGCACTTCGTACTGGCCCTTTAAGAGCAGTGCCTGCCTTGGGAAATGTCAGAGCAGAGTGAAAACCCAGAGAGTGTGACCAGAAGCCACTCCCTCTGTGCTGAGAGTCACGCAATCTCTGGTCCATGACTGCGAGTGACACAGGAACTTGTTTGTGTGTCGGAGTGGCTGTTCCCACAGCTGGAAGCTGCAGGTAACCCCAACCCTACCCAACTCACAAATGATACTTAATGCCCTGGCTGCCTCTGGCTCGGACCTCATGTTCTCTTTTCCTCTTTCTGGGTGTCAAAGAGGTTAGACTAGATGCATGTTTTCCCAAATGTGCTTTTGGGTACCATTGGCAAAACACAAACCAAATTAAGGTAGTGGATGGACAGGCTATTTTGTATATTTATTTTAATGCTTATTAGAAAAAATTTAACTGGCACATCAAATTTACAATTTCATGGTTATTGGTACCTGGGATAAGACTAAGTTTAGTTAGGTAAAAAAGATAAGACAAAGTTAAAGAAAAAACAATCAGATAAATATTAGTATGGTTAACACTGTCCACCAGAAATATAATGGGAGACAAAATGTGAGCCACATACATGATTTAAAATTTTCTGTAAGTCACATGGAATAGAAAAAATAGGTGAAAGTAATTTTAACAATAGATGTTTTATTTAACTTGGTATATCAAAAATGCCATTTCTACATGTAGTCACTAGAAAAATTATTGAGAGATTTTATTGATTGACTTTTTTTTTTTTTTTTTTTTGAGGCAGAGTCTCACTTTGTTGCCCAGGCTGGAGTGCAGGGGTGTAATCTCGGCCCATTGCAATCTCCGTCTCCTGGGTTCAATCGATTCTCCTGCCTCAGCCTCCTGAGTAGCTGAGATTACAGGCATGCGCCACCATGCTTGGCTAATTTTTGTATTTGTAGTAGAGACAGGGTTCACCATGTTGGCCAGGCTGGTCTTGAACTTCTGATCTCAAGTGATCCCCCCACTATGGCCTCCCAAAGTGCTGAGATTACAGGTGTGAGACACTATGACCGGCCCTGATTGACTTTTTTTGGTAATAAGGCATCAAAAGCTGCTGTGTGTTTTGTGTCACATCTTGGTATGATCCAGCCATATTTCAAGGGCTCATGGCCACGTCTGGCTTGTGGTCACCGTGCTGGAAGTGTGGAGACCTAGGCAGGCAGGGCAACACTGTGAAGGCAGAACATAAATATCTACAGCCCAGAGCCTTCCAGCTCTAATGTTTGTGCTTCTGCCATATGCTCATGCTCTGTCTCACCCAGAATTGCTCCCTCACTTTTTAAATTGAGGCCCACTTTTCTGCCTATATTTCTCTCTACTTTCTTCATTTACCAAGCAAGACACTTCATCAGCTGTTCACCAGAAGTTTTATTATATGGGAAGTTTGTATTGAATGTGTCTGCCAAATCTTTTGCAAGAAACAAGTCAGAGAGAAGCTTCTTTTGAAAGCCAGAGAGAAATGTCCCTTGGGTCATCCCTGCTGCTGCCTTACTAATCGGCCAGTGGCAACGTGCACGGGTGTGTTCACCAGTGACAGATCGCCTTTCTGTAATTCATCTGGCAGGTGCACTGAGGGGATGGGACAGCTCTTCTTCAAGTCCCTTAGCATCGTTTGTTATCAGTTTTTAATATTCATGAGAATCATCTGGGGAGCTTCTTAAAAATGCAAGGGCAATTATAATATTATTAGATGCAGCATATGATTATGATTCTAGGAATGTGATTCTGATGTGAATGAAAATTTGAGAATCTCTGCCTGAAATGTTTTCCTAAAGGCTGGCGACGGCTTGTTGCAGAACTCCAAACTGGAATTTCACAGGCTTCATCATTTCAGATCTAATCACTAGAAGAGGAAGCACGGACTGGTTCCACCCCATGGTCATGACTGAACTAGTTGACAACTCTCTTGAATTTTCCACAAAGAACTGGGCACCAATTCAAAATTGCCTTGGAAGAAATACCTGCTAAATTATAGCTAAGCCAGGCGTCAGCTCCCTAGGCCCTTAGTGACTATTATTTCCAAAAAGGATTCTCATCCTGACCCATTTGTTCTCCCTGCCATTTTATCCCCCATAATATTCTCTAGAGACCAATTACTATTATCTGAATGGAAGCATGAGTCATAAGTGGGAATGAGCTTGTCCTGCATCAGGTTTCCATGTGTGTGCTCAAGTGTGTGTATGCTCGTGTGTGTGTGTGTGTGAGCACGTGTGTTACATCACAAGAAAATCGCTGGTACCTAGAATCATTGAGAAACCTATCCTCCCATTACAGTCTAAGAGTGAAGCCCTTGGGACTCAAGGATTCCAGATGGATGGGTAAAGTGAACTCAACTCATGTCAAGGAGGAGAACAGCAGGAGGATTCTGAGACCCAAAGGCAAGACCAGGACCCAAGAGAAAACAATGGAAGCTTTAAAGAACGTGGGGAGAGAGAATTTTGATTTATTAAAGACATACTCTGGACCAGGCATTTAAAATTTGTTACCTTTTAATAACCCTGTAGACTAGATATCTTTTATCCCATTTAACAGACTAAGCTATTGAGGCCCAGAGCAGTAACTTGTCTGGTATCAGCTAGTGGTAGGTAGGGGAGCTGGGGTCTGGGTGACTGGAAGCCTGATCCCAAAGCTGGTGTTTTTCTCTGAACACCAAATACTCTCTCAAGATAGTGACTGCTCAGCCTATTTCTGGGTTTCCTACTCCTTTTTTGAAAAGACTATGCAGGATGAAGTTATGCTGCTTCTTTGTGGAAGGCAGATTAGATCACTATGTCCCTGGAGGAAACGGACACATCCTTGCCAGCATCAGTTTCCACGGGGCACTTGTGAAGGTGGCGCCCTACTCGGGAGCTTCAGCGTCATTAACCTGGTTACTTATGTACATCGAATCAGCCAGGGAACCCCCGGAAGCAGATTACACATGGAAAGGGATAATGGAGGAGAGGATTAATGAAAAGACAATCTACAGAGGTGTGGGTAGGGTTTGAGAACCAACAAGGGATGGAGAAACCTGCAAGAGAAGCTCGTTATCATCTCAGATCTTAAAGGGCAAGCAGAAGGAGTGCTTTCTCAAAACTCAGGGAGAACTGTAGCCCTTGGAGAGGGACCCTTAGATGGAGGGGCTGTGGGCACAGGGAGAGGCAGGCAGCCACTGCCAACACAGCCAGGGGAGCAGAGGAGTCAGCACCCCACCTCCCCCTTTCACCCTCGATCTCATGCCTCAGCAAGTGGGGAACAACCAGCATACACTCCAAGCCTGTGGAACAGTGCCTATACTTGGTAAGGGCTGAGTGCTGGCCATATTCCCATCAGTGGTAATTGCCTGGTGCCTAGCCAAAGCCATTTCTCCATAAAATGAACAGAGAGCCCTCTCTTCTCTGCTGAAAACCAGTAGCAAATTGGTCTGGGAAAATGGAATTTGCTGCTTGAGCCTAGTATGGGTCCTTGCCTGCCTAATTGGATATGACCTTATTCAAGTTATAAGGGAAACTGTTGTTTAATTGACTCTTTTTTTTTTTGAGATAGAGTCTCACTCTGTCGCCCAGGCTGGAGTGCAATGGCGCAATCTCAGCTCACCGCAACTTCTGCCTCCAGAGTTCAAACAAGTCTCCCTGCCTCAGCCTCCCAAGTAGCTGGGATTACAGGCACCCACCACCATGCCTGGCTACTTTTTGTATTTTTTAGTAGAAATGGGATTTTGCCATGTTGGCCAAGCTGGTCTTGAACTTTTGACCTCAGGAGATCCGCCCACCTCGGCCTCCCAAAGAGCTGGGATTACAGTGATGAGCCAATGCGCCTGGGCTGATTGACTCTTTAATTAAATGACTCTGAATTGGATTATCTTTCTCCTAAGAAATGTGAAGACCGACCCTGGATCAGGAGGATTTATGAGCTATTTGATCAAGAGATCAAGAGCGGATTTGTGCTGAGTTTGCTGTGTGTGCCTTGTGACGGAGGGATGCAGCTGATTCAAATGGGAAGCACAGTGGGATGGGAGGTGAGCCACCATGCTAGTCATTGGGTGCCCCCAGCACCTTCCAGCTCCTGATTTACTCTCTCTCTTCCCCACCCTGCTCTGTGGCCAGTGGGGGCTGACACCTAAGGATTGTGTCACTCAGCCTTCTTTGCCAGCTGGCTTCCAGTTGGGTTTAACAAATGGGGGAACCCAGCAGGAGATGTGAGGGTGGGAGGAAAGAGAGGTTGGCATATTTCTCTGTCCTGGGTCTCTGACATTAGCTGTGTCCCTCCATCACCTCAGTTCCCACTAGGCAGCCATCCTTCAGGACTGCAGCTTCAACTGGGCTCCAGTAACACTATTTCCTTCTCATGTCCCTTCAGTCTTGGTGTGGCTGTGGCTTCCCACTGGTGGTTGGCCCTGGGTGCTTCACCATTCTTGTTCTGTTTCCTCAACCTGGCCCACACCTCTATTAGGGGTCCATTCATTAAAGGCTCTTCATTTGAACCATCTGTGATGCTTTGTGAGCTGTACCCTCTGACCCTGACCTACTTGTAGCCTCTTCTAATCAATTCATAGCAGATGCTCAACTGAGAATCTTGAGTGAAATGGCTCTGTGGCACTTGGGTATCCCAGAGGACATAACTGATGTTCTTATGTTCTTATATAAACATGATGTTATTATGTGTGTGTGTGTGTGTGTGTGTGTGTGTGTGTGTGTGTGTGTGATGGGGTGGGGGTGGGGGGTGGGCAAATGCATGAATAAATTGTCTCTAAAACTTACTTTAAAGACAAACATATTCAATGATAGATTCCAATGCCAAGAGGAATTAGAAATGACCAGTACTGTCATGCATAACCTTGTTATTCAATAGTCATCAGAAATGTCATATATCTTTGTTGTATTTTATCTTAAAAAGGTCAGAATAGTGAGAATTGGCCCTCACACAGCTTGGGTTTGCAGAATAATTCCAGACACTCTATGTTTCTAGAGTTTTATTAAATACAGTCTATTTTTAACTGAGGGCTTCATCCTACTTTATATTAGCATGGTATCAAATCAGGGAAAGGAGGCCTCAGGGTCTTGGTTTCTTAGTCACCCAAGATGCCATAACACACTTTTATGTTTATCTCTCTAGAAACTTCCTTGACTATTGTCCTTAGAAAAGGGAGCCAAAGGGAAAGTTGGCTTTGAAACTGTGGACCCACTGAGGTTAGAGTGGTTTTCTGTCCCTATTAAGAAGACCGTATCTGTCACACACATTGACAGATGCCTCTGCTTCTCAGACTTTAGCTTGGTAAAAGAGCATGGAGATATATGGGATTCCCACACCCTCTGGTGCCCCCCAAGGAAATGAGTTATTCCCAGAAAGCTCTAATATCTTTAATATAGGAGGCATATTTTAGCACACATGCCTTGAAGTCAGTCGGTCAATCTGGCTTTGTTTAACTTCCCTGAGAAGCAGTGCTATGGGAAGGACTGTTAAATGTTTCCAAAACATGTTTTGAAAAGAAGCCACCAGAAGGAGAAACAGTTTGCCAAAAATAAGTCATTTACCCACTGCAGTGCTTTGACTGTTGTTTGCTCTTAAGAAATGAAAACCCCAAACTTTCAGTCCCAAGTGTGGCCCATATTTGATGGCCTGTTGACCTGAGGGGCTTTGTTTGGCAGAACCTATGGAGAGTTACTTAGGGCACTCAGGATCCACAGTGGAGAGTAATGACGGCCCAGGAAATGACAGTGGCAGGCTGGGCTTCTGGGACCTTAGCACTTGTTATTCTCCCTTCCTTTCTGCTCAGCTGCTCCAACCTCAATCTTGTTCTCTCCAGCTGCCAGCTGCAAACAACTGCCTTTGTTATTTAGGAAATAACTTGGACCATTTCCCATTGACTCCAGTGTGTTTTGCTCTTGTCTACCTCTGCGATTTCGGGGTTCTGGCTCTATGCAAGCTGCTACTATCCCGGGTCTTGGCCACTTCTCATTGGCAGCTCCTTGGTCTGTTCTTTTGGAAGTCAGCCTTCTGTTCTGACTTTAATCTGTGCTTGACCTGGAGGTGCAAAATTCTTGCTCCAGCCCTGGGTCTCTGGAACCTCACTGTCTGGGCTCATTCCCACTCCCATGCATCCTGCCTCCAGAGAGTGTGTGTGTGTGGGATGGGGAGGGATTAGACTCTTTTTTTTTTTTTTTTTGCTCAAAATGATAACTGCTTCCCCATGATAAGGGAAATGCAAATTGAAACAATGAAATACCATTCACATATACCAGATTAGTAAAAATTAATTAAGTGTGATGACAACGGGGATGGTGAGATGTGGCCGTAAGGGAACTCCCTGGTGGGAGTGTAAATTGGTACAGTCACTTTGGAGAACAATTTGGCAATATCTATTGAAGTCAAAGATGCATTTCTGCTATGAAATAGCAATTCTGCTCCTGGATATACAGCCTGGAGAAACCATCATACAGGTATACAGATTTGTATTTGTATGTATATATATAGATACATATAGGTATATGTACATGTCTACACACAACATATGTACACACATGAAAGAGGGCTGATTACATAGCCCACAAGCTGTGGTTTATGGAACGTGGTAGTAGAATTGAATATACTATGTAGCAGTTAATAGAAATATATGAGACCAAGTTTCTGTCAACATATATAAACTTTAAAACAATATTGAATGAAAAAGTTGGTTGTAAAAGGACAGGTATATGCTACATACATGTATACACATATATAGATGCAATTCATACTAAAATGTAAACAATGATTTTTATTAATACATTTATATTTATTTAAAAATAAAAACACATGGGAATGATACAAGCCAACTTCAGGTTAATAGTTATCTTTGGAGAAGGAGGGGAAAGGATGAAGACAGAGAGCTTTAGTTGTATCTGTATTTTTCTTTGAAGATGAGAGCAAAGAGAGAGAAAGAGAGAAAGAAAGAGAGAGAGAGAGAGAAAGAGATCAACCTAAGGCCAATATGGCAAAACATGCTTCATTTTGGTGATGGGCTTCTACAGATCTAGTATGTTATTTTCTCTATATGTCAGTATGGTTCAAATGTTTCATATTTACAAGTTTAAAACAGTAAGAAAATGATTTCTTACTCCTATTGTTGTCTTGGTGAATTTACGCTAACTAGAAGATTCATAGACGTGTACTTTCTGGTGGGGACAGGGTCTCTGAGAACAACTGGTCAAACTTCATCTGGTTTCAGAATCTCTTCTATGACTTTCCTATGGCCCTGTGTAAACACCTGCCCTGATGTGGATCTCTAACCTCTGATGCTGTCCTCAAATGGGACTTTTGGGAAGTTATTGTTAACTTTAGACTGAAACCAACCTCCTGCTGGCTTCAGGCCATTGGTCCCACCTCTGTTCTGCCATCCTTCAGATTCCCATCATCTTGGAGCTGCTGGGAAGCAGGGGCCTGGGGCCATCTTTGCAAGGGAACTAGGAAAGAAAGGGGAAGCTGAGGGGCTGGAGCTTAGGGTTGCCTAAGGCGTTCCTCTTCGGGAAGGCTGGCTTGTGATGGGACTTGCCAGGACCAGCACACTGAGAGGAAGAAGCCAGCTCTCAGAGCAAAATTCCGTTGATGTGGGGCAAACTATGCTCCTGTGCCGTTGCTTTCCCAAGCCTCACTTCCCCAAACTGGGGCACGTGAACAGCTGCAACGGCCTGGTGGCAGCATGCTGGGATCCTTCAGGCCAGGCCAGCAAAAGGGTGAAATCTGGGCCAGTGGGAACCCTCTCAGGGACTCTCCAGGGTGCCTTCCTCTTCCAGGTCTTCTGTGAAATTAGCTGGAAAAGGAGATCACATGCCTGATTCCCCTTTGTCCCAGCCAGCCTGGAAAAGAAGTCCAGCACCAATCAAAAGCTTTCTCTGATTCTCTTGTGTCTTGTTAAAATGCCACCAAACTCAAGGCCTCGCTACCAGGTAGAAAAAAAAATAGGAATAAATAAGAACCCATTACTCCATATTGCAAATAAAACAATGACTCCCTTAATTTCCAGGACCATCATCTCTGTACTTTTGGTGAGTTGGGTTTGTTTTTTCCAAGGTGCTCTTTTTGTAGGAAAAAATAGGAAAGGATTTGACATCCCCTCCACCTCCCTGGCCCCCACAAAAATCAGCTACCAGGTAAAGTCTGAAATTAGTTCAATTTTAATCTAATCTCTCTGTCTCTCTCTTTTTTTTTCTTTGAGACAGGATCTCACTCTGTCACGCAAGCTGGAGCACAGTGGCACGACCATAGCTCCATGTAACCTTGAACTCCTGGACCCAAACAGCTCTCCTACCTCAGCCTGCTGAGTAGCTGGGATCACAGGCATGCACCACCATGCTCAGCTAATGTTTAATTTTTTTTTGTAGAGACAGGATGTCATCACATTGCTCAGGCTGGTCTCAAACTCCAGACCTCGAGATCCTCCTGCCTTGGCTTCCCAAAGTGCTGGGATTACATATATGAACGGCTGTGTCTGGCTTCTTTTATCTTAAATATTTTGGAATGAGAAGCCTCAAGATCTCTGGGACAGGGTGCTGCAGCTGCAGGTTCTTTCTCAGTGTGATCTTAATGAGGTAGGGAGATGGAGTGATATTGCAGTGACGATAAGGTTGACTGCTTGATGGTTCCTGTCTTGCCTGTTCTCTGGTTATAGGTTCACTTTTGTAGATCAGTGATTCTCAAACTTCACTGCATACAAGGTTTCCTGGGACCTTTATCCAATGGGGCAAAAGTCCCAAGTGCACCTTAAGCTAATTGTATCAGAATCTTCAGCAGCGTATCCTTGGCATCTGCACTTTTTAAAACTCCCCAGGTGATTCGAAACAAGCCAAGTTTGAGAACCAGTGCTATACCTTGAAACACAGGGGAGGTGTTCTTAGGGCCTTGTGAAAAAGCAAACACCAAAGGTTTCATTATGTTAATGTAACTTAAGAACTTAAAAAACTCAAGGGCTTGCTATTGGCCAAACACTGTGCCAAATGTTTTCTGTGGATTAGCTAATTAAAACAACATGCTGAGGTAGGTTATTTATTTCATAGAAGAGGAAACTGACCTTCAAATAAGTTAAGGAACTTGCTCAAGGTGATGCAGCAGAAATGTGATTTGATGGTGCCCTCATTTCAGAGGCTGCTTTTGGCATTGATGATATTTACTGAAGTGGAAAATTACTTTTTTTATTTGACACACACGGCACACATACATGTACACACACACACACAACTTAGGAATGTTTGTAATGAAGTATTTCTAAAAATGGTCTTGCCTACCCATTCCTTTTTAGTAGATTACCAGAAATGTGAATTATCAGGGCAACACAATTCTTGAGCTTGCTAATTATTAGCTTTTTACTGAGTATCATATTGAAGCAAATGTAGCATCAACAACTGTTTGGATATGAAGGGTCAGTGATGAGAGCACTCACTAATTTTAAAAGACCCGGAAAGTTGATGAAATTTCTTTTTTAAAGACAGTGTAATGATGTAATGGAAAGGATGGATGACATCAGGTTTTCTTAGTTTTTCCACTTATGAGCTGGATAACTTTGAGCAAGTCACTTCCCCTTTCTGGGCTTCAGTTTCCTCATCTGAAAAATAAGGAAACCAAACCAAGGGTTTGTTAAAAGACCTTTCACTCTAGCTATGATCCAAAGGATAAATATTACCATGGCAGCTTTAGTATATCTGACTCTGAAGTCTCAGCAGCCTGACCCGCTGCCATTGGCCCATTTATTCCTGCCTGAGAAGCATATTGGTGGGACTGACTTCCTCAAGCTTATGACTATGATACAACAGGGAGCCAATCTCCGTTACACAATGGGCAAATCACTCGAGTAGCAGTAGATGGCCCAGAAATGATTGGAAAAGTCATTATTTTGTAATAAAAATTTTGTAGATAGATTTTTAATTTCATATGGATGAAAGTGGAAATTCACGAAGTATATTCAAAGAAAGTCAACCTCGTAGCAAATTTCTGGATCCAGACTGGCTGTGTGGGGCCTACCACTGCTGCGGCGTGGAGGGACGTGCGGCCAGGTGGAGCTCATGGGTGAGGCCAGCTGTCTGTCAGAGACTGGCTTCCACCCTTGCGTGTCCCAAGACCTGACTCAGGAGATCTGCCTTGAGGTAAACATGATCCTAGCTGATTGACAATCCTGCTAACTTAGCAGGGATCTTTCTTCTTTTGGAATGAAAAGTTTACATCTGCAGTCAGGGAAGAACCCTCTGCCCCAGCACAGGGAAGGTGGATTGGAAGTGGAAAGGTGGCCAGGTGAGCACAGGGTCAGGACAAAGGCAGAGAACAGCCCTGGAGTTCCTCAGACTGTGTTGTGGATATTGACTACCCAGTGACTTTTCCCACTTCCCAACGGCACCCCAGCTCCCTTTTAGGGATCTTTGTCTCTCCCATCGTGTTCAGGTTTTGGGACAGGTTGTTCCAATATATACCCTCCTCTGATGAAGGTGGAAGCCTCCTCCTAACAGAGCCTTCCTCTGAGAGGTAGGCATGTGACCTCAGCTTGAGTAGTTGGAGTTTGTTTATGCTGGGAAGAGCACCCAGGTGAAGCTGAGCAATAACTTCTGTGACCAAGACCTTCCGGTTTTCGTCAGTTTGGAACCTGGTTTCCAGACCATGCATTGATCCTCTGTGCTTTTCCATACTGCTCCACCCATCAGAGCATCCGCCTACCCCCTATTCCCACCTGTTTTCTTGAGTCAGTTGCTGAGTTTGCAGCCATATGCCTTGGCAGATGCAGGTCTCTGTTAGACCCTCACAGCGGGGTCCACGCCCCTGCTTCTGGGGCTTCTGTCCACCTAGTGGTCTCTCTTTCCCCTGGAAGTCATGGGTAAACACAGCCAAACTCCCGACCCTGTGGTTTCCCCTTTTCTGTGTGCTCCTCTCTTTCCATTTCTACAGAACTTCTCTAGGCAGTACACAAAACAGCTGATTCATTTTCCACTGGTGAAATCCAATTTCATTTCAATCTTGTCACCTTGAAAGGAATCTGAGGTGTTCCCAAACTCTTTGGGCACACACTTACTTAACTATAAGTTAGTTTAATAATAGCTAATTTCAGCCATTCTGCATGAATTTGACCAACCTGTATCTTCAAGAGCAACTGCATTTCCAAGTTCTTGGAAGTCACCTCACTTCTATTCCTCATGTACCGCTTAGATGGTTAAATCAATCTTGAAATGATTAATAGCCCTTTGAAAATTCTGTCTTCTATGCTTCCCGACTGTGGATAGCCTCCTTTGCTCAAGCTTGTGTTTTAACTTTTTATTATACTCCATCTCCAGAATGGCAAGGTGCTCTAGGGGATGCAAAAACATAAGAGGCAGGTTTCTTGCCTTTAAGGGTTGTAAATCTATTGGAGAGTTGAGATTAGTTCACATGAAATAGTTATAGAAAAACCTATGTCTTTGCCTTTGAGAAGCTTGATGGCTTATGACAGTGGTTTTCAAATGGTTTCAAAGTCCTAGTTGTGTGACACCCACGAGGGGATATCTAGCAGGTGGGGGAGGTGTGGAGGGAACCCACCTGCTGTTCTTCTGCAGGATTTCCTTGAAACAGAGCTCCAGGACTAATAGGGTTTGAGAACCACAGGATCTAATCTTTTGCTGATATACAAGCTTTTTCCTGACCTTCACACTGACTACAGATCCAGACCCATATCAGGCTGCCTGAAGCTCCGGGGACTTCCTGGCTATGCTGGGGCCTCCATGCTGCCCCGCCCTTCTACATGCAGCTCTCTCTACCCTGTGTGCCTCAAAGACATCCCCCAAACCATACCAAACCATGACCATAAACTCCTTGAAGGCACATGTTGATTGAATTAAGGGCTGAATTTTGCAGTGCCGTCTGTAAGAGTTATCAGAATTTAGATGAGGAAGATAATTACTGGCTAGGGTGGTCTGGAAAGACTTCCTAAAAAAAGCCAGACTGTATTAGGCTTTTGGGAAATGTGGCATTCAGATTCATAGAAAGGAAAAAGGAATGTGTCTCGGGCATGGAAAGCATTGCTGAGCAAAGGCTCAGAGCAGGGTTTATGAGTATCCTATAGAGTGGTAAAGAGAAATGGGAAATAACTGACAAGGGAGCTTTTAAAATATACCCTTGCCTTGACCCACTGCAGACCAAATGAAAGAATCTCTGGAATGAGCCTGGGCTTCGGCATTTTTAGAGCTTCTCTGATGAGTCTAATGTGCAGCGAGGGCTGAGGACAGTCTTGGGACCGTCAAGTTGGATAGGAGGGGTCTAAGGAAAAGCTGGTTTTGAGGAATGGAGGCTCCTGATAAAACTTCTTCCATTTTTGGAGGTTTCTGACTTGAACCAATGCATATTGGGGAGCTTTCACCATAGAGTGATTTTCACGTTTGCAAACTAGATTTTACGGCAGGTTAATCTGTATCAGATTCAAGTTATGGGAATGGGTGGGAAGCTTGGGAAAGTGAGCCTGCAGGATGACACAGAGGTCCAGGAGAAAAACCTGCTCTCAGATAGTATGGCAGAAAAGGGAAGATAAATCCAAAAGATACTGACCAGGAAGAATTAATAGAATTTGGTAGGATGAAAAATGAGGAGATGTTTTCTAATTGGGTACAGCAGCAATGACAGAAAGTTCTCTTTACACAAACAGTCCCAAACTCATGCAGGTGAAGAAATTGGGAATGGTACTCAACCTCTACATCGCCCCCTTTCTGGATATTAATTCTTTTTATCTTCCTATCTCCTAAACTATCATTGCATTTGATTTCCTTTATTCCTTCCTGGGGAAACTCTCTGAATGGGGATTCTACACTGATGTTCTTACTGCCTCACTGCCCACAGTCTCTCTAACCTACCTCTCTGTCATCTACTCTTCATCTCTTTTGAAGGTTCCAGTGGCCTCCCAATTTCCAAAATCCAGTGACTCTTTTCAGAGCCTCCTTCTGTTGCACCCTTTGGCTGCATTTGACTCCTTTTTGCTTGACACTGTCAGCTTTGGGGCTAGTAAATGCTTCTGGTTCTTCTGACTTGATTTTCCTTCCACTTATCCTGAGTTCACCCAGGATCCATCCTCGGGCCCTTTAAAAATTTTGGCTGTCTCAGCAACTCCTAACTTTTCTTCAGATTTTTTATTTTCAGCAGGCAGCTGGGTATTCTCCACTTGGTTGTCACATCTCTGCCTCACGCTCACTGACATTATAATCACAGCTGTCTGCAAAGTCTCGACCTGCTAGAAAGTGTCTTATGTACAGTGTTTCAATTGAGTTTCATCTTCTCTCCCAGCCCTGCTTCTTTCCTTCTGCTCTTCCCTGAATTTGAATCTTGGCTCTGTTGATTAATAACCAAAGCCTCAATTCCCAGTGTTTAAAATGGTAATAAAAATACCCATATCATAGGGGTGTTGTGTTAAAAAAAAAAAGAAAATCAGTGTGAGAATGTCACTGTCTCCTTGCTGTGTGACTCACTATCACGATGTCTACTCACTGTCTGTCACAGGCTTCTTCTCCTTCCTTGGAGGTAAGAGCTGTTTTTTAAAAAAATTCATTAAAAAATTATACTTTAAGTTCTGGGATATATGTGCAGTACATGCAGGTTTGTTACACATGTATACACGTGCCATGGTGGTTTGCTGCGTCCATCAACGTGTCATCTACATGATGTATCTCTCTCTCTTTTTTTGTTGTTATTTTTTTAGAAGGAGTCTTGCTCTGTCTCCAGGTTGGAGTGCAGTGGTGCAATCTTGGCTCACTGCAACCTATGCCTCCCGGGTTCAAGTGATTCTCCTGCGTCAGCCTCCTGAGTAGCTGGGACTACACGTGCATGCCACCATGCCAAGCTAATTTTTGTATTTTTAGTAGAGATGGGGTTTCACCATGTGGGCCAGGATGGTCTGGATATCTTGACCTCAGGCGATCTGCCTGCCTAAGCCTCCCAAAGTGCTGGGATTATAGGCACGAGCCACCATGCCTGGCCAGGTATTTCTCTTAATGCTGTCCCTCCCCTCACCTCCCACCTGTCAACAGGCCCCAGTGTGTGATGTCCCCCTCTCTGTGTCCATGTGTTCTCATTATTCAACTCCTACTTATGAATGAGAACATGCCATGTTTGGTTTTCTGTTCCTGTGTTAGTTTGCTGAGAATGATGGTTTTCAGCTTCATCCATGTCCCTGCAAAGGACATGAACTCATCCTTTTTTATGGCTGCATAGTATTCCATGGTGTATATGTGCCATGTTTTCTTTATCCTGTCTATCATTGATGGGCATATTGGCTGGTTCCAAGTCTTTGCTATTGTGAATAGTGCTGCAATAAACATATGTGTGCATGTGTCTTTATAGTAGAATGATTTATAATCCTTTGGGTATATGTCCAGCAATGGGATTGCTGGGTCAAATGGTATTTCTAGTTCTAGATCATTGAGGAATTGCCACACTGTCTTCCACAGTGGTTGAACTAATTTACATTCCCACCAACAATGTAAAGTGTTCCTATTTCTCCACATCCTCTCTAGCATCTGTTGTTTCCTGACTTTTTAATTATTGCCACTCTGACTGGTGTGAGATGGTATCTCATTGTGGTTTTTATTTGCATTTCTCTAATGACCAGTGATAACGAGCTTTTTTTCATGTTTGTTGTTTGCATAAATGTTGTCTTTTGAAAAGTGTCTTTTCATGTCCTTCACCCACTTTTTGATGGGATTTTTTTTTTTTTTTTTTTTTTGTAAATTCGTTTAAGTTCCTTGTAGATTCTGGATATTAGCGCTTTGTTAGATGGATAGATTGCAAACATTTTTTCTGATTCTGTAGGTTGCCTGTTCACTCTGATGATAGTTTCTTTTGCTGTGCAGAAGCTCTTTAGTTTAATTAGATCCCGTTTGGCTTTTGTCACCATTGCTTTTGGTGTTTTAGTTATGAAGTCTTTGTCCATGCCTATGTCCTGAATGGTATTGCCTAAGTTTTCTTCTAGGGTTTTTATAGTTTTAGGACTTATGTTTAAGTCTTTAATCCACCTTGAGTTAATTTTTGTATAAGATGTAAGGAAGGGGCGCAGTTTCAGTTTTCTGCATATGGCTAGCCAGTTTTCCCAACACCATTTGTTAAATAGGGAATCCTTTCCCCATTGCTTGTTTTTGTCAGGTTTATCAAAGATCAGATGGTTGTAGATGTGTGGTGTTATTTCTGAGGCCTCTATTCTGTTCCATTGGTCTATATAGCTGTTTTGATACCAGTACCATGCTGTTTTGGTTACCATAGCCTTGTAGTATAGTTTTGAAGTCAGGTAGCATGATGCCTCCAGATTTGTTCTTTTTGCTTACGATTTTCTTGGTTATATGGGCTCTTTTTGGTTCCATGTGACATTTAAAGTAGTTTTTTTCTAATTCTGAAAAGAAAGTCAATGGTAGCTTGACGGGGTAGCATTGAATCTATAAATTACTTTGAGCAGTATGGCCATTTTCATAATATTGATTCTTCCTATCCATGAGCATGAAATGTTTTTCTATTTGTTTGTGTCATCTTTTATTTCCTTGGGAAGTGGTTTGTAGTTCTCCTTGAAGAGGCCCTTCAGATCTCTTGTAAGTTGTATTCCTAGGTATTTAATTCTCTTTGTAACAATTGTGAATGGTAGTTCACTTATGATTTGGCTTTCTGTTTGTCTATTATTGGTGTATAGGAATGACTGTGAGTTTTGCACATTGATTTTGTATCCTGAGACCTTGCTGAAGTTGCTTATCAGCTTAAGGAGATTTTGGGCTGAGACGATGGGGTTTTATAAATATACAGTCATATCATCTGCAAATAGAGGCAATTTGACTTCTTCTTTTCCTATTTGAATATACTTTATTTTCTTCTCTTGCCTTATTGCCCTGTCCAAAATTTCTAATACTGTGTTGAATAGGAGTGGTGAGAGAGGGCATCCTTGTCTTGTGCCAGTTTTCAAAGGGAATGCTTCCAGCTTTTGCCCATTCAGCATGATATTGGCTGTGGGTTTGTCATAAATAGCACTTACTATTTTGATATAGATTCCATCAATATCTAGTTCATTGAGAGTTTTTTGCATGAAGGGGTGTTGAATTTTATTGAAGGCCTTTTCTGCTTCTCTTGAGATAATCATGGTTTATGTCATTGGTGCTGTTTATGTAATGGATTACATTTATTGATTTGTGTATGTTGAACCAGCCTTGCATCCCAGGGTTAAAGCTGACTTGATCATGGTGGGTAAGCTTTTTGATGTGCTGCTAGATTTGGTTTGCCAGTATTTTATTGAGGATTTTTACATCGATGTTTGTCAAGGACGTTGGCCTCAAATTTTCTTTTTTTGTTGTGTCTCTGTTAGGTTTTTGTCTCAGGATGATGGTGGCTTCATAAAATGAATTAGGGAAGAGTCCCTCTTTTTCTATTGTGTGGAATAGTTTCAGAAGGAATGGTACAAGCTCTTCTTTGTACCTCTGGTAGAATTCAACAGTGAAACCATCTAGTCCTGGGCTTTTTTTTCTGATTGGTAAGCTATTAATTATTGCCTCAATTTCAGAACTTGTTATTGGTCTATTCAGGGATTCGACTTCTTCCTGGTTTAGTCTTGTGAGGGTGTATATGTCCAGGAATTTATCCATTTCTTCTAGATTTTCTAGTTTATTTGTGTAGGCATGTTTATAATATCCTCTGATGGTAGTTTGTATTTGTGTGGAATCAGTGGTGATATCCCATGTATCATTTTTTATTGTGTCTATTTGATTTGTCTCTCTTCTCTATTACTTTGGCTAGTGGCCTATTTTGTTAATCTTAAAAAAAAAAACAGCTCCTGGATTCATTGATTTTTTGAAGATTTGTTTTCTATCTCCTTCAGTTCTGCTATGATCTTAGTTGTTTCTTGTCTTCTAGCTTTTGAATTTGTTTTCTCTTGCTTCTCTAGTTCTTTTGTGATGTTAGGGTGTCAGTTTGAGATCTTTCCTACTTTCTCCTGTGGGCATTTAGTGCTATAAGTTTCCCTCTAAACACTGTTCTAGCCGTGTCCCAGAGATTCTGATACATTGTGTCTTTATTCTCATTGGTTTCAAATAACTTATTTATTTCTGTGTTAATTTTGTTATTTATCCAATAGTCATTCAGGAGCAGATTGTTCAGTTTCCATGTAGTTGTGTGGTTTTTAGTGATTTTCTTAATCCTGAGTTTTAATTTGATTGCTCTGTGGTCTGTTACATTTTCTGTTTTTTTTTTTTTTTTTCCATTTGCCGAGGAGTGTTTTATTTCCAATTACGTGGTCGATTTTAGACTAAGTGTGATGTGGTGCTGAGAAAAATGTATATTCTGTTGATTTGGGGTGGAGAGTTCTGTAGATGTCTATTACGTCTGCTTCCTCCAGAGCTGAATTCAAGTCCTGAATATCCTTGTTAATTTTCTGTCTCATTGATCTGTCTAATATTGACAGTGGGTATTAAAGTCTCCTACTATTATTGTATGGGAGTCTAAGTCTCTTTGTAGGTCTCTAAGAACTTGCTTTATGAATCTGGGTGCTCCTGTATTGGGTGCATATATATTTAGGATAGTTAACTCTTCTTGTTGCATTGATCCCTTTACCAGTATGTAATGCCCTTCTTTGTCTTTTTTGTTTTTGTTGGTTTAAAGTCTCTTTTATCAGGGACTAGGATTGCAACCCCTGCTTTTTTTTTTTGCTTTCTATTTGCTTGGTAAATATTCTTCCATCTCTTTATTTTGAGACTATGCGTGTCTTTGCATGTGAGATGGGTCTTCTGAATATAGCCCACTGATGGGTGTTGACTCCTTATTTAATTTGCCAGTCTGTGTCTTTTAATTTGGGCATTCAGCCCATTTATATTTAAGGTTAATATTGTTATGTGTGAATCTGATCCTGTCATTATGATGCTAGCTGGTTATTTTGCCCATTTGTTGATTCAGTTTCTTCATAGTGTTGATGGTCTTTAAAATTTGGTATGCTTTTGCAGTGACTGGTACTGATTTTTCCTTTCCATATTTAGTGCTTCTTTTGGGAGCTCTTGTAAGGCAGGCCTGGTGGTGATAAAATCTCTCAGCATTTGTTTGTCTGCACGGGATTTTGTTTCTTCTTTGCTTGTGAAGATTAGTTTGGCTGGATATGAAATTCTGGGTTGAAACTTCTTTTCTTTAAGAATGTTGAGTATTGGCCTCCACTGTCTTCTGGCTTGTAGCATTTCTGCAGAGAGACTCGTTATTAGTCAGATGGGCTTCCCTTTGTGCATAACCTGACCTTTCTCTCTTGCTGCCTTTAGCATTTTTCCCTTTATTTTCAAGCTTGGTGAATCAGACAATTACGTGTCTTGGGGTTGCTCTTCTCGAGGAGTATCTCTGTGATGTTCTCTTTAAATGTTGGCCCGTCTTGCTAGGTTGGGGAAGTTCTTCTGGATAATATCCCAAAGAGTGTTTTTCAACTTGGTTCCATTATCCCTGTCACTTTTAGTTACACCAATAAAATGTAGGTTTGGTCTTTTGACATAATTCCATATTTCTTTGAGGCTTTGTTTGTTCCTTTTCATTCTTTTTTTCTCTAATCTTGTCTTCATGTTTTATTTGATTTAGTTGTTCTTCAATCTCTGATATCCTTTCTTTCACTTGATCAATTTGGCTATTGATACTTGTGTATGCTTCGTGAAGTTCTCATACTGTGTTTTGCAGTGGCATTAGGTCATTTATGTTCTCTTCTAAACTGGCTATTCCAGTTAGCAATTCGTCTAATCTTTTTTCAAGGTTCTTAGCTTCCTTGTATTGGTTAAGACATGTTCCTTTAGCTTGGAGGAGTTTGTTATTATCCAACTTATGAAGCCTACTTCTGGCCATTCATCAAACTCATTCTTCATCCAGTTTTGTTCCCTTGCTGGTGAGGAGTTGTGATCCTTTGGAGGAGAAGAGGCATACTGGTTTTTAGAATTTTCAGCCTTTTTGTGCTGGTATTTCCTCATCTTCATGGATTTATCTACCTTTGGTCTTTGCTGTTGGTGACTTTTGAATGGGGTTTTGGTGTGGATGTCCTTTTTGTTGATGTCGAAGCTATTCCTTTTTGTTTTTTAGTTTTCCTTCTAACAGTCAGGACCCTCTGCTGCAGGTCTACTGGAATTTGCTGCAGGTCCACTCCAGACGCTGTTTGCCTGGGTATCACCAGCAGAGGCTGTAGAACAGCAAAGACTGCTGGCTGCTCCTTTGTCTGGAAGCTTTGTCCCAAAGTGTCACCCACCAGATGCCAGCCAGAGCGCTCCTATATGAGGTGTCTATCAACCCCTGCTGGAAGGTGTCTCCCAGTCAGGAGGCATAGGGGTTAAGGACCCACTTGAGGAGGCAGTCTGTCCCTTACCAGAGCTTGAGTTTTGTTCTGGGAAATCCACTGCTCTCTTCAGAGCCAGCAGACAGGAACGTTTAAGTCTGCCAAAGCTGCACCCACAGCCACCCCTTCCCCCAGGTGCTCTGTTCCAGGGAGATGGGAGTTTTATTTATAAGCCCCTGACTGGGGCTGCTGCCTTTCTTTCAGAAATGCCCTGCCCAGAGAGGAGGAATCTAGAGAGGCAGTCTGGCTACAGAGGCTTTGCAGAACTGTGGTTGGCTCTGTCCAGTCTAAACTTCCTGGCGGTTTTGTTTACATTATGAGGGAAAGAACCCCTACTCAAGCCTTAGTAATGGTGAATGCTTGTCCTCTCACCAAGCTTGAGAGTCCCAGGTTAACTTCAGACTGCTGTGCTACTGGCAGCGACAATTTCAAGCCAGTGGATCTTAGATTGCTGGGCTCCGTGGGGGTGGGATCCACTTAGCTAGACCACTTGGCTTCCTGGCTTTAGCCCCCTTTCCAGGGTAGCAAATGGTTCTGTCTCACTGGTATGCTAGGCACCACTGGGGTCTGAAAAAAAACTCTTGCAGGTAGCTTGGTGTCTGCCCAAATGGCCGCCCAGTTCTGTGCTTGAAACTCAGAGCCCTGGTGGCATAGGAAACAGAGGGAATCTCCTGGCCTGTGGGTTGCAAAGACTGTGGGATAAGCATAGTATCTGGGCCAGAATGCACCATTCCTTATGGCACAGTCCCTCAAGGCTTCCCTTGGCTAGGAGAGGGAGTTCTTTGATCTACTTGTGCTTCCTGGGTTAGATAACACCCTACCCTGCTTCTGCTTGCCGTCCGTGGGCTGCACCCACTGTCGAACTAGTCCCAGTGAGATGAACCAGGTACCTCAGTTGGAAATGCAGAAATCACCTGCCTTCTGCGTTGAGCTCACTGGGAGCTGCAGACCAGAGCTGTTCCTATTCGGTCATCTTGCCAGCCACTCTTAAAATTTATTTTAACACCCCAAAGGAAATGCTCCTCAAACAATTAAATGAACACATTCTGAATACTAGAAGGAGAAGTTGTCTGAGTGGTAATTTGAGTGGATTTTGAGGAAATGGTAAATTTCAGCTGAACTGCTTCTGAGCTCATTTTTTCTTCTGACTACCTTCCCAAGGGGCTGAGGAATCTGCAGGTGTTTTGGGCACAGTGTCCCTGGAAGGGTCTGATATTTTTTCCCCCAAGGTTGGCTCAGTATGATATGCAAAGATGGTAATGTGAGTGCCTTTGGTACCCATAGCCTCGTGTGTCAAGGCGAGATACTATCTTATCAAGGAGCATCAGGTGTCTGTCAGTCTCTGAGTTAGAAGATTTTATGGCAAGATTTTTACTGTATAAGCAAGTTGCCTAATTACTTGTCAATTTTGATTTATGTGTTGTTTCAGATCTCTGGACTGCTGAGCAACCTGATCTATGACTTACTACCTGGATTACTGCTTGCAAATATCTAGGCTACTGTAAAGTGATAAGGTCTTAGAGAACATGGTCAATAATCAGACAGTCCCCATGACAGGGCTGCAGGCGACTTACTTGTAATGTGATGTTCCAGCATAACTGTGAAAAATTACTTGGCCTTGAGACTTGAAACACATTTAGGATTGTTCAGGAACTATGGCTACCCGTTGGCCTTTCTTTAATGCGCCATTCTTAGTTTACCTTTTTCAACTGCCAACGGTAGTTTGGAATATTGTAGTCAAACCTTTTTGGACTTTACTTTCAGAATTGCAAAGTGTCTTAGTGTTTTGTTTGAAATGCTTTGATAGACATTGTGACGGTACTGAATGAGATGTGGTGTAAGTGAAGAAATGGACTGTATTTTTATTTTTTTGGTTTCATGTGTGGGAAAGCCAGTTTTTCAAAAACCTCTTTACTATGCTTAATCACATTCTGTGATTGTAGTTAGAACATCTTGTTTTCACTGTGAGGGCAGATTTTTAATAAATACTTGATATTGATGACTGATGGGCTGTGGAGATAAGTGAGAAGATAATGTCAGCATAAGCTGCAAATAATTTACATTCAGATTCAGTGATCTTTGCTATTCCTTGCATCAAGAGGTAATATCTACTATATCATCTTACCCTTTGAATTTGTGTGGTCCTATGATTTGGTTTTACCCATAGAATACAGCGGAAGTTATACAACTTCAGAGCCCAATTCTTGAGAGGCTTTAGAGCTTCCCCTGTTGCCTTCTTAAAATGCTGCTATGTGAAGTCCCCAGTCTGCTATGTGAAGAAACCTAATCTAGCTTATTAGATGGTATGAGGCCACATGGAGCAAACATGAACCACCGAGCCAAGGACCCCTGGACCCACCAGCTGACAGCAAGCGTCAGCCTGTAGACAAGGGAGTCACGCATCTTGGGCCATCTTAGGTTTTCCAGTCCTAGTCAAGCTTGTAGATAGATGACTACAGCTGTATGAGTGACCTCAGGCAGGACTAGAGGAGAAACTACCCAAAAGCCCAGCCTGGATTTCTAGCCCCCCAAATCATGAAAGAATAGGGAAAAATGTAAAAGTTGTTTTAAACCAGCAAATTTTGGGATTTTTTTTATGTAGTAATAGATAACTGACATGGAGAGAAAAACTGAGAAATCAAGCAAATTCTATTACTATCAAATGTCAGCTCTTTTTAAAATGTATTTTTAATAGAAATGGAGTCTCACTATGTTGACCAGGCTGGTCTTGAACTCCTGACCTCAAGCAGTCTTCCCATCTTGGCCTCTCAAAGTGCTAGGATTATTTGCTTGAGCCACCATACCTGCCCAAACATTAGCTTTTATAACTTTATTGAGAAATAAGAAATAAACTGGACTATAACTTGTTAGATCCTAGAAGTTTAGAGCAAGAAAGTATTATAGAGGTTATCCCTCTAATTCATTCAATTCCCGACATTCTTTTCTTTTTCTTCAGAAAAAAATTATTTATTTGTTTTATTTATTTATTTATTTATATTATACTTTAAGTTCTGGGATACATGTGCAAAACGTGCAAGTCTGTTACATAGGTATACATGTGTCATGATGGTTTGATGCATACATCACCCTGACATCTACATGAGGTATTTATCCTAATGCTATCCCTTCCCTAGCCCCCCACCCCTCAACAGGCCCCAGTGTGTGATGTTCCCCTCCCTGTGCTTATATGTTCTCCTTATTCAGTTCCCACTTATGAGTGAGAACATGTGGTGTTTGGTTTTCTGTACCTGGGTTAGTTTGCTGAGAATGATGTTTTTCAGCTTCATCCATGTCCCTGCAAAGGACATTAACTCATCTTTTTTTATGGCTGCATAGTATTCCATGGTGTGTAGTATTCCATGGTGTATATCTGCCACATTTTCTTTATGCATTCTAACATTGATGGGCATTTGGGTTGGTTCCAAGTCTTTGCTATTGTGAATAGTGCTGCAATAAACATATGTGTGCATGTGTCTTTACAGCAGAATGATTTATAATCCTTTTGGTATATACCCAAAATCCCAGTAATGGGATTGCTGGGTCAAATGGTATTTCTAGTTGTAGATCCTTGAAGAATTGCCACACTGTCATCCACAGTGGTTGAACTAATTTACATTCCCATCAATAGTGTAAAACCATTCTTATTTCTCCACATCTTCTCCAGTGTCTGTTGTTTCCTGACTTTTTAATTATCTCCATTCTAACTGGCATGAGATGGTATCTCACTGTGGTTTTGATTTGCATTTCTCTAAATGATCAGTGATGATGAGCTTTTTTTTATATGTTTGTTGGTCGCATAAATGTCTTCTTTTGAGAAGTGTCTGTTTGTATCCTTTGCCCACTTTTTGATGGGGTTGTTTGTTTTTTCTTGTAAATTTGTTTAAGTTTCTTGTAGATTCTGGATATTAGTTATTTGTCAGATGGTTAGATTGCAAAATTTTTCTCCCTTCTGTAGGTTGCCTGTTCACTCTGATGATAGTTTCTTTTGCTCTTTAGTTTAATTAGATCCCATTTGTCAATTTTGGCTTTTGTTGCCATTGCTTTTGGTGTTTTAGTCATGAAATCTGTACCCATGTCTGTGTCCTGAATGGTATTTCCTAGGTTTTCTTATAGGGTTTTGATTGTTTTAGGTCTTAAATTTAAATATGTAATCCATCTGGAGTTATTTTTTGTATAAGGTGTAAGGAAGGGGTCCAGCTTCAGTTTTCTGCATATGGCTAGCCAGCTTTCCCAACACCATTTATTAAGTAGGGAATCCTTTCCCCATTGGTTGTTTTTGTCAGGTTTATCAAAGATCATATGATTGTAGATGTGTGGTGTTATTTCTGAGGACTGTGTTCTGTTCCATTGGTCTGTATAGCTGTATTGGTACGAGTACTATGCTGTTTTGGTTACTGTAGGCTTGTAGCAGATTTTGAAGTCAGGTAGCGTGATGCCTCCAGCTTTGTTCTTTTTGCTTAGGAGTGTCTTGGCTATACAGGCTCTTTTTTTGGTTTCATATGAAATTTGAAGTAGTTTTTTTCCTTTCTTTCTTTTTTTTTTGAGTCGGAGTCTCACACTGTTGCCCAGGCTATAGTGCAGTGGCACGATCTCAGCTCACTGCAATCTCTGCCTCCTGGGTTCAAGCAATTCTCTTCAGTGAGGTTCATGTCAGACACCGCCTACACCAAGAAACCATATTTATTTCTTTTTACAAAGAGTGTAACATTTTTCCTCTATAGAACACATTTTCATTATTGAGTATTTGTTACCGTCAAATGCTAACATTTTTCCAAAAATAAATATATCTCTTGCTGCGCAATTAGGTTGACAGTGGACCCCTCCAGCCAAAGAGGCAGAATAGCCAGAAACTCCTCAAACAGGGTCATGCCACTTCCCATCTTGTCACCAATACTGCCTGTGGCCAGGTGTCCAGAGCTATGGAAAGCCTCTTTGCCAGCCAAGTCTAATGCCCCTTCCCCCCAAATAAATTGCTTCTGCTTCTTCAGGGGGTTGTAATTATGTAAGACTCAATAATTATATAACAAATTGCTTCGAAGTGATTATTTAAATTATGCATTGGCAGGAATCGGGTATTCAAATATAATGAGCTTCATTGATTATGAAAATGTCTTCTCTGAGCTGATACAATAAATGCCTCTGTCTGTTGCTGTTTGAAATACGGGCCAGCTGGAAGACTTCAAAAACTTAGATTGAATCACATTCAGAATATAAAAGACATTGTAAAGGGGTTGGCTCCCTTTACAGCTTCTGTTTCTGGGTGATAAGGGTACTTAGAATACATCCTTGGCCACAAAATGGGGCTCCGATGGGGCTTCCTGCCAGGATAGGTGGAGCTGGTGCCGGTGCCCAAAGAACCAGGTCAGTGCAAGGCCAGGTGGCCTGCAGGTTTCCAGCAGGAGTTCCCTTGGCATGAAGAGCTTGAGGGGGCCCTAGACCTCCAGGTGTCTGGTCCCCTTTCTTCTGTCTACCTGCTCAGCCCACCTGGAGAAGGAGATGTGTGTTTGGTGGGCTGTGTGCTATGCTAACCCTCCCACAGCTTCCCTGAAAGCCTGCTGCTTAGTGATGGTGGATGCTGGGAGTGTGACGGAACGCCTGTTACCATGTGAATCATTACTGTGCAAAGCCCCAGCAGGCTGAAACAGACTGGTATGGTCCAGCACAGAGGAGTAGGGGGAACCCAAACCTCTTAGCCCATGAACTGGCCTCTCTCACACCCAGAGCACCTAGACCAACCAGGAGAAGATCTTTGAGATGAACCTCTAGCAGCCAAAGGCATTCAGGCTTTCCCAGAAGGGTCCCAGGAAATCTTGATAAATAAGGGTTATGTTTCTGGCCACCGTGGCCCCCCTAGGCCAAACATTGGCAAACTTTTTCTGTAAAAGACCAGATGGTAAATAGTTTAGGCTTTCCAGGGCCCAGACTACTCTCTTTCTCATATTCTTTTTTTGTTGTTTAAACAACCCAGTAGAAATGTGAAAACCGTTTGTAGCTACTGGGCTATAGATAAATAGTCTTCAGGCTGGATTTGGCCCCCAGGCCAGAATTGCTATCTCTGCCTGGTACAGTGGATTCTGTGACAAGGCGCTGGATTTTTCTGCTGCCTACGCTGAAGCCATGGAGAGCTGATAGTGGGAACCCAGCCATGACTTTCAGATCTGGTAGCTCTTTTGGAGATAATGGACAAGGACCGAATGGCCCCATGCCCATCTTGGACCCTTTGATCCTGCAGCTGCAGTGACTCCATTCTCCCAATGCCCACAGCTCCTCTAGAGCCTTCTTGGCAGTCAGCATTTACTGCCTCGCATTTGTAAGGATCTTTCCATGTATACTAGAGCTGTTTTCCTGTTCTCCTCCTCCTACACCTACCCACCCACTGCAAGAATCCCTTGAGGGCAGGAGCGACAAGCGGTCAACCACTTCATCTCCAGCCAGCACCGAGAACAGCGCCTGGGACACTTGCAGTAGATATTGTGCTGACCGAGTGGTATCTCACGCCCCACTCTTTATTCCCCTTTTTACCGTTTCCTGCTGGCGGACCCCAGGAAATGCAGAAGAAGGTTAAGATATTTTGTGCATTGTGGGGTCTTTGGGAAGGTGTTTGCTTAGACCACCTTCTTGGTTCTCTGCATGCTTCTCTAGCAAAATGCTAGCAGCCTTTGTGATATGCTCATCAAGTGTGTAATGTGGCTGCCCCTGGGCTGGGAGGAAACCAGAACCCCCTGAGCCAGGCCGTGGCTCCAGTCTGAACAGGTTCCTCAGATCTGCTGCTCCACAGCTTTCTGGGATCACTGGTTGAGAAGCCAGGATTGCTTTGAAATCGGAAGTCTGGACTGCTCCTTCCCAAGACCACATTCACCTTTTTGGACCCAAGGGTATTGCGATTGGCTTCACCCTGTGCTTGCGGAAGTGTCTGTGTTGGAGCCTTAGCCTAGGGGTTCTCATTCAGCTTAGGATATTTTGTTCTCTCAGAGTAATTTAAGGATTATTTCCTTTCTGAGATTATCTTTTTAGATGGTAAGTTTTTCAGAATCCTTTTGGTTAAATCAGTTAAATTACTGACTTAACTGGCCTGATGAGTGAGCAGCATTATCTCACATAGCAAGAAGACCAGAGGTGGGGTGCTGCAGGTGTGGTTAGTTCAGTGGCTCCAGCGTGCCATTGAGGACCAAGCTCTTGCTTCTCTTTGCTGCCATACTTAGTGTGTTGGTTTAGGCTTTGCATCAGTTTTCCTCATGGATGCAAGATGCCTGTCATAGCTCCAGATGTCGCAGCATCAGGACCACATCCAAGGGGAGAAAAGGGACTGTTTGCCTTCATGCATCTTTGGTTTACAAGGAAAATTCTTTCCAGAAGTCTCTTACTGCCTTTCTCTCATTAGCCATAACCATGTCTAGATCTATGCCTAAATTTATCCCTGACATGATATGGGAACCACCGCAATGGGTTTAGACCAACAATGTCTCATCCTCTGGGACTGGGGCCAGGCTTCCCAGGAGTACAAGGCCCTGCTGAGGAGTGTAGCTGCCTGCATGACATTGGGGTTTTGCTGGGAGAAAAGAGTAGGAGCACCCAGCACCCATCAAAATGTCTAGTACAGCAAATATTCCCCAGAATCTTTCCTCCTTAAGATGCTGAGGGACACAGAGCCTTCTGAAGTTCTATTAGTAAAAGAGAAGTTTTAGAGAAGGCTGCTTAGAAAACACATATGGGAATACTGTTAGCAACTTCTTGCCCCATCCTGCTTTTAGACAAGAACAACGGGTCTGTCTAATCCCACCTTAGCATATTGGCTTTGAAGACAGCTATGACAGCCACTGTTTATTGAACATCTACTCTGTGCCAGGCATTGTGGGAGGAGCTTTGCACATATGGCTTCTAATCATACAGCTACATTGGCAGGGCTGCATTATTGTCCTTATTTTACAGATTAGGAAACTGGCACCCAGAGAAGTTGAGTGGCTTGCCTCTGGCTGCACAGTCTATATAGGGCTGAGCCAGGAGTCGGGAAGCACTTCTTAAGCATCTGCTTTGAACTAGGCACTGTACTAAGTGCTGAGAATACAAAGAAGAATCAAATATGGTCCCCACCATCAGGGAGCACATGGCCTGTCCCTCTGGAAGATTACCCTGTGTGACTAAATGTATGTCTCTTGTCCAGGTTGGAAAACATCTTTGGATGTGTGAGGAAATTAGGCAATGTCTTGTGCCTTCTACCCAAAGACCTCCTGCCTCGTTTTAGCAAGCCTAAAGCTTTGCTGAATAGCTAGTAAAGGAATTAGGAGCATGGGCTTTGGCACCAGAGTGCTCGAGTTCATATCCCAGCTCTACTACTTTTTGGCTGGGTGTTTATAGGCAAGATACTGGGTGGGCTGCTATGAGGTAAAATGAAAGAGACCTTGTGAAAGCACAGTCGGAGAGCTTGGTAAAATTTAGTGGCTCTTACTACTAATTTACATTGCTCTTCAATGGACTTTCTTATCAAGTAAAGATATCAGTGGCCCCCCCTCCTAACCCCCTTTGTCTCAGCATTTCATGCTCTCCCCAGGTTTGGGCATTGGTGTCATAGGCTGCAGCTTGTAGCTTGCTCCAGGTGGCACCTGGCACATTGAGCTGCTTGATGCTAGCTCTTTAGTGTGAATGACAAGCTTGTCAGCCGGCTCTTACTGCAGGGTGATTTCGTCCTCTGTGGCGGCTGCACAGAAAGGTGATGGAACAGAAAATGAGCACCTCTCTGCCTCTCTCAGGGCGCTCTTTGGCCTCCCCATGCTGGGTATAAGTGAAGCCGCCTGTGTTGAGTGACTCAGGAAAGCTTACTGATCCCTTCTAATGGGGAGACATGACTGAGTGGGCAAGAAAGCGAGCAGGGGAATCCTCATGGCCGGCTCTTCTCTCTTATCACAGACTTGGGCTGTGGCATCAGGAAGTCCCCTCGCCTAGGTTTCCTCTCCTGTGAACTGGGAAGGCCTTATCAGCCTGTAGCTTTATTGAAAAATCCCCTATAAGGGGTGGAAATGGAGATGGGTAACTGAGAAATAGGGCAGCCAGACTTGCCTCCAAGGCAGCAGGTGCGAGGAACCTGCAGGCCGCAGGCTCTGCTGGGCGTGCTGGGCCCTGTCTGCTTCCACGTCTGCTCTGCAGCCTTGCATGCAGCTCATCCATCTGGAAAACTGCCGTGGGATGCTGCTGCCCAGGGGGCCGAAGGGTCTCATCCATCTTGGGGAAATAATTAAGGCCCTCAAAGCCTTGCTGGGCTCTATCGGTGCAAGGTGCTATTAAGAACAAGATAAAAACTTTACACTTGGATTGAATCTGGGAAACAAGGCCCATGTAGGCATTTTTCTTTGTCGTGGTCTCAATAGAGAAGGGAGAGGCTGGGGAAGGAGGAAGATGAAGGAGGAAAGGAGAAAAGAGAGTTTTTGAGACGGTAGACAAGAGACTATGAAAAAAAAAGCAAAACCTACTAAAATTGCCTGTGCTTTTTGCTTTCTTTCTTGTTGTAAAGGGGATGCTGTGAAAGAGGAGTGGCAGCTATGAGGGTGACACCACGCGCCACCCTCTCTTGTTTGTCTCCAGTGCTTTGGGTGAGCAATTATCACCATCATTCCTGCAGAGGGAGTTTGCTCCTCCAGCGGGAAGTCCCATGACTGTGTTCCTTGGGGTGGTGGCCTCATTGCCCCTGGCTCAGGGTCTTTGTTGCTTGCTTTCTTTCCTGTGGTGGGTTGCTTTGCTCAGATGTTTGCAGGAGGAGGGTCTGCTTAGAGGCTGCTGGAGTGGCCCCCTCCTTCCTTAGAAGTTTATTGTGTTTTTGCTCTTTTTTTACTGCTTGGCTGCAACAAAGCCAGCTCTCAAGGCTGAAATCCAGCCGAGGAGATCTGATTTCTCAAAAGCCATTTTGATCTTTTTACTTCAAAGGTAGGTTTTTTCACACCTGAGCCCCAGTTTGGTGGCCCCAGACCTACCCTTTTGGGCTATGGGTCTGGAAGGACCTGTGGTCTCTTCTTTATGTGCTATTGGGAGAGCCTGGGGTCCTGGCACTGGGGCTGCGTGGGCAAGCCTCCAATGTAGGGAGATTTGTCCTTGATGTCCCTAGTCTCCAGCACCCCTGATGCCCTGCCTCTTCCCTCTGTCTATGCATCTCCCAAATGCCAAAGCCCTTCTGCTCCCCAGTCCCCCGTCATCTTATGAACATTGGCTCTCAGGAATGAAACTGGCCTTAACTTCGGGGCCTTCTTCTGAGAACTTCCTTGACAGCTCCCGCCTCCCCTCCCCCTCCCACCCTACCCAAGATACCTTTCCTCAGGGCCCCCACTATATTCTGTAATGCTTGGTAAGTTCCCCTATTCAATTCCCACCACATTTTGCTTAATTATCCTTTTTCTGCCCATGACCCTCAGGAGATCATAAGGGCCTTGAATAATGGAGCTGTTATTCCCCCACATGCGGTCCCAGCATCTGGCATGATGTCCAGCACGCAGTCAGCTCTCAACGCACGTCCAGTGCCTTAGCGAGGTCCTTCCTGCAGCTCTCTCAAGCTGTCCTAGGGGCTGCTGAGGCAGCTCAGGGGCAGCCAGCTTGGTGGAAGGAGGGACGGGCCAGCAGTGGGGATAGAGATGACATTTATGCTCCCATCGCCTCCAGCCTATCAGATAATTTCCAGACCCAGCCCCTGCTTTGTCCACAGGAAGTTTATTTTCATTTATTTTATAGTTCTATGCACATATAACATTATAAATATTATGTCTATCACACGTGATGGACAATAATATAGTATATATGTAATATTCATATATGCATATATAACATATCATATATATAATATGACATATACAAACATATATATACAGATTTTTTGTGAAAAGGGTTCTGTTTAAAAATTAGTTTAGGCCAGGCGCGGTGGCTCAAGCCTGTAATCCCAGCACTTTGGGAAGCCGAGGCGGGTGGATCACGAGGTCAAGAGATCGAGACCATCCTGGTCAACATGGTGAAACCCCGTCTCTACTAAAAATACAAAATATTGGCTGTGGATGGTGGCGCGTGGCGCGTGCCTGTAATCCCGGCTGCTCAGGAGGCTGAGCCAGGAGAATTGCCTGAACCCAGGAGGCGGAGGTTGCGGTGAGCCAAGATCGCGCCATTGCACTCCAGCCTGGGTAACAAGAGCGAAACTCCGTCCCAAAAAAAAAAAAAAAAAAATTAGTTTAAACATCAAGGCCTTGAGCTTTTCATCCATGGTCTTCTCTCTCCCAGGGGCATTTGCTTTTGAAGTTGTTACTCATTACCGCTTGGACAGTGGCAAGCTTTGTTCTGCTTGAAGACATTTTAGGCTTTTATGTAGTTGATGGAAGCATTGCTTTTTGGATGGTGACTTCTTTCCATTGTACCTACCACTCATCTCCCCCATTTGTCAGCAGTCCCGCTGGTATTAAGGAATGAAGAAGGGTATTAGATTCTCTGAGGTCACAAAACGATTAATGTTATTTATCTCAGATGATTTTAATGTTATTGTTTGGTTTAGAATCAGGCCAGATGGGAGGCCAGGGTTGACTGGGTTGCTGCAAAGAGGCATTGGAGTCCTGGCCTCTCTCACTGGCCTGCTAGGGGGCAGCTGGCTTTTTCAGCTCTCCACCCACTTTCCTCTGAGCTGCCCCCCTTCCCTTTTAGTACCCCAGCAAGTAGCACCTCCATCACTGTGCTTCCTAGATACTGGGCCTCCTCCCACAAGGGGGTCCCCCTGGGCCTGCCCTTCCTAGCGCAGGAGTCCAAGTGCCCGCCTTTCATTTCTCACCAAATCCCACTGGCCTCTGTTCCAAAGTGGAATAGTGGCAGAGCACTGAATTAGGAGCTGAGAACCAGGTCCTGAGTCTTGAATTACTCACCATCTGTGGGACCTAAGGTTCCTCACTCATTCTGGAGTCTCCACTTACTAGCAGGTAAACAGCCATAATCATCTAGCCTTCCTACCACAAGGAGAGGCTCATCTGAAACCCTATATTGGTTTTTCTCAGGTTCTCCTGCAATTAAAATCTTCCGGGAAGCTTTTAACCTCCCAATTCCCAGACTACGCTCCCAGACCAATTAAATCAGATTTTCTGGAGATGAGATCCAGACGCCAGTATTTTTTAAAGCTCCCCAGGTAATTTGAATGTGAAGCCAAGGTTGAAAACCACTGTTTATAGTGAAAGTATTTATGAACACCAAAAATGAAAACAGATTCTGAACTTCCATCCATTTTCTGCTAACTAATCTGCAGTAGTTCTTAGTTTCAATTTGGTTCAGAATCTGTTTAAGAATCTCTTGAAAGTTACATGTCTATTTTCCTACAAACTGACATACATGCAAAATTTTGCATGTAATTTCAGCATATAATGCCCCCTTGATGGTGAGGTCCTGTCTGGCTACGCTATCCAAAATGGCGACAGCACACCTCACTACAATTTCCTATCCTCCTTGCCTACGTTAAGATTTCTCCATTGCCTTTATCACTATCTGCATGAACATCCACAAGTCCCTTAGTAGGGTAGAGCTTCCAACCTGTACTTCCTGGACCATCTTAAGATAACTGGGATGGGACCCACAATCTGCATTTTCAGAAACTCCCTGAGTTTCTTTTGAACACTGAAGTTTTCAAGCCAGTAAGCTGGGTCTCTGGATTCTTAATTTAGAAGATGCAGGGTCAAGTCTGATGCTGTTTTCCTAGAGTACCTCCTTGCTCTTCCAGATCCTGCACTTTCGACAGGAATCCATCTCCCTCAGCATACCAGTAGTCTAAGGTGGACTCTCTAATATTCCAGAGAAACTCCAGATATTTTCCAAGTTACCTCAGGGATATGTGGGAATGTGGCTGTCTCAATAGTGTGGGTTTGGGGGGGCTTGGATGAAGGCCTCTGATCTAATGAAAGTTATCTCCTTTCCCTCCCCTCTACTGGTACTTGGAATTCTGTCCTTGTCCAGTCATTCTTAAACTCTTTGACACCCACCTCTAGCACAACGAATAACAGACTGTGAACAATGGGCATATTTGATCTCATCTCTTTTCTCAAAGTTTCCCACTGGCTTCCAGTGGCCTATGGGGTGGGTGGGGGGAAGTATATCCCTATTTTTCAAGTTACCAGAAGGCTCTTTGAGACCCGGCTGCCATTTGCCTTCCAGCGTCAGACCTTGTGTCTCTAGGAAACTCTCTTGCAGGACTAAACTGCATGTAGTTCCTGGAGCTCCCACTTCCTTCCTTAGAGATCCTGGATTGTTTCCTTCATCTCTTTATATAAGCCACTCCTTTCCCAAAACTCCCAAATGACTCTCTAGCTGACTCAGAGTACAAACCAAGATATCACGTGGCTGAACATGGTGGCTCACACCTGTAACCCTTGCACTTTGGGAGGCCTAGGCGGGAGGACTGCTTGAGCTCCAGAGTTGAAGCCCAGCCTGGGCAACATGGCGAAATCCCATCTCTACAAAAAATATAAAAATTAGGTCGACGTTGCAGTGAGCTGAGATTGCACCGCTGCACTTCAGCCTGAGGAACCTGAGTGAGACACTGACAAAAAAAAAAAAAAAAAAAAAATTAAAGCCAGGAGTGGTGGCATGTACCTGTAGTCCCATAGGTCCCAGCTACTTGGGAGTCTGAGGCAGGAGAATCACTTGAGCCTGGAGGTGGAGGATGCAGTGAGTCAAGATTGCACCATTGGACTCCAGCTGGGTGACAGAGCAAGAGCTTGTCTCAAAACAAAGCAAAACAAAACAAAAACAAAAATCAAACATTAAAGGCGTCATGCTACCTACAGGCTCTACTCTGTCTATCACCCTCCCTGCCTTGGTGATAGACCTGTCCATCACCCTCTTTGTCTTGGTGCCCTCATCTTCTGCTATTTCCCTGTGTTTGTTTTCTGGGGCTGCTATAACAAAGCACCACAGACTGGGTCATTTAAACAACAGAACGTCATTGTCCTGCAGTTCTGGGGACTAGAAATAAGAAATCAAGGTGTCAGCAGGGCCACGCTCCCTCTGCAACTTGAAAGAAACATTCTCCCTAGCCTCCTTCTCACTTCCGGTATTTGCTGTCTCTTTCCCTTCCTAGGTTTGTAGCTGAGTCATTCTAGTCCCCTTGGCCTTCTCCCCATGCACCTGCATGTGGTCATCTTCATATGAGGACATCAGTCAACCTGGATTAAGGGCCCAGATTACTACAATATGACCACAACTTCTTACATTTCAATGAGCTATTTCCAAAAAGGTCACCTTCTGGGGTAGTGGGGATTAGGATGTCAAAATATCTTATTTTGGGGGTTAATATCCCCCTCTTTCATTCTGCTTCAGTCACACTGACCTAGATAGAGTTGTCAGATTTAGCAAACAAAAAAATAAGATGTGCAGTTAAATTTGAATTTCAGATAAATAATGAATACTTTTTAGTATAAATGTGTCTCAAATGTTGCATGGAACAATTTTTATTTTTTAGCAGAAGTATGTACCATGCACTATTTGAGATGTACTTACATTAAAAAAGTTATTTGTTGTTTATCTGAAATTCAAATGTCACTGGGTATCCAGTTGTTATGTCTGGCAACTTTTACTTCTTATTCCTTGAACACACCAACATGCTCCCACCCGAGGCCTTGGCATTTGCTATTCCTTCAGCCTTGAAAACTCTTTCCCTGGATGTCTGGGATGCTCATTCTCTGATGAACTTCAGCAGGGTCTTTCTGGATCCCTCACTCCCTATACACGTTATCCCTATAGGGCCATAAATTTCCATTATACATATATTTCCCCCTTTATCCCTTATCACTAACAGGCTATATATTTTACCTACTGGTCGTGTTTATTGTCTGTCACCCCCAGGAGAATTTAAGCTTGTTACCCTTATTCAATGCTGTCTCTCCAGAGCCTAGAACAGTGCCTGGTGCACAGCTGATATTCAATAAATCTTTATTGAATGAATGAAGAAAAAACACAACCTTTCATTGTCACTCAAGTACTGGAAAGTGGACAGCTGTGGGTTTTGCTTACTTAGGAGCTACTTCCACCTCTGGCAAGCAGTGCCCCTTCCTGACTCTCCATAGAAGTAGCTTGGGGAGGTACTGCCCAAACCCCAGATCCAGATGTGTAGAAACAGGGACGGTACAAGACCCAAGTCAGTCTGACTGGAGTGAGTCTCAGAATTTCTGCTGGAACTATTAAGAGGGTTCACTCCCTTCCCACTAGTGTTTCTGAGAAGAATCAGATGTGAGCCTGGAGCCACTGATAGCCATCTTACCACCATAAAGAATGAGTGGGGACTCGGCTCCAGGCCAAAAACCTGTGTGAGATCTTTCAGACCTGACCATAGGTGAATTCCAAGGTTTTACCTGGCAGGCTTCACAGAAAGAGCTGCCATCCCTGGCCACATTTGGCACACAGCCAGCACCCCGGGATCTCTGAAGCAGGTTGCACTCAAGGGCTCCCATTAACAGCCATGCTGTGAAGCATACCTGTATTCCTGGCCCCAGCATCTCCATTGGCTGAGGCCTTCCCAAGTGCCTCACCTGAATCCTGCTCATCTGGAGAAGGGAGAATATTGAAGATATTATTCTCCCCTTGGACTCAGCACCCAGTACTTTTCCACTCCTGAACCTCAGCCCAGATCCGTGAAAGGGCAGGAGCTTATCGTTCCAGTGAGACAAGTCCTCTGTCTGTGCGGATCCACCTGACCCTCGCCAGTTGCTGCTCCAGGGGGATGGACCTTGGTGGGAGGGGGGGTAGCCAGTGCTTCCTCCTGTCTAGCCTGTTGCTCAGACCGTCACAGTAAGTAAATAAAGACTTAGCCATTACTTTCCTTTTCACTTGTCTTAACTGAATACTCGGACACCTGGCAGCTCAGCTCAGCTCAGCTTTTGACTACCGTCTGCCTGAGAGTGGAGCCAACCAAAAGGAACAGAGCTGAGGAGCAGAGATAACTAGAGTCTCTCTAATGTCTTTGACTCCCCTAACCTTGCCGTGCTGGAAGCCAGTGCGGCACCCAGACCTTTGCACTGAGTTCAAGCTGACTAGATGTGTGTTTTCTTGTCACTGAGTCTAGAGCCCAATGCACAGTCTCAGTGACCGCCCCCCGTCCACTGCCCATGGGCCTCAGAAACTCCCCCACCTATGTTGCCATTCTCCCTGTACTTGCCATCATTATGGTCTGATTTATCCCACACTATCCAGTTTCATGTCCTTCCCCAAGGGACATCTGCTCTTAGAAACCAGCGGATGTGACTTTCTCTCTCTCTTTAATTTTCTTTTTATTTATTTTTTGAGACAGGGTCTCTCTCTGTCACTCAACTGGAGTGCAGTGGCGTGATCACAGTTCGCTGCAGCCTTGAACTCCTGGACTCAAGTGATCCTTCCACCTTAATCTCTTGAGTAGCTAGGACTGCAGGTGTGTGCCACTACACCTAGAAGCTTTTTTAAAATTTCTTATAGAGATGAGGGTCTTGCTATGTTGCCCAGGCTGGTCTTGAATTCCTGGCCTCAAGCAGTCCTTCTGCTTTGGCCTCCCAAAGTGGTGGGATAACAGGCATGAGCCACTGCACATGTCTCTCTGTCTCTTTCTCTCTCTCTTTAAATCTCCACACCTCATACATGCCCATTTTAGTCTGTTCAGGCTTCTGTAACAAAACACGATAGACTAGCTTATAAACAACACATATTTATTTCTTTCAGTTTGCAGGGCTGAGAAGTCCAAGATGAATGTGCCGGCAAATATCACGTCTGGTGGGGGCCTACTTCTGCAAGGGCAGCCTTCTCACTGTAACCTCACATGGTGGAAAGAATGAGAGGTCTCTCTGGATCCTCTTTTATAAGGTTGCTAATTCCATTCATGAAGGCTCCAGCCCCATGATCCAATCAACTCCCAAAGGCCCTACCTCCTAATACTATGTTTTAGGGGAAGTGGATTTCAACATATAAATTTTGAGGTGACATAAACATTCAGATCATAGAGATGCTCTTGCACAAAATCAGACAAAAAGTTCTGTAGATGTCTTAATCAATGAAACTGCAATGGGCTGTTTATAGTGTAAATCACTCATGTGGTAATGATAAATAGGATGACAGCTTCTTAATATTTAAAAAACCTACATGAAAACTTTTATTCCTTTAGGAAATCAAATCTGAATTATGGGATAAAATCTGTGTTAGTTGTCTTTTGCTGCATAATAAAACTCCCCCAAACTCATCAATTTAGAATGACAAACATTTATTACCTCAGTTTCTTGGAGTCTGCAATCCAAGTGCAACTTAGATAGATCCTCTGACTCTGGGGTCTCTCATAAGTCTGCAGATGTCACCAGAGCTGTGGTCATCTGAAGGCTCAACTGGGAAAGAATCCCCTGCAAGCTCACTCATGTGGCTGGTTGCAAGTTTCAGGGTCCTCACTGGTTACCGGCTAGAGACATCAGTTCCTTGCCATGTGGGTCTCTCCATAGGGCTGCTTACATATGGTTGCTGGCTTTTCTTAGAGTTGAATGAGTGGAGACTCAAGATGGAAGTCACAGTCTTTTTATAACCTAGTCTTGGAAGTGACATCCCAACACTCTTACCAGGTTCTGTTTATTAGAAACTAGTCACTGAGTCCAACCAACACTCAAGGGAAGGTTATTACACAAGGACCTGAATATCAGTGGGCGGGGATCATTGGGAGCTATCTAAGAGGCTGCCTACCACAGTCCACCCTCTGGCTCTAGTGATTTACAACCCCCTGCATGCGCATATACTCTTCCTAAGTCTCATCTAGTTACAACATCAGCTCAAAGTGCAGAACTGCATCTAAGTCAGGCTCATGTGTGGATGAGTCTCCACAACTATAGTACCTTAAATACATACCCTCTTGATCTTTAGACCTGTGGAACTCAAGATAGAAGTTATCCAGCTGCCCTCTCCACCCCAGATTACCTAACATACAATTGTGGGCCAGGAAGGACAAGGGAGAAAATTGGAGGCACAAGGGTATCACTGGTCCATAGAAATTCTGAAATCCAAGCAAGGAAATGTTAGGAGTTCCTTGATTAGATCTCAAGGCCTGACAATAATTCTCCATTGCTCTTGGCTGCACTCTTCGGGGCATTGATTCTGCTCTCTTGATAATTTTTCTTTCTCATGGAAGGTAGTGTGTATTTGCAGCTGAGCAGCTCTTTCAGCCTGCTTCCTGCCAGTAGAATTCTCGGGGTTCAAAGGCCTCTCTTCATTTTGTCCCTTTTAGTCCAAGTTGGCAACATTTCTCCAAATGTAAGTCTTTAGAAAAAAAAAAAACATTTTGGGACCATGTTTGTATATTTAGACATGTTTTCCTAGCAGTACCCTAGATTTGATAGTTGCTTGGAACCCATTTCTTAATTTTAGCATTGTTTGCTGTCTGGAGAGGCTGAAGAATTTCAAAATTTGGGTTTTTGTTTTGTTTTGTTTTGTTTTTGGTATGACAGTCTTTCAGTTTATTTCTGTTCTCCTACATCTTATTCTGTGTAGCAAAAAGAGGCCCACTGGCACCTTCAACATTCTGGAAACCCTCAATAACCAGTCCACTCAGTTCATTAGTCATATTTTCTAGTTTCCACGTAACTGCAGGTAACAGTGTTGCTAAACTTTCTGCTACTACATTATAAAGTTCCTCTTTCTTCCATTCCTGAAAGTATGCTCTTCACTTTCTTTGAGCCCTCACCAGTAGGGATCTCAAAGTCAAGATTTCAACTAATAGTCTGTTCAAGATAATTGAGATAAGCAATCCCTAACGTCCTTCTCCAATTCCTCCCAACTTCTGCCTACTGCTAGGTTCCAAGGCCACTCCCACATATTTAGGTATTTATTACAGTAACATCCCACTTTCAGATACCAAAGTTTGTATTTATCCCGTTTCTCATCTTACCTCCAGAGGCAAATGTTTTCATGTGTTTAAAGAATATCATTTTTTTGTGAAGTCTTATTATAAAATTATACCCTTATTTTATGAGCAAACATTTTTATTTTCCTTAGTAGCATTGACCTTTATATCTCTCATTCTCTTTCTCACTCTTTTCAGCTATTACTATGCTTTCAGTATCCTTCCACATTATTAC
The DNA here is from genome assembly GCF_009761245.1 of Sapajus apella. Classification (NCBI taxonomy): domain Eukaryota; kingdom Metazoa; phylum Chordata; class Mammalia; order Primates; family Cebidae; genus Sapajus; species Sapajus apella. The sequence goes on from NW_022436958.1 coordinate 681,046, forward strand.
ACGGACATCTAGTCTGTGGCTTCCAGTGGTGGTAGTACGCCATGGCTTGTACTCCTTTTTCCTGTATTTTATCTGTCTAATCCCCAAGATTACCTCCAATTCCATGCCACTTTACAAATAGTGCTGCAATGGATGTTCTCATTCATGGGCTCTTTATGAAGGAATCTGTGTGAAATTTTCTTTGGGATATGTGCATAACCGGAACTGGAATTGATGATGCACAAGTTGCACATAAACTTAGTTTAACTAGGATGTACCAAATTATTCACAGTAAGGCTACATTGCTTTTCATTCCCACCTGCCATGTGTAAAGGATCCTGTGTTCCACATCTGAACCAACACTCATTATTTAGTCCAGTTTTAAAATGTTTCCAGTTATTTGGTTTGAAGTAATATTTAATATTTTGATTTGCATACCTCCTGATAATTGATGAGTTTGAGCATCTCTTCATATACTTTTGACTTCCCCATTCCACAAACTGCCTGCTTATAATCTTTTGCATATTCTTTAGGATCAGAGACCACGTATCATTTCTTCTGCATTCTCCACTGCTCCCAGAACACTGCTGGATGTTGACTGATGATTGATGAGAAGGTCAATGTGAGCTTCTCTATTTTGAGGTCTACATTTCCTCTACACACCCTGAGGTGTTTGCCTGCACTCATTTAGAATACATTTATCAAATGACTACTCTGGTGCCAAGACTTCCTGTGTGACTCTTCCTCTGGCAAAGCCCAAGTTACCTATCAGTCACTTTATCAATTGAACAGAAGAATGAAACTGGTCAAACCCATCATCTGGCATCAAAACAGACTAGTATTTTAAATGCCCTGTTATAGACTCGTACATTCTATGATCTGATTCTATCTTATTGACTAATTGATTTTTTTTGTTGTTGTTTTTAACTGCCACATGCCTAAAGCAAGGCAAGATGCAAGGAATCTTGGCACATTGACAGGAGGCTCAACAGCCCTTTGTGAATTTTCTCTGTTTGTGAAGAGCAAACCCACATAATAGTGAATGATGATTGCTGATAAATATCATGAATTTAGTGGTCAAAAAGTAAACTCCTCTCCTCATTGTACCCCATAAGTGCCACCAGTCTCAGTGTGATAGCATTTATCTACATTTCCAAAGAGAGAAAGGATTCTCAGCCCTGGCTTAACTACTCCCACGCCCACCCCAGGGTTAGATGCTCAACTCTGGACATCCTGATTGAAACACAATCAACCTGTATTGTAATTCCCTGTTTATTTGCTCTCCTTCTAGATTTGGAACTTGTGGAGGATACAGATTATGTCTCATTCATTGCTTAATTTTATTGTACTTAGCAAAGCACTTTTCATGTAGTAGCTGTTCAATAAACATTTATTGATTGAATCTAAATAGACACATGGAAAAACATTTATTGAACACCTACTTGCCACATACTATGTCAGATGCTGGGGATGCATAGATCAATAAGACACAGTTTAAGTCCAAAATAGTGTGGAACATGTACAGAGAAGGGGCACTGCATTCTGAAGGAGAAGAGTTTTAAATCAAGAAACAACACCATTTGTAGCAGTCTTCTTTTTCTTCTTTGAGAGATTCCTTCTGCCCTTGAATTCCAGATGTGACCTGTACTTTAATTGCAAGAAACAGGCTCTCTGTGTGTGAGTATATGTGAGAGAGGTATGGATAGGGAAGTAAGTGTGTGCTACCTGACTGTGTCTGCCCCACCCTGGCCTGGATGTGGTATAGAGAGGTTGAAGGCTATTTGCCCACCACCCATAGGGCTTGGTTAAGATGGCTGGGACATCTATTTGACCATCTAGACTGCAGTGTAGACAAACAAGTTAGCCTCCCAATATTGGGCACTCCACTCCTTTGGTGTATGATCCAATAACTGATGATCTGAGTCAAGCCAGGAGTGGTCTTTCCTGGCTCCACTCCAAATACGTAAATTTTCAATTCCTTGGTCAAGCCAAAGGAACTGGGGTCAAGTTCTGTCCTGGGACGGGGCTTGAGAAAGCCTTAGACATGTATGTTTGCTGTAAAGTCCAGTTATGCACCTCTTAGAAAACATACCAGTCAGAGTTCTGCAAGGACCTTATCTCACTTTATGTCAGACTCAGTGAGAAGGTTTAAATAGTGACTTCAAAAATGGCCCACAGGCATGGGGCAGAGTCGGGAAGTATTTTAGATTTCATATTATGTAGTCCATGGAAAAACAAGATACCTATCTCTTTGTTCCCATTTTTCAATGTACTCCTTATAAAAAAAGGTTTCTTTGTGAAGAATCAATTAATAGTTGGTATTTGATCAAGTGAAACAAATCTGGGTTCTCCTGAGCAAATCCCTAAAGGGATTTCCTTCATTTTCATATCTATGGACTTTGGATAGTGGAGTCTGGTATGTAACAATCTTCAATAAGATTTTTTCATTTATATTCAACAGAGCAGAGTTCTTTTAACTTTATTTTCTCTATACAACTCCTGACTTGTCATTTTAAAATAAAAATTATTGGACTAGTTTTCTTATATGTGATTGTTAACTCTTAGCTACTTACAACTATGCTCTAGTGCCCTTGAGTTTCCTAGATATATGTGTGTATATATATATATATTTTGGTTAGATTTTGTGAGCTTTTCCATCATAAGCCAAAAGAATAAGTAGCAGGCAAACTTGTGAACTCTATGACTAACAATAATTGGGTGATGTGAGGACAACCAAAAGAACAGGGGCCAATACATGTGTACGTTTTTGGTAAATGGCCGGATAGTGCATGTTTTAGGATTTATGGATCAGATGTTCTCTGTTGTAATTACCCAGCTCTGTTTTTGTAGTGTCAGTACAGCAACACACAATACACACATACGTAGGCATGGCTGTGTTCCAGTAAAACTTTATTTACAAAAGCAGGTAATAGGCCAGATTGAGCCTGTGGTCCTGAGTTTGCTGGTCCTTAATCTAGAGAAAGTGACAGAAAGAACTAGGTTTGCTATGACAAATATCTAGCCTGCCCCATTTGCCTTTGAAACCCTCATTTTCAGCCGTCTCTTAGCACATAACACTTGTTGTTCAGTTTTGTCTCTTGAGCTTTAGGTTTATAGGTAAAGTGAGGTAGGTTTTTAGGTAAACTTTTTTAGGTACAATATAGTTTTTAGGTAAATTATAAAAAGTTTATAGGTAAACATTTTTGGGGGGGGGGAATAACAGATTAGGCACTGTAACGTTATAAAGGTTTGCCTAGATCAAGAAGCAGCACACACACCTCATCTCTGCAAACTAAAAATGTATATAAACAGCACAATACTGTGATACTGGATCGTGATACATTTCCTGTACACATAACTACTATTATTAGTGTCAGTGTTTACAGAGTTTCCAATGACCAGATACCTGCCCTCTCATTAAAAAAATTAATCTTATTATGTATATTTAAGGTATATAATTTGACATTATAGGCTATGCATATATAGACAGTGAAATGGTTACTATAGTTAGGAAGTTATCATATCCATCATCTTCCATAGTTCCCCATTTTTGTTTTTGATTTTTTGTGGCAAGAGCAGCTAAAATGTACTCTTTCAGCAGGAACCCCAAATATAGTACAATTTTATCACCTGTAGTCCTCATGTTGTCCATGAAATGCCTAGTCCAATTCATCCTCCATGTTTGCTATTTTGTATCCTTTGACTGACATCTCCCACTTCTTCCTCCCTTCTACCCCTGCAGCCACTGTTTTATTTTCTATTTTTATTTATTTGTTTATTTATTTTGAGACGAAGTTTTGCTTTTGTTGCCCAGGCTGGAGTGCAATGGCATGATCTCTGCTCACTGCAACCTCCACCTCCTGGGATTAAGCGAGTCTCTTGCCTCAGCCTCTGAAGCAGCTGGGATTACAGGTACCTGCCACCATGCCCAGCTAATTTTTGTGTTTTTAGTAGAGATGGGGTTTCATCATGTTGGCCAGGCTGGTCTAAAACTCCTGAAGATTTCATATATATGTGATATTATGCAATATTTTTCCTTCTGTATCTGGCTTATTTCACTTAGTATAACATCCTCCAGGTTCAATCATGTTGTGGCAACTGAAAGAATCTCCTTTTTAAAGACCAAATAATATTCCATTGCATATGTATCACATTTGCTTTTTCCATTCATTTGTTGATGGACACTTCAGTTGCTTCCATATCTTGGTTATTGTGAATCATGCTGTGCATGAACATGAAAGTGCAGATATCTTTATGAGGTGGTGATTTCATTTCCTTTGGGTGTGTACCCAGTAGTGATATTGCTGGATCATAGGGTAGTTATATTTTAAACTTCTTTAGTAATCTCTGTACTGTTTTCCATTATGGCTGCACCAATATGCAATCTCATCAACAATATACAAAGGTTCCATTTTCTCTACATCTTTGTCAATATTTGTTGTTTATTAACTTTTTTTTTTTTTTTTTTTTTTTGAGACGGAGTTTCGCTCTTGTTACCCAGGCTGGAGTGCAATGGCACGATCTTGGCTCACCGCAACCTCCACCTCCTGAGTTCAGGCAATTCTCCTGCCTCAGCCTCCTGAGTAGCTGGGACTACAGACACGCGCCACCATGTCCAGCTAATTTTTTTGTAGTTTTAGTAGAGACGGGGTTTCACCATGTTGACCAGGATGGTCTCGATCTCTTGACCTTGTGATCCACCCGCCTCGGCCTCCCAAAGTGCTGGGATTACAGGCTTGAGCCACCGCGCCCGGCCCGTTTATTAACTTTTTAATGATAATCATCCTAATGGGTGTGAGGTGATATTTCATAGTGATTTGATTTGCATTTTTCTTTTTTTGAGATGGAGTCTTGCCGAGGCTGGAGTGCAGTGGCGCAATCTTGGCTGACCATAACCTCCACTTCTTGGTTTCAAGTGATTCTCCTGCCTCAACCTCCCAAGTAGCTGGGATTACAGGTGCTTGCTACCATGCCCGGCTAATTTTAGTGTTTTTAGTAGAAATGTATTTTCACCATGTTGACCAGGCTGGTCTTGAACTCTTGAACTCAGGTGATCTGCCTGCCTCAGCCTCCAAAGTACTGGGATTATGGATGTGAGCCACTGTGCCTGACCTGATTTGCATTTTTTCTAATGATTAATGATGTTAGGTGCCTTTTCACATACCTGTTAGCCATTTTTGTGTCTTCTTTGGGGAAATGTCTATTCAGGTCCTTTGCCCATTTTAAAAATCAGGTTAATTGTTTTTCTCCTATTGAATTGTATTAGTTCTTTATAAAATTTGAATATTAACCCCCTATCAGATATATGGTTTATAGAAACATTTTTACTATTTGTAAGCTATTATTTCCTTTTGTTGATTGTTTCCCTTTGCTAAAAAGCAGATATTTTTAGTTTGATGTAGTTCCATTTATTTATTTTTGCATTTGTCACCTAAGCCTTTGGTGTGATGCTCTCTTATTTTTAAGGTGAAGTGTCTTTCCCTATCTTAGCTGGGCCATGATAATGGGGTGAAGCAGAGAAGGGTCTGGAATGGAAAATAGGCACTTCATGGAGCATCTGTGTCTCCCAGGGGTGTTGTGGTTTGGTGATTGGGAAGAACGAAGGGGCATACTTCTGGGAGTAAGCTAGGAGCTTTATTCTCTAGCAGCCCAGAAATAAACAACAGACCAATTTCCCTAAAGTCCCCTGGGTGCAAGGTTAGTTCTGGTTTTGAAGTGTCATGGCACCCAGGAATAGAGGCCAGATTGAAGCTGGTGATTTGTATTTTGCTATGTTGGTCCTAGTGCTCTCTTTGCAGCTGTTGGCGGATGTGAACACTCCATTGCCATATGGGCTCCTTATACCATGTCAGCATTTGCCAAGGCAACAATTTCATTGTCTGTGTGGGATTTCAGAGGAGAGTGAGTAAGACTTAAAAGAAAGGCAAAAAACTGTAGCCCAGGTATCCTTTACCTGGAAGAGGGCCAGTGGATACATTAATGATTAAGGTGGATTGTTGTAGCCAAGACCAAATTCTAGGACTGTGGATAATTTTCTTTCTGCCTAGGGTAGATCTGTAATCTTGTTCTTTGCTATGTCATTTTTTTCACAAGTCTGAACAAACATAAGCTATCATTGAGGTCCTGGTTCTGGTCACTAATAGGTTTCTGAGTATGTAGCATCTGTTGGATGGATAAATAGTTTGTGCACAACGTGTTCTAAGAGGGCTGACCCAACACTGGTATCAGGGCCATCAATTAGACAGTGGGGGAGAGGAAGCGAAGAGGCAGCGATGAGGGTGGTAATTACACACTACAGTACAGTTGACCCTCAAGAGCAGGTGGCGGGAGCAAGTGAAATTCTAGGCTCTGTCACTCAGGATTCATTTGCGCTGTTGTGTTTAGGCCTGAGGGGATGCTCATTGATCTGGAAGAGACTGTCTACACTGTTTTATTAATATTAATAATAAGGATAATAAGAAAATAATGTATTTAATGTAGAAAGGGTATTTTCCTTTCATTTTAGTTGCTTAAAAGTCACTTTTATCTTTAAAACCCACCCATCTTTTTTTAGTGACGTCCCTGAGTCATATTCCTTTTCTGTCTAAAATGCACACGCACACACATACACATATATATGTGCAACAGTGAGAAGATCAAGGTCTAGATCTCTAGCATGAGTTCAGTCTTTTCTGCCTCCAGAGAACTGACCCTTGGTTAAGCCCGTTGCAGCTCTAATATTTCCATTCTTCAAAATCACGTTCCACAGAGGTATCATTATTGCTGTTTCACAGCTTTGGAGATAAAGGCCCAGAAAAATGAAATGACACCCAAGATGCAGAAGCAGATTTCTACAGCCTTCCCAGTTCTGCTGACATTCCTCAGTTTCATTCTGAGCTGTGGTTCACTTCTGTCCCCTTTGTCTCTGGAATCTGTCTTTCCCAGTGACCTGCTTTGCTTTTGGTCCTCAGGAGAGTGAGAAGACCTTGGAGTTGTGCTGGGTTCCTCAGTTCACCTCTGAGTGGCTGGGAGAGGAGTGGGGAGCATACAGTAGCACAAAGTGTCCAATCAGACACTTTCTACCATGTTAGATCCTGACATGCAGTTGATGTCCAGGACAGACAGAGGTCTGTGGAGAACTTGAGGTTGCTTTCTAATTTCTTTCTTTTTTGGGGGGTAGGGACAGAGTCTTGCTCCATTAACCAGGCTGGAGTACAGTGGCACAATTTTGGCACATTTCAACCTCTGCCTCCCAGGTTCAAATGATTCTCTTGCCTCAGCCTCCCGAGTAGCTAGAATTACAGGTGCATGTCACCACTTCTGGCTAATGGTTACATTTTTAGTAGAGACAGGGTTTCACCATGTTGGCCAGGCTGGTCTCGAACTCCTGACCTTGTGATCCACCTGCCCCGCAAATCCCACGCCTGGGATTACAGGCATGAGCCACCACACCTGGCCTGCTTTCTAATTTCACTGAGGTTAAATGTGGCACGTATACACCATAGATTACTATGCAGTCATAAAAAATGATGAGTTCCTTTGAAGGGACATGGATGAATCTGGAAACCATCATTCTTAGCAAACTGACACAAGAACAGAAAATCAAACACCGCATGTTCTCACTCATAGGCAGGTGTTGAACAATGAGAACACATGGACACAGGGAGGGGAGTGTCACACACTGTGGTCTGTTGGGGGGGCAGGGGAGGGACAGTGGAGGGTGGGGAGGTCGGGGAGGGATAACATGGGGAGAAATGCCAGATATAGATGACGGGGGGATGGAGGCAGCAAACCACCTTGCCATGTATGTACCTATGCAACAATCCTGAATGATCTGCACGTGTACCCCAGAACATAAAGTACAGTTTAAAAAAAGAATAATAAAACAAAAGAAAGCCTTCAAAAAAAATTGCTGAACTTTAAATCCTAGCATTCATGACTGTGGACCTTTTCTTCTTCCTTTTTTTGTCATTCTCTTCCTTGAAGACCAAGTCACCTGTTCCTTCAGCTTGAGGTGATGTTTCAGGTGATGAGAAAAGACAAAATATCAGAAACCCCAAAGGTGTCATCATCTATCCCTTCATATAAGCAACTTGCATTTCTTATTGCTGGTGTGTAGAAAAGTAACTACTCCTTTCTTTCAACATGCTGAGGGGGCCTTTGTCTGTGCAACATTACCAGATCAGACTTTTTAGTAAATAAGAGTCAAAAAAGAAAAAAAAAGTCAATTGACTTTTTACAGGGAAACAGGTCATTCCTCAACAGCCATTAAAGATTCTGTCATCCCAAATATCCCTATACTGTTGACCTTATTTACAGATTTCATGAAAAATACATAATTGCAACATTGATGTATGGACCCTATAGCATTCAATTTCTTGAAAGCATCTTTGCCTGATGGGGATGCTGGTCAGGCATTCATAAACATGGGGGCAATATAAATAAGACAACGCCCTGTGGAATATAATGCATGTGGATGCTTTTTGAAAAGCTCAGATCCTTTGGAAATAAGGAAATTTGGCTCTCTACCTTGGCTCTGAATGAAATAATGTTCTGGGTCGGGGAGGCAGGTAATAAAAGCCACAATTGTGAAGTGTTACTGGCAGTTTTCTTATTTTTACCGCAAGCTGGGCATACATTTGTCTTCATTGTCAAAATGCCTGTATTGTTTACAAGGAAGACAAGCAGGAAAGCTTATTCAGTTCTCTTGGCCGGGAAAACACCATTTCCTCATCACGAACCCAAACTCACATCTTGAGCAGGTGGCGCTCGTTGCTTTCGATTTGGACGCATTTGGAAGGTTACTTTGGTACTTTCCCCACCTGCCTGGCAAGGTGGAAATACCTGGTGAGAGCTGCCATGTGAGAGTGGTGTCATCACATACCTGGCCGTGACCCCAGCATGAGGGTTCAGTTGGCTGGTTATTGAGAATGGCTGTGGGGCTCTGCCTTTGACAATTTGGAAAACCTTTATAAATTTTTCTCTTCCTTCGGGGAAACAAATGGTGGCAGGAATAGTGGAGGCTGAGTGACAGTTGTCAACTCCTTTACTGTGAACAGTAATGCAGATAGAAAACCATCATTCTGTATCCAGGCCTTCATCTATCCATTAATCAATCTTGATTGGCAGGGCAAAGCACAAAACCGGGACGTACAGCACTCTCAGAGTGCCTCTCACATGTGTTGGTTGAGGAACCAGATGGAACTTGTAATCTTTCCTTGTGTTTTGAAGAAAAACAAGCCCAGCCTTTTCAATTGGAAGTGTTTATTAGGGGAATATAGCTGGAAGGAAAATGCACGCACCCCCCCCCCCCACACACACACACACATCCAACTCTAAAATGCAAGGGACTTCAGAGGTGGAGATGGACTGAAATCCCAGCTCAGAGCTCGCAAATCCTCAGCAACCAAAGAGCAACCTTCTGTGCATCTCGTTCTCATTTATGAACAATCAACAAAGCAACTGCAGGTGATCTTGGCTGATGCCGCAGAGGCCTCTCAGATGGCCAGGCCCCTGAAAACTTATTCACCACCTCATTAAAGCAATTTCAAAATCAATTCCGGATTTGACAAGCCGTCAGTACATTGTTGCTTCTCCGTGATGGGAGTGACATGTTAACAGCAATTAGACTTTTGCACACACACGTCGGAGCCTGTTCAGCATATTCTTTATTAGAAAAGCCTAAAAAGCGTTATTATAATCATCTAACCTGGGGTCATGGACACATGCTCTATGATCTCTGCCTCTTTTGGCAGTCGCCTCGGTGAAATTTTGCCTATTGTCCATAGAGATTAAAAGGAAGTGCTTACCCCAGATGCGATATTGAAAAATCAAAGGTCAGAGCAAAGCTTGTGGTGACCTCCATGTTTTTTAATACAAGTGATAGGAGCAATCAGATTAGCATGAACAGATATTGCTCCTTCTAACAGATGGAGCAGGATTCTTATGCAAATGAGGGAGGACAGGCTAAGATAATTTGGTGGCAATATTCTGGGAGCAGAAGTGGATGGCAAAGACTAGACTCCAGTTAAGCAGAGTTATATCAGTCATTCACCTAGTAGAAAACCACTTCCTTCTCTCATACAATCAGTTTCTCCTATCTGGAATGGTCTCCTTTGTAGCCAGTTCTATTGGGCAGTGGAAGTCTTCAGAGGGAGCTGACTTCTTCTCTGCTTCATAAGCCCTGCAGAATCTACTGAAAAAATATAGAGCTGGGCACAGTGGCTCATGCCAGTAATCTCAACAATTTGGGGAGGCTGAGGAAGGAAGATTACTTGATCCTAGGAGTTTGAGACCAGCCTGGACAACATAGCAAAAACCCATCTCTAAAAAAAAAAAAAATTAGACAGGTCTGGTGATGTGCACCTGTAGCCCAAGCTACTCAGGAGGCTGAGACAGGAGGATTGCTTAAGCCCAGGAGGTCAAGGCTGCAGTGAGCTATGATAGGCACCACTATACTCCAGCCTGGGCGACCGAGTGAGACCATCTCTAAAAATAAAAATTTAAAAAAGATAAAGTGTAGAATAATCTGATTTTCCCAAGATTCAACCAGCCAAATGAGATAAAATAAGCCTCAGATCTTACTGGATCCCATTTATGTCTGGGGGGCTCTCTTAAAAAAGTCTCCCTGTGCCCCCAAAATGTTCCCTTCTGGTCTTGTCTTCTGATTGCTGCTTTGATGGTTACTGTTTGAGAATGGTTTTATGCACAGTGTCCAGCATAAGGAAAGCTTGAATCTTACAACAACCTTTCAACAATAACCTTTCAAATAAGGACTTTTATAATCCTCACTCTGAAAATGGGGAAACAGAAGAGTGGCAAGTTTCAATCAGTTGTCTGGGACCTCCTAGCTAGAAGGTAGGGTGCAAACCCAGGCAGTCTGGCTCAGATCTTTGGTGGTTAATCATCACCCTATGCTATCTCTTTAATGAAAGCTGATATTAACCCAAGGGGGCTGCCTCCACAAGCTCTTAAGGTTGTAATGGCTTCAACCATCCAAATAAGTGTTTGCTGACTCACTGATTACCAGACTACTGAAAGAATGAATACCGATTGACTTTAGGATGGCTAAATTCAAGCAAAGCTATGTATATTTCAAATTCCCAGGCATATGGGTTTGCCTACACTGATCAGCCTATTTAAAAGTGCAAACCAACCCTCAACCCTGCAGTCAATATTGCTCTTCTCTGCTTTATGTTTTTCTGTAACTCTTATAACCGCTGATATATGATACATTTTATTTGTCTAACTCTCCTACTAGAATACAACTTCCATGAGGGCAAGAATTTTTCAATGTTTTGTTCACTGCTGTATCCTCAGTGTTAGGTACCTGCCACAAACTGTGGTCTTGATAATTATTGAGTAAATGTAAGGATTATTAAGTATTTCAGGCATAAATGGGATAAGAAATGTACTCTATCCTTGGTTCAGAAATATATCCTTAGACTATGTGAATTAATGATAAGAAATATAGCATTAGAAAGCTGGAAGGAACTTTAACGCTCATCTTGTGCCCTTTGTCATTTTCAGAACAAGTCACTTGCTTTTGGTAACACCAAGCTGATGGCAGAACTAGAATGAAAACCCTTTAACTGGAGTCTTGCCAACACATAGCCCACCTATGTAGTGTGAACAGATCTAGAGATTTCTTTTTCCACTTAGCTTTGTGTTAAAAGCTGTCTTAAAAAACCCCTAATTGGCCTGATGTTGCCCCCTGCCCCCAGTCTGAGCTGCTTCCCGATTGGCTGACTCCAGAGGCTTTAGAGGGTCTCTGTGGTTTTGTTGGGTCAGGGGGTTGCTAGCTGTTGCTTTTGAAGCAGTCCTTCTCATTGCTGATTTCCTTTAGGCATTTGTTTTTGAAGCCAAGGCTTCAAAGGCAAGCAACATTAGAAATTCCTCACTTATTCATCCAGTTTGAGAAGCTAGATGCAGACCCTCAACAAGCCATTTGTTACTTTATTTGGGTTCAGAATAGATAAGCAAGAAGCCACCATTTGGGAGGATGGGCTGACACCCTTCTTTGAGGAGTGGTGTTTCTGCAGAGGGTGTGCTCAGGGTTAATATTTTGATTTGCAGTTTCCCAGAGAGGGGCTGTCGTAAAATAGAGTGTGGAAATTGCCATGTGTGTTTGTATGTGTGTGTATGTGTGCTTTTTTTTTTGGTTCATTTTTTTGATGGTGGATAGGCAGACGGTTTGAGAAGAAATGTTAACATTTCCAATAAGAATTAATAGAGCAGCAGTTTTCAAAGTGTGGTCCACAGACCCCTGAGGGTTCAAGAAACCCACTAAGGGGGTTTGTAAGGTCAAAACTATTTTCATAATAATACTGAGACATTAGCTCTTCTCTCTCTCATTCTCTCACCAGCATGCTGAGGAGTTTCCAGTGGCTACTTAGCATGTGATATGGTGACAGGATGGATGTGGAAGTGAATATGAGAAATGAGCTGTCTTCTATTAAGCCAGACCTTAAAGAGATTTGCAGAAAATGCAAAACAATCCCCTTCTTCTCACTCTTTTTTTGAAAAAGTAGCTACTAATCATAAAATTATATTTTATGTTAATATGTAATAGGCTTATTTTTAAATAAATAATTATAAATATATATTTAAATTTCTGTTTTAGTTTTTAATACAGAAAATACTTACATATATGTGTATATGTGTATATAAAACTCACTTTATAAATGAAAGCTCTTTCAGACCTTCAGAATTTCTAGAAGAATAAAGAGGTCCTGAGACCGAAAAGCTGGAAAACCACAGTGATAGAGCTGTCAAAACACAGCCTGAATAAGGTCATAGAGAGCTGTGCCTTTCAGAGCAAGAAGGATCCTTGAAAGGTGATCTGGCCTTGTTTACCAAGGCAGACTAAGTGTTATCCCTTTTCAAGGATGGGACAACTGAGGCTCAGAGGTGAACCAGACTTTACAGATGCTATACAGCTATGGAGGGTGGAGTTAGGGAGCAAAGTGGGGCTGAGACAGGACCAAGTCTTACTCCTTCAGATGCAGACGGAGCTTGACTCACTACTCCATGCTGCCCGAGACATGAGTGGTCCTTACTAAGAAAACAAAAGCAGCAGACAGACAAACCTATTTCCTTTTTTTCTGTTTTCCTTTATTAAATTTATCTTTGGCGATTTTGCTGATGAAGGTTCTGAAAGTGCTGGAAAGAACCCTTTATTTGCTCAGTTTCTTGGCATTTAAAACTTTGGGCTGAGGTTGATGCTGTCAATAATGCTGGCTGCAATCTTCTCAAGGCTTGACTTGGGGAGCATCTGCTTCCATGCCCCCTGGGGTGACTGTTGGCAAACCTCAGGCTTTTGCTGGCTATTCAACAGAGAGCCCAGTTCCCTGCCACATGGGCCTCTGCACGGGGCCACTCACAACATGGCAGCTGGCTCTCCTCAGAGTGAGCAAGTGTGTGTGACACAGGCTGCCCAAGGTGGAAACCACAATCTTCTCGTAACCTAGCCTTGGTAGACATAACCCATCACTTTTGCTGTATTCAAATTTTTAGACTCGACTCACTAGGTCCAGTGCACACTAAAGGGGAGGGGACTACACAGGGCATAAATATCTTGTTGGGGGTGGCAGTTTCTTGGGGTCCATCTTAATGGCTGCCTATCACAGCCTCTAAACCCAACATCTGACCCTCTCACTCCTCTGGTGAATCCACATTGTCTCACAGTGCCTTGCAAGTGAAAATAGCTTGTGCCCTTTCTCTACAGGCAAAAGCTAGTGTAGCAGTTAAGGGCATGGACTCTGAAGCCTGTCTTCCTGGGTTTGAATCCCTGCCCTACTGCTTGTTAGCTGTTGGCCTCAGGCAAGTTATTTAACCTCTCTGTGCCTCAGTTTCCTACCCTCAAAGTGGGGACGATAGTTGTTGCTCTTGATGGAGGCTGTTGTGAAGATGGACTTAATACAAACCACAGAGTGCCTAAAACAGTGGCTGGCATGGATTAAGCACCAAATAGGTACTTACAGTCATTATTACTATGTACCGTAGGCATCATATAAATGGTCTTATTGAGAGCAGTGTTCATATGAACTAGGTATTTTCACACCACCTGACAAGTGAAAAAACTAAGGCTTAGACAGTGTAAGCATCTTGCCCAAGGTAGCATCACTTGTAAGTGATGGGATGGGGATTCTTTACTAGGTTTGTATGTCCCAAAGTTGGCTTTCTTCCACTCACTACATTAAGAAATGCACCATGGAAAGAAAATGGTCATGTGAGAGTTCAGGAGAACAAGATAAGAAGATATGTAACATAGTGTCGATGTAATTATGAATTAAAAGGGAGACACTTTTTGACCATCCTATACCTACCAATGAGGGATTTTCTAGGACTAAATTTTTTACTGAGAAAATAAATGACTGGTATCCAGGCAGACTATAAAATAACCAGTACTTAGGCTATAATTGTTTACCATGTGATTTTCCCATTCTTTTCTATGGTATTTACTTTACAATTAAATGATCAATAGTTACCCTGTAAGTAATAAGCATACCCATGAAATTTGTGACCTGGAAAATCAACCATTACAAGAGTGGAAGTGTTAAACAGCCTGGAAATGATCAGAGCCATCAAATCCACACCACTGAGCAGGTAAGACTGCTTCCTCCCTTTGACACATCCATCTAGGCGCTAAATTCAGGGTTGGCTGAATAAATTCCCAGGCTGTGACTTGGCACCATCTGCAGGTCTTCCCACGTGGAGCTGGAGCTGCCAGTGGCAGTGTCTCCTTCCAGGCTGGGAGGGAGGTGCAGCTCTCTAGGTTCCATTCCATAAAATTCCATAATTCATTTCCAGGGAGACTGACTAGGCATGGCCAGTTGTGACCCAGTAGCTGGTTGCGTTGGCTGCTCTTGCGATGCATGTTTCCTTGTGATCTCCTTGCAGAGAGAAAGTTCAGAGAAGGCCAATGTCTGTTGATAGGCCTCAGGGAATTGGGGAGTGCCCACTCCTAACATGAGTGCAGGCAGACTGTGCTGGAAAGAAGGCAGCCATTGCTGATCTCCATAGCCTCTCTAAAAAGAGATAATTGATTCCACAGTTGCTTATTCTGGGGCATGACCTGTTCCCCTCCTTTAAGAGCATGAATTTTTATTGGGGATTCATGATGGATTTACATGATTCAGTAAGGATTTTGTAGGGTGGTGGGACTCCGTCAACAGTATTTGGGAATGTCAGAGAGCCTGGAACATTCAGGAAAGGCCAGTGAGAAGGGTAGGGTTTCAACCAGTCCTGGAAGAATTTAACTAGACAAGGAGGAAGGAAAAATCCAAGTTCTTTGGCTTTCTAGCATGTGGTCGTAATCAGCCTTTTCCAGCCTCAGATCCTCAGGAAGGCAACTTAGTGTAGAGAAAGTGAACAGACTTTGGAGTTAGGAAGACTTGGTGAAAATCCTGGACCTGACACAACCTAGCCTTTGGGACTTAAAACAAGTCACTCAATCTCTTTGAAGCTGTTTTTCTGCCCACAAATAGGGATAACACAACCTATTGAGGATGATGGTAAAGATATCTGAAAATATATGTGCTTATACATAGCTGGTGCTCAGCAAAGGTTGGTTTCCTTCCTTGTCACCGTCCTTTCAGATCCTTTGTCAGATCTATCAGGGCTGCAGGCCCAGTCAAGCCAGTTAGGCTCTCTTCCTCATCTCATGCCCATCCTAGTCTCTTAAAACCCTCCTTCAAGACACCATTGCTGCCTCCTCCAGGAAGCTTTTCCCTCCCTCCAGCCATAAGAGATCTCTTCTTTCTTCACACTCTCCTAGCTACTCCATCAGGCACTCATCCCAGCATAATCACTAGATATTTACTACTGGAATTTCATCTGCCTTACTGGGGACCAAGCTCCTTGGTAACATAGATCCTATCATGTTT
The DNA here is from genome assembly GCF_009761245.1 of Sapajus apella. NCBI lineage: Eukaryota > Metazoa > Chordata > Mammalia > Primates > Cebidae > Sapajus > Sapajus apella. Next base: position 696,891 of record NW_022436958.1, read on the forward strand.
ATCTTTCTCAATCCGCAATGCCTTGCCCAGCGCTGAACCCCAAAATGTGTTCAAGAAATCTTTGTTGTATGCCAATCAAAGGTCTGGAAGGAGGGCAGAAGGCAGTTCTGGAAGGGAAGGCACAGCAAGAGCAAAGGCATGGGGACGGGCACACCAGTGTGTCCAGGGGGACAAGGTCAACTTGTAGGAGGGACAGTTTGTGTCAGGATAGTGCCAAACTCAGCAGCTTGGGAGCATCAGGGCTTTTGCCCCTTCTCTACTTGACCACCTCCACCCGCTTCCCTGCTTTTGGGGGTTGACTGGATAAACCTCTGAGTTTGGTTCACTTAAATTTACTTAACACTCAAGCTGGAAGATCTCTTTCCCACAGAGCTAGTTACGTCAGTTCTCTGGAATCGAGGTGATAATATCTGGGGCACAGTTTTAATGGAGATGGTCCAGTCTAACAGAAATGCTCTGAAAGAGAGGTTGGCTGTGTCTATCTCTGCCAAGAATGAAGGAGATTCTGGCTGTCCGGAGTCATATGCGTCATGTTTGTTAAGCCCCCGGCAGTGTTCATATTGTAGTCACTCAATCCTCACTTGTTCATGGAATTAAAACTCAAGAGCAAGGAGCAGAGCTGCCTGAACCTCTGCCAAAGAGTCACATTTCCTCTCCAGAGCCAGGATGCTTTGCAGGGAAGTTTCTAAAGTAGCTCTGAGACTACCAGAATGGGAAAAGGGGGAGAAAGGTAGGATGGGAACGCCTCCATTTAAATTGGAGCTAAAAGAACTAACTCAGGATGATTAGGTACAGAGGATACTGTTGTGTTGAGCACCACCTTAGCCATACAGAAAGTACTTGCAATTTTTAATTTTTGTTTGACTTTTTACAGGATTGTGGAGTTTTCAGAAGGGACTTTCGCAATTATATTCAGTCAGTTTGAGCACAGAACTAGTTGGTATCAGAACTGAAGCTTGTGCTAACCTCTTCCACTTGCTTTATGCTTTTTATATTTTTAGAGTCTTTGCTAATATTTGTGCTTCTTACAACCAGTGATAAGGGTTGCTATCCCCATTTCAAAGACGAGGCCATTGAGGTTCAGAGTCAGTCAGCTAAATGGCAAAACTTCCCATTGAGAGCTGCTTTCTTTTTAGTTCTTCCCGTCTTGTTTCAACTTATTGCAGGGAATAAAAATGAAATGAGTGCTGCTATTAAGGACAGGTGTCCACAGAGTTGTTGCTATGGGGCTCTGCTTACATGGCAGAAGAACCCTTAGGAGTCCCTGACAACCTTGGGCGGGAGGAATATCACCAGGAGCATCACTGATTCGTCACTCCACCCTGGAAGTCCCCGGGCTGCAGAGCCTGGGGACTGCTGTACATTCCCCAAGAAGTTCCAACTGCAGCACTCCTGGCAGGGTATGAAAAACCTCAGGCACACTTTTTCAGACAACTGTTAGCCGGCCACAGAAGTTCCTCAAGACACTTGGTTAACCTTCGTCAAATCTGTTCTGACTGTGTGGGTGGCTGGGTTTCATCAAGAGAATGCTGAAAGCAGCAATATGGAAGGTCGGAATCTGGACCCAGGAGATTCTTGGGTCTCTGCCCTCTTCCTCCTTTCTTAGCAACTCCCCCTTTCTGAAATGTAAACTCTGACAAAATGCTTACATATTACACATGCTCCTTTATTTATAAGCTTTGCCAGGATTTATGAGATATTTTCTCTAAATTTGTGTTAAGCTCTAGGTGCTAAAATCCAGCAGAGTTATATATGAGGGAAAATCCCCTCTGAGATCTTTTAGTTCTTAAAACACACACTAAGAGACGCTGTGCTCCCTGGGCATTGCCAATGGGTTCAGTCACTTTTTGGAATGATTTCTGCAATTAGTATTAAACTGATGGAGGACAGATTCTAGTATTGAAAATTAATGCAGGAGAAGTTTGGACAAGAAATCTTTACTTGCTTTTATTTCTCATTTATCATCAAGTCCCAGCTTCCCCCAGAAGTTACTGAACCTTGCTGGTTTCACTAACTTAAAAAAAAAAAAAAAAAAGCTGTTTTTCTTTTGTCCACAGAGTGAGCTGCTGATAGCTGGGATTGGGGTCGCCAGCATGGTGACTTTCAAAGACTAGCCAGATGGCTTCATAAACAGATTCCCTGGGTGGTGAGGGCAGAGGTGAGGACAGACAATGAAGATGGGGAGTGTTAAACGCGAAGCCGGAACATCTCTTGGAGACAGCGACGGATAACAGGGAAGCAACACATCTGATTTGGTGTTTAAGAAAGGATAAGTAATGATGTTGCTGGTGTCAGACTATTAGTCCCTAGAGAAGACCTCAAGAGATGAGTGTTTAAAGTTTCCATAAACCCCAGATGATAAATCTTCTTGTTTTTCTTCCCAACTTTCAAAAATGGTGCATATTACTCAAGAAAAACCACAATGCTTTCAGCTGGCACTGGTTAGCCCAATTTAAGGTCAGATTTTGCATAGAAGATTCAGACAGGAAATTCATTGGCGCAAAAGCCATCAGTTGGTATTGAAACAATACCATCCTTTCCACAGTCTTCACACCAAGATATGCTGTGTCATCTGTGGGCGTCTTTTTGGATGGTTTGCTTGAAAAAATGACTATAGCACCTCTGCATTGCCAGTGAGACTCTGTTGTGAAATTCCACAGAATGAAAGAAAAGGGGAAATTTTGCTGTGCCGCCTGGAGTCTATTCTCGGTTAGGAAGGAGGAGGAGGAAGCTGTTAGTTCAACGGACGAATCTTTACTGTGACTTCCACAGTCAAACAAAATGCTTGAACCAAAGCATTCAATTTCCCTTAAAGCATCATTCTTCTCTGACAAGTCAAACAGGTTGGCCTGTTACATTTTAAGCTATTAGATTTTCATAACACTTTTATAAATGAATATACTCCCAACTGGCTACTCACTCCTCTTGAGAAAACTAGGAAGTGATCTGAAAAAGATGATAATTTATGGTAACATAAGGCAAGATCAATTGTTCCTCTTTGGATTAACAGTTCAGAGTTGAACTGAAGTCCAGGGGCTTGAATTTCTAAGCTGTATTATCCCCCTGCAATGTTAAAACTTTCTGGGCTAATTTTGCCATTGATAAAAACTTTCATTAAAAACATATTAGACTGTATTTCCTAAGAAAGATTAATTGAAATATATTATTCAAACATTTTACATATGAATATTACAAACTTAAATTCTTATTGTAATGTTTTTGGTTTTTAATTATCATGGATAAATAATAATTGTACTTATTCATGGGGTCATGTGATATTTTGATCTACATAAGGCTTCTTATGCTGATGGACCATATTGTCAGGAGTGATTATCATGAAGAGCTAGAATTGCTACCACACAGCAAGGATAGGAAGGAGAATGTCTTGAGCCAAAGCATATGATGTGTAATGACCAAATCAGGGTAATTGGGATATCCATCACTTCAAGCATTTATTATTTCTTTATGTTAGGAACATTCTAACTCCACTCTTTTAGCTATTTTGAAACACGCAACAAATTATTGCTAACTGTAGTCACTCTATCATACAGCTAGACGGTAGATCTTCCTTCTATCAAAAACATCTAATAATATGTATGTTCTGATTTTATATTTATGGGTCTAAGACACTTTCAAATATGTTTATATTAAGTCAATATATGTATAAATTAGAACTAATGACATCATTACAAAAATAGTAAGATCAAGGTTTATATAAACAAGACTTATTCAAGAATTTTATGGGCCAGATGTGGTGGCTTACACCTGTAATACCAGCCCTTTGGGAGACTGAGGCAGGAGGATCACCTGAGGTCAGGGGTTCAACACCAGCCTGGCCAATATGGTGAAACCCTGTGTCTACTAAAAATACAAAAATTAGCCAGGTGTGGTGGCGGCACATGCCTGTAATCCCAGCTACTTGGGAGGCTGAGGTAGCAGAATTGCTTGAACCCAGGAGGCAGAGGTTGCAGTGAGCCAAGATTGCACCATTGCACTCTAGTCTGGGCAACAAGAGCTAAACTCTGTCTCAAATAAAAAATAAGTCAGAGCAATCAGACAAGAAAAAGAAATAAAGGGTATTCAATTACGAAAGGAGGAAGTCAAATTGTCTCTATTTGTAGATGACATGATTGTATATTTAGAAGACCCCATCGTCTTGGCCCAAAATCTCCTTAAACTGATAAGCAACTTCAGCAAAGTCTCAGGATAAAAAAATCAATGTGCTGAAATCACAAGCATTCCTATATACCAATAACAGACTTAAAGAGAGACAAATCAAGAACGAACTGCCATTCACAATTGCCACAAAAAGAATAAAATACCTAGGAATTCAAACTAACAAAGGATGTAAAGGACCTCTTCAGGGAGGACTACAAACCACTGCTCAAGGAAATAAGAGAGGACACAAACAGATGGAAAACATTCCATGCTCATGGTTAGGAAGAATCAATATTGTGAAAATCGCCATACTGCCCAAAGTAATTTATAGATTCAGTGCTATCCTCATCAAGCTACCTATGACCTTCTTCGCAGAACTAGAAAAAAACTACCTTAAACTTCATATGGAGCCAAAAGAGAGCCTGCATAGCCATGTCAATTCTAAGCAAAAAGAACAAAGCTGGAGGCATCAGACTACCTGACTTCAAACTATACTACAAGGCTACAGTAATCAAAACAGCATGATACTGGTACCCAAACAGAGATATAGACCAATGGAACAGAACAGAGGCCTCAGAGGCAATACCACATATCTACAACCATCTGATCTTTGACAAACATGACAAAAACAAGCAATGGGGAAAGGATTCCCTGTTTAATAAATGGAGTTGGGAAAACTGGCTAGCCATGTGCAGAAAGCAGAAACTGGACCCCTTCCTGACACCTTACACTAAAATTAACTCTAGATAGATTAAATACTTAAACATCAGACATAACACCATAAAAACCCTAGAAGAGAACCTAGGAAAAACCATTCAGGACATAGGCATAGGCAAGGACTTCATGCCTAAAAAACCAAAAGCATTGGCAACAAAAACCAAAATAGACAAATGAGATCTAATTAAATTCCAGAGCTTCTGCACAGCAAAAGGAACAATCATTAGAGTGAACTGGCAACCAAGAGAATGGGAAAAAATTTTTGCAATCTATCCATCTGACAAAGGGCAGAATCTACAAAGAACTAAAACAGATTTACAAGAAAAAAACAAACCATTGAAAAGTGGGTGAAGGACATAAACAGACACTTTTCAAAAGAAGACATATATGAGGCCAACAAACATATGAAAAAATGCTCATCATCACTGGTCATTAGAGAAATGTAAATCAAAATCACATTGAGATACTATCTCATGCCATTTAGAATGGCGATCATTAAAAAATCTGGAGACAACAGATGCTGGAGAGGATGGGAAGAAATAGGAACACTTTTACATTGTTAGTGGGAGTGTAAATTAGTTCAACCATTGTGGAAGACAGTGTGGGGATTCCTCAAGGACCTAGAAAGAGAACTTCCATTTGACCCAGCAATCCCATTACTGGGTATATATACAAAGGATTATAAGTCATTCTATTACAAAGACACATGCACCTGTATGTTCACTGTGGCACTGTTTGCAATAGCAAAGACCTGGAACCAACCTAAATGCCCATTGATGATAGATTGGACAAGGAAAATGCGGCACATATACACCACGGAATACCATGCAGCCATAAAAAATGATGAGTTTGTGTCCTTTGTAGGGACATGGATGAATCTGGAAACCATCATTCTCAGCAAACTGACACAAGAACAGAAAATCAAACACCGCATGTTCTCACTTACGGATGGGTGTTGAACAATGAAACACATGGACACAGGGAGGGGAGCATCACACACTGGTCTGTTGCGGGGGACTAGGGAAGAGACAGTGGGGGGTAGGGACTTGGGAGGGATAACATGGGGAGAAATGCCAGATATAGGTGATGGGGGGATGCAGGCGGCAAGCCACATTGCCATGTATGTACCTATGCACCAATTCTGCATATTCTGCCCATGTACCCCAGAACCCAAAGTGCAATAAAATATATATACATATAAATAAAACAAAACAAAACAAAAACATAATAATAATAAAAAAAGAATTTTGTGCATCAAACTACTACACCCAGAAATACTACCATTTTGAATTGTACATGTTACAAGTTATCAACATTTCATGTTACACACACACACACACACACACACACACACACACAATTTTATAAATTTTTATAATGGGATTTAAAAATTATAACTTATTTTGTTACTTGTAACTTATTTATTTATAATTGGCTGTAAGTGCATGGCCATGATTCATTTATCATTTAGCAATTCTTTTGGAGAGAAAAATCTAACCTACAAATTGTTTTCAAATGCAGTTACATTTTTATAAGTATTAAATTTAACAATTAGTGTCACGTCACGTTTTATGTTTGTAGACATTGAATTAAACATTTGTTTTGATTTTGTGATTTTATTTTTGTGTTATGGAATCAATACCATTTTTTCCTGTGGTCTCTAGAATTTCTGTAGAATCTCAAGAAGCACTGTGTTCATACTGCCTGATGTTTATAATGGCCCTGTTTATAAAATTCCTTAAAGTCATAAAATATTATTTAAATGCATAGAACATTGAACAAGTGATAATGTTGTATTATTATTGTATTCTGTCTCTTCATCCTATAAGCTGGACTACTCAGGTCCAGGAACCAAGAGTTAGAAGTTGGGGCCAGGTGTGGTGGCTTGTGCCTGTAATCCCAGCACTTTGGGAGACTGAGGCGGGTGGATCATGAGGTCAGGAGTTCAAGACCAGCCTGGCCAAGATGGTGAAACCCTGTCTGTACTAAAAAAATAAAAAAAATTAGTTGGGTATGGTGGCGGGTGCTTGTAATCCCAGCTACTCTCAGGAGGCTGAGGCAGGGAATTGCTTGAACCCTGGAGGCAGAGTTTGCAGTGAGCCGAGATTGTGCCACTGCACTCCAGCCTGGGTGACAGAGCAGGACTCCTTCTCAAAAAAGAAAAAAGTGGGATTGGTTCTCCTATGTATACTCCTAGTGACCTATTTGTAGAATTCTTACTTCTTGTCCTTTAACACTTAAACTCTGCTGGATTGGAAGCCCTGGTTCTTGTGAGAGGGAACTGAAGAACTTCCTGCAGGGGACACAGTAAAGGTACTAGTAATCTATATTTCTATAAATCTGAAGCTGTGACCACTATCCAATCAGTTTAGGCATCTTATGCTGATGGATGATATTGGCAAGGGTGATGATCACGAAGAACTAGAATTGCTGCCACATAGCAAGGATAGGAAGGAATATGTCTTGAACTAAGATAATTCCCTGGGGTGTCTCTAGAAGCTTCCAAAGCCCAGTGCTAACTGTTAATGAACAAGGGCAAGAAGCACAGCCCCAAATCAGGAAAGCAACTGAAGGTTCAGATTCTCTGAGCATGACAGTCTGGATTTACCATAGTGTTGGCTGAGGGGGAAGGAAAGCTAAAACGTGATAGAGAAAGAAGATGAAAAATAGCAGATACTGCCTTAGGATCAGCTACAGCAGCAGGGACTAGGATCTTTACCACAGAAGCTTGGGTTTTAAAGTTTTAGAGATTTCAGCTGGCTACCACCTTGAAGGTTCTGTGATACTTTGAACTTAACATAGGGTTTGAACAAAGCTGGGCAGTGTGAGGGGTGGACTGTGCTGAGCAGCTTATGTGCCCTGCTTCATATCATGTTGGACCACCTTTTCCCTCCTTTCTTTCCCTTTCCCTTTCTTCCCTCTCCCTTTTTCTTTTCTTGTTTTCTTGTCCTCCTTTCATCTCCTTTCCTCTCCTTTCCTCCCTCTCCTCCCTCTCCTCCCTCTCCTCCCTCTTCTCCCCTCCCCTCCCCTCCCCTCTCCTTTCTTTTTTCTTTTCTTTTTAGAAGGCGTCTCTCACTCTGTTGCCCAGGCTGCAGCACAGTGCTGCAATCATGGTTCACTGCAATCTCCACCTCCCAGGCTCAAGTGATCCTCTTAGCCTCTGGAGTACCTGGAACCACAGGTGTGTGCCCCTATGCCCAGCTAATTTTTTTTTGTTTTTGTAGAGATGGTTTTGTGCCATGTTGTCCAGGCTGGTTTCAAACTTTTGGGCTCAAGCAATCTAACTGCCTCAGCCTCCCAAAGTGCTGGGACTATAGACGTGAGCTACCACACCCAGCCTTGGCCCACCTTTTTAATTTCAGCATTGCTATGGCAACTATCTCATGCACGTATACTCCGAGAACACCTTTCTTCAACCTTTCCTTGCTCCTTTTGCTTTCTGCCCTGGGACTTGTTGGCTACTGTGATGGGAGATGTCCAGCCATTCTGTACATAAAACTCTTGGACATTTGAAGGTATTATTACCTTTGGGGCAACCCTAGACCAGGGATGCCAGAAGCCTACGGATAAATGCCCCTATAGAGTACCAATCAGTAGTTTTGGAATACAACTGGCATAGAATGAATCATAGAGTTTTCAGAAACTCTATGATTTATTTTCTTCAGGTGGACATTTCCAGGGTGCATTTATATAAAATCCCCATTGGGACTGGTCCTCAGGAATTCATAGAGATGATATAGGCTTTCCCTTTCCCTCCGATCTATTCTCACTAGTCAATCATGCATGATTTCTGGGATCACTTCCTAAAATAAACTACCTGTGTGTGAGTCCCTGTCTCAGGCTCTGAATTTGGTGAAACTCAGACTAAGAGAGATAAAAACTGTTCTAATTCCCTATCCTGAATATATTGGCTTTTCTCTTCTGCAAATGGTGTGTGTGTAACATAAATTATAACATTAATCAATTTATAAAATTAATCAATTTTATAGTAAAGGATTGAGAGGCTCAGTTCTCAAATCTGTGTGATTATTCAAATTACTTGGAAACCCCTCCAAACTTACCATGCTAGAATCTCCCAGGTTTGGATCCAGAACACTACATTTTCTTAAAACTCTATGATGCATTTTATACCAGTTGTGTTCCAGAACTACTGATTGGGATGCTCTAAGTCTGTTCCAGTGACAGAGGATTCAGAACTCATGAACTCACAGATACTGTTAAGCAGGAGAGGGATGCATGGGACCCTAAACTTTCTTTAGGCAGAGTCAGAGGAGAGGCAGGCGCATATGAGATTTTCAAAAGACTGTGTGCTCTGTCAGATGCCTCACAACATGTCCTTGTGTGACATGGGATGGCTGATATTTTAGTTTGGTTTGATATAAATACTTTGCGAAGTTGCTGGCTTGCTCCGTTTTTGAAATTGTCATGGCATTCATTGCTTCAAAAGCTTCTTCTCTTTCCTCTGTAGATTATACTCTCTTCTGCATGTGATAGCCCTCTATTTAGTTCTAAAGGCAGTCAAGCTTACAACACAGGGAGAAAACAACAATCAGGCTACATTTTCACTTGTTGAAGGTTCTGAGAATGTAAGTTTTTAATATGCAAATTCTGTGACATTTGAAAATTCTTTTTTTAAAGCTATCAGCTTAAGAGTCACAAAAGATGGTCTCCCTCGTTCCTGCCTTAAAGAGACCTTTAGAGCATTTTATAAACAAGGCCATCCTCCCACTAGGCTATGGGCACAGTGCCAAGGGCCCTCAGACTTTACCAGGTCTGTGAAAACGGTGCAGGCTGGTGCCCCCTCACTTAGTGCCTTTGTGAAAGGTATGCCCCCAGGCCCTTTGGGGAACACAGTACTGTGGTGGCTTCTCTCATTTTACATAACAAATCCGTTGTGAACATTTTCACTTTTCTGAGCCTTCCGTTGCCCTCCTCCATATTCTGCAAAACAGTCTTGTGTATTTGATTGCATTTAGTCTCACCATCCAGCAGTGGATTAGGACTGGTTCCAGGTGACTGCACCAGGGTGTCAGATCAGATCCACAGGACATTGCTCTGATGTCAGTAGAACTCCTCCTTACTCAGTCTTACATTCAGCTCCCAAGACCCACTCCCATGTGCTCCGTCAGCCCCCACCGGCACACATGGGGAGCTCTTGTAGGACGAGGTTGTGTGTCTTTTCTCCCACTTGGGTTGTGCTTAAGCTGACTCTAGTTTTTGGTCTGGAGGCAGTGAAGGGAAAGGCAAGGTGTTCTGGAGGAAGATAAGCATCATTGTACAAAGTACCTGCCTCAGGTGAAGTCTTATTATTGTTTCTAGGTGAGAGGAGGTGGCTTTTTTCCAGCTAGAGAAAGGGAATGTCTTATTAGTCTAAAGATTAAGAAGATTTGAAGTGTTCCAAGTTCTCAGGCTCATCTACCCGAGCATCCCCATCCTGGGTCTCTAGATTCCACCCTTTCTCTATTAGGACCCCAACTGCGGCACAGAAAAACGTTGAAGCTTATATTTAGTCTGTGAATCTGCTACCCTTCTTATTAAATCTGGGGTCTGGATTTCAGCACAGTCTGCTCTCTGGCTTTGGGGGATAAGTATTTTCTCCCAGCTTCAGCACTGCCAAGGAGCCATTTTCACTTTCATAGGATGTCCTAAAGTTGTTAGTTGGATAACTTGAGCCTCTTTTCTCTCTCTCTCTCTTTTTTTTTTTTTACAAAGTGTCTAAAGCCCTTAACAAAAGCTGGATAACTCCATAATTCTTAAAATTACCATTGCCCAGCCAGGCGCAGTGGCTCACACCTGCAATCCCAGCACTTTGGGAGGCCGAGGCGGGTGGATCACCTGAGATCAGGAGTTTAATACCAGCCTGGCCAATATGGTGGAACCCTGTCTCTACTAAAAATACAAAAAAAAAAAAAAATTAGCTGAGTATGGTGGCAGGTGCCTGTGATCCAAGCTTACTTCAGGAGGCTGAGGCAGGAGAATCACTTGAACCCAGGAGGCAGAGGTTGCAGTGAGCCAAGATCCAGCCTGGGCAACAAGAGCAAAACTCTCTCTCGAAACAAACAAACAAACAAACAAAATTACCATTGCCCCTACCATTGAAGGGCTCCCACTGCCACATAAGCCAATGCTTCCCATACTACCCATGGTTCATCCAAGTTCCATCTGTGAGAGAGAGGTTTAGTAATCAGGATGCTATTACATGTCAGAGTTAATTACCACCTTACTGTCAGCAGTGGCCTCTTTATTGCCCTCTGATCCAATTCCAAAATCTCATCTCAAGGGTCTTGCTTTGACGCCCATGTCTAGTATTCTTTGTCTTAACCTGGGTTTCCCCCAAAAATGTGAGCCTGAGAGAAGAGCCTGCTTTCAGGTAGTTGGTTTTAGGAAGTGACTCCAAAGAACAGGTGGCAAGGACTGCAGGGAGAGAGGATGGCCGGCAAGGTGTGGGAGTCGATCCAAGAGGGCAGTCATTAAGTTCATGAGCCCATCATCCCTTTTGGAGACTGGAGCTTGATCCCATTGGGGTCCCTCTGAAAAGCTGTGCAGCCTGTGCCTCCCTTGGGATGGTCTGCTTGGGAGTCACAAGAGAGGGGTATTTACCCAAGTCTCCACTGCCTGCCTTTCTCCATTAGTCAACGGTTGCTCCTTGGTGTGCTAATTTCTCATGCTTCCAAGCTTGTGCATGGTTTAAAAATGCATGGTGTCCCATGTGGTGGGACAGAGATACCTGGTACAGCTGCGTCAAGGTGTTTTCGGGTTATTCCTGCACTTGACTGTTCTTGACATCGGCTGGGGTGAAAAGTGGGGCCACAATCACCTGAGGCAGGGCATGGGAGACATCTGGTCAGGACCCAGCCAAGAACCCATCTGTTAAGTTGAAACCACGATAGAAAATAATTTTTTTAAAAAAGCCCACATATACACACAAACACACAACCCCCCACTAATGTGTGTCTTATGGGTTGTATGTTACTCTCAATTTTTTTAAAAAAATGTATGTGTGGAAAAAAATGTCATTTTATCTCTCCTTTTAATTTTTCTCTAAATATTTAAGCCATGGAGAAAATAAAATATCCCTAGGAGAAAGTCACTTGTGTATTCCAAAGGAAAAAAAATAATAGCATTAAAAAATGAAGAAAGGGAAACAAGTGAAAAACCAGCTGCCCAAAGGACTCAATGGAAAGACATCTAGACCAAATGATGCCTGATTTGTCTTAAAGAAGATAGCCCCATCCCTCTGCTCCATGCCAATGCCCCCTCAGCCTTCGAGTCCCAGTTGATTTCTCTGTGGTTTCCAGCTTCTTCCCCCTCCGCCCACTCTGCAGGCCCGGCCCTCCCACAGAGTTACTGGCTCTGTCATCTGTGTTCCTGAAGCCTTTGACACAAAGCTCTGTTCCAGCATCTATCACTGCACGGCAGCTCTCTGTTTAACCTTCCTAATAGATCAGGGCCTCCCTGTGTTTTTTTTTTCTAAAACCATGGGTGCCTTTTCCAGTCCTTTGTATGAGCTCAATTTCTGAGTTGCACTGATTTAGTCATTTAGCAAATGACCTTTCCGGGTCTGCTGTGTGCTGGGCACAGCGAGAGAGTGACACCATTTTATAAGACCCAGGTCTTTGCCTCGGCAGGAGGCAAAGAAATCTACTGGGCAGGTCAGAGAAGCAGCTGATTAAAAGTCCCAGCTCCATTATGAAGCCGGAAATTTTAATTTCAGGTGTTAGACAGATGGTCTTGAGCTGGTAAAACCCATGGGGTGAGCTGGGGAGATAATGACTCCATCAGCGGTGAAGACACAGGGTGGCCTGTGGAGGAGGTGGGTGACCCTCAGCTAGGGGCCTGAGCACACACTTCCCACCTCACACAGGCGCGTGTGGGGAGGAAACAGAACTACTGTCCTGAGCCAAGGCCAGTCTGGGCAGGGAAGAGTGGGATCTGGGGGATAGGCTGGTCAGACTGTTAAATCCAGTTGCATCTAGAAAGGAGGAAGTTGCTGGGGGCCCTATTAGGACAATAGTTCTAAGGACCAGAAGCAATTTAAGCAAAGTCTGCATTACCTGGCCCAATCCATGATTTCCCCACAGCCTTCACTCCTTCCCCACCTGTTGCTCTTCTCAGATCAAACTTACCCCTAGGATGAAAGTCACCATGTGGAGGTAACGGGTTGGGGCTGCCCACAAACCAGCCCTGTGAGTGCTTTGGAGAGAAACGCCTTGCCAGGAAAGAGTGATTCAGAAACATCAAGGCTTAACTCTCAATCTCAGGTCTCAGGGCAGTTTCAGGTCTAGGTCAAGAGGTGAAACAGCCCAGACAAATCATCCTCAGCATCCCCAAAGTGAGGCCGCTCTGAACCTGTCTGAGGTTTCTGGTCAGGCGTGTGCAGAAGTTTGATTAGGACTCACTTTTCCATTGGTGGCATGTTCTGTTAATTTGGAAATTTTCATGAATTATTTTGAAAGCATCCATGATGAAGGGAAAGAAGTAGATGCCTTATTTGTCACTTTTACTTTTTCACTATTATTATTATTTTTTGAGACAGTGTCTAGCTCTGACGCCGAGTCATTGAGATAAATACCTGAGATTCGTTGTCTCATGGCTACGGAAAACTGGGACACAGACACACAAAGAGTGAGGTTTGAAGCGGAAGTTGAATAGGAAAAACCCCGTTTTCATGGTAAAGGTTAAATTTTACCATGTTACCTAGGCTGGTCTTGAACTCCTGGACTCAAGTGATCCACTTGCCTCAGCCTCTCAAAGTGCTGGAGTTACAGGCATGAGCCACTGCGCCCAGCCATCATTTGAATTTTTTTGTTTAACTGAGGTAAATTTACATGACGCAAAACTAAGCATTCTTTTTTTTTTTTTTTTTTTTTTTTTGAAGGCTTTTTTTTTTTCTTACCCGGGTGGGCAAGGGTGGGTGCTCGGCTCACTAAAACCTCCACCTCCCTGGTTCAAGTGATTCTCCTGCCTCAGCCTCCTGAAGTAAGCTGGGATTACAGGCGCGCACTACTGTGCCCAGCTAATTTTTTTGTATTTTTAGTAGAGACGAGGTTTCACCAGGTTGGCCAGGCTAGTCTCGAACTCCTGACCTCAGGTGATCCACCTGCCTTGGCCTCCCAAAGTACTGGGATTACAGGCATGAGCCACTGCACCTGGCCAAAAGTAAGCATTCTTAAGTGTACAAGGCAGTGACATTTAGTACATTCATAGTGCTGGGCAACCTGTATCTAGGTCCAAAACATTTTTGGCACCCCAAAAAGTGACCCCATATTTATCAAACAGTTCCTCCCATTTCTCCCTCCTATAGCCCCTGGAACCACCGAATCCTCTTTCCATCTCTACAGGTTTAAAGATTCTGGATATGTCATGTAAACACATACAATATGTGGCCTTGTGTGTCTAAGTTATTTTCACTTAGTGTAATATTTTCAAGGTTCACCTATGTTGTATCATGAATCAGAACTTTATTCCTTTTTTTTTTGAGATGGAGTTTTGCTCTGTCACCCAGGCTGGAGTGTAGTGGTGCTCCATTAATCCATGACTTCTATTTTTTGCCACCTCTTAGCATCTTGGATGTTGAGGCATCTGAAGATGAAACTGGCTCACAGAGTCCCTTCTGTGTTCTTTGAAAAGGAAGCAACTTGTAAAGGAAGTGAGGACAACCCAAAGTGCAGTTCCCTAAAATTGGCATCTTTAGGTTTAATATGCGTTTAGCTGGTTAGAAAAGTCTCCTTCCGACTCTGCTGTGAAGGAGAAAAGAGAGATCTTTGATGTATTTATTTTCTTGTTTAAAATAAAGCACTGGGCTTGAATTCCCTAAGTGGGTCTGTCTTCCCTGATTACACAGTTTTCTGAATGCTCTAAAGTGGACTTTTTAGATAGAAGATAGAAATACGATGGGTGTGGCCGGGCGCGGTGGCTCAAGCCTGTAATCCCAGCACTTTGGGAGGCCGAGGCGGGTGGATCACGAGGTCAAGAGATCGAGACCATCCTGGTCAACACGGTGAAACCCCGTCTCTACTAAAACTACAAAAAATTAGCTGGGCGTGGTGGCGCGTGCCTGTAATCCCAGCTACTCAGGAGGCTGAGGCAGGAGAATTGCCTGAACCCAGGAGGCGGAGGTTGCGGTGAGCCGAGATCGCGCCATTGCACTCCAGCCTGGGTAACAAGAGCGAAACTCCATCCCCCCCCCAAAAAAAAAGAAATACGATGGGTGAGTTCGGTTCTCCAAATCTCTAAGTATAAACAGAGCAGGGCTCTAACAATGAGATGAGACACACATCTGCCCATGGGGCCTGGTGTTTGGGTTTGGCTTGTGTCCACCCTTGGGGTACAGCCTCCACCTTATCACCAGCCCACCATTTGTGCTCACAGAGCTGGGGTCCAATCAAGACAAGGGAGCTCCTGTTTCTCTGACCTCTTTCTTTACCCAGACACAAATTGCAACAGAGGAGATGAGATAAAGAAGAGGAACGTCAACGAAAGGACCAAGTTGGGGATGAATGTAAACAGTGTGTTTGCTGCCCAGTGATGAGAAAGCGGTGTGAGAAGGGCAAATTGACGCACAGTTAGACCTGGCCGGGAGTGGGGAAAGCTCCCTTTCCTTGTAGGGGACTCACAGTGTGAACCTGCTAATGCTGAGGGACCAGCAAGGTCAAGTGCCCTTTTGTCTTTATTCCCAGAGGATGGACTCTTGGATAGCCAGGCTGAATTTCACTAGCAGATTTTTCTGGAAATTTTCCCAGAGTCCATTTACCTGAATTGGAGTACTTACCGTGAAGCTGGGGTCTGAAACTGTTAATTAAATGTGATTGGTGGAAACAACAGCTTAATGGGTCTATGGTAGAATTGGTGGTTGGATTTCTCCATTCTGACTATAACTCTGGGTTTAATCTAGCATTCCTGCCACTCTTAGGTTTGAGCTCCCCTTGGGGTCTTAGCCTTTTTCTGGGGCAGTCCATAAGCTCCTAGCATTGCTTTATTTATCCCCAACCTCATACTGAAGTGGTAGAAAAAAGAGAAGACAAGAAGCAGGAGACTTGAGTTTTAGATCCAGTTCTTGCCAAGGGCAAGTTGTTACCACCTCAGTGTGGTGATCTCTATGAGGAAACAGGGAGGGGAGACGTTTGCCCAGGTGTGTTCTGTATATACCAACTTCTGTGTGTCATTGTTTGAGGGATGACCTGGGGGAGGCTTTGGCTTCCACCCCTTTCTAGCTTGCCAATTACTTGGATGGAGGAAGACCTCAGGCAAAGAAATGCAATAAGTCAGGAAGTGTAAGGCCTAAGGGCATGAGTTGCAAACACACAGCATGAATTTCCCTAGTGTTCTGCATTTAGGATGCTATCAGTTTTCATATTAAAAATCACAGTCAAAGGGAACAAAAGGTTAATTTTTGCTCGTTATTGTTGTTATGGTTAGTCCTTAGTTAGTCGTGCTCCCCCACTCCTCTACCCCACCCTTGGCAAATTGTATAATTACTCAACAAAGAAGGAAGTTCACTTTTATTTCACACAACAGACCAGAGGAAAGTGGTCCAGGACCTGAGGGGTGACTCTGCCTTTGTCCACAGTCAGCTTTCGACTCTGGTCTAGGATGGCTGCTCTAGGTCTCATCAAGACCCAGGTATCAAGGAAGGAAAATTGTGGCAGGAGAATAGGGTCGAGGAGGGAACATAAGGCTGATTCACGCTGACCTCCTAGAACTAAATCAAATGGAAACACTTCAGCTATGACAGGAAATATCCTCTCCATTTGCATAGGGCATACAATGAGTAAAGGAACTTCGTAACTTTACTACATCCTCTTCATTTACATAGGACAGACATCAAGTAATCAATGAAAACCTCTAGAGGGCATTTAAACCTCAGAGAATTCTGTAATTCCAGAGAATTCCAGAGAATTCAGCCCCTATGCTCGGGCCTGTTCCCACCCTGTGGAGTGTATTTTCGTTTTGAATAAATCTCTGCTTTTGTTGCTTCGTTCTTTCCTTGTTTTGTGCGTTTTGTCTAATTCTTTGTTCAAGATGCCAAGAACCTGGACACCTTCAACTGGTAACAAAATGGCAAGAGGACATTCACCACTTCCTTAGCAGGATATGACCTGGAAGTTGCACATGTTTTTCTACTCATGTTTCATGACAAGATTTAGTCACGTGGCCATATATTAAGCGGCAGGAAGGCTACCAAGTGTTGTCTCTAGCTTAGCTATGTGCCTAGTTAAAATTCAGGGCTTTGTTTTAGAGATGGGGAGAATGACTATTGGTGGACCATGCTATTCTCTGCCAGTAGGCTTATTGTTTTCCAAAATGACTTGTGTCAAAGTTCAGTGCCACTAAAATTGCATGGGCATGCCAGTTTAGCAAGTGTTTATTAGGGATCTTTTATTGTGTAAAACCTCCAGATACCATGGGAATGTTGATATAGAATATGCAGGCGAAGATGACCACACAAGAAACAGCTATAGACAGGGATTAATTAAATGGTGAATTTCATGGTGCATACCCTACATGTTTTGGAAAGGATCAGCAAAATCTGGAGCACATGGGAATTTCCCTGGAGGAGGTGACTCCAGGTGGAATCTGCAGGATGGTGTTTCTCACCAACTTCTGTATCTGCTCATAGGGTCAGGGGTCACTAAAGGAAGTCCTCACTTGACCCTCAATGCCATTCTAACCAACTTTTTTACCTTTTTCACTATATCTTTCCACTGTCAACACTGCAAAATGGTAACATTTTAAAATGTATGTCCTCTTCCTTTTCACTTCATATTTAGGGATGTATTAATGAGTGGAGTAAATCACTCAGAAGAGCAGCAGGAATAGAGGATTTATGTATGCCAGAGGGGCTGAAGGCTCTTGATAGGTTCAGAGAATGCAGGTCTTCCAGAGGCTGAGGGTGTATGCTTCCACCATGCCTTACAGCAATCCCTGAAGAAACTGGGGTCTCTAAAGTTCTATTAACAGGCAATTACTAAACACCTTTAACAAGAAAATATTCCCTCTGGGTTCTTTTCCTTTACATTCCGTGAGCTGGAATAGGGAAGGAATTAGTGTAGTAGCTGAATGAAATGATACCAATTGATGGAGTAAGACTCCACAAGCAGCAAAAGTCTTGACTATAAAAGATATTCTGTCAAAACTGGGAAGAAGATATTCATATTTGTCCCCGCTCCCCGGATTTTCATCTCGTAGCCATTCTTCACATTCCTCCAAAATGTGTCCTGCTTGGCAGGATCTCATGCTCTGCTTTCTTGTTCTACATTTTCTGGAGTCTAAGCCTATCTTGTCTTATCTCGTTCTTCATCCCTCTTTCTACCCATCTATCCTGTCATCTACCCATCTAACCATCCATTTGTGAAAAATAAAATTTAAAAGCTGTTGGAGCCCCAAAAACACTTTGAGAGATGTGACTGTAATTTGAGTCACATGCAGTTACAACTTTTGTTTCTGAGATTATAGATTAACTGCCTTTCTTATTTTTCTTGTTCTGTATAATGGTTAGAGACAATTAAATCACCTCAAGGACAAAAACCTCCTGCCTTCTAAATTAATGACCATTGTTATAAACTAACATCCCCAGACAGCCCATGACTCTTACACCCTCTGTAAAAGGTGATAAAGGTAACCTTTACAAAAAGAAACATTGCCTATCACCAATCAAGTTGCTGTAACTATGTGCCAACTTTGTATGAAAAACGCTGTAATCCTGCCAAAAACTCTTCTGCCTCTGCCTATATAAATGAAACCTTAACTTCTGTACTTTAAAACTCTGACTCCATTCCGTTGGAATTGGTGTTTCCGGGTAGGCCATCCTCAAACTGCACTTGAATAAACTGTCTTGAAATTAGATGCTGATCCTTTTGATTATCATCCATCCATCCGTACATCCATCCATCCATCCAACCAAACATTCAGGTAAATTAATGTAAACCACAGTGTTATTGGCTTTAAAAATCTTAATGTTAAATTGTTCCCAGTTGAGAGGATTTTTGGCATACTAACACATTAAAGGGGTAGATATTGGGGGAAAACATACAGTAGTTTTAACTATCTTATGTTCTCTACTTAATCATATAGCTAGTTATCTTAAATCTGTTATGCCAGGATAAAAGCAAGTTTGAAGATGGTTCTGCTCAGTCCACAGTCACTTCTGCCTAGTTGCTATCATTATAGAATGTGAAATAAACTGCAGCTGTGGCCACAAAGGCCCTTGTGCTGGGGCTGGGAGGGCCCAGGTTGCAGCAGATGTGGAGGCCTCTGCCATGCACCTGCCCTGGTCTCGCTGCTGACCTCCTTGCAGGGTTTCAGTGGCGGGGCTCCTCCTGTGGTCAGGTCACTGGGATTTCGGGTACGATCTGTCCTGTCATCACTTTCACTCTGATTAGCTTCATTTTGAAGAACTTTCAACAGCATTCACAAACATGGGTCAGCATGAGGAAAACAGTTCCTCTGTACAGGACTGATTTAATCTCTTTGTACAGAGACTGATCTTGGGAGAAAATACACTCCTGTTTACGTCAAACATACAGGACGTGTCAGCCCACAGCCACTCTCAACGCTTCCTGGGTTTACTTGGTGGGGGCCCCTCTGCATCGCTGGGACTGTGAGTGGAGAGATTGGTCCTGATGCGTCAGTCCCTGCTGGGCTTGGTGCCATTGGCTCTGGGTGTAATCAAACAATCTATATCTTAGTGGGACATCCTGCTTGCTCTGTGTGACTCAGAGTTCCTGGGGCAGCTGATTGGAGCTTTGTTTATAACAGTGCCACCCACTCACTCCACACCTCCGACTCCTATGAACCACTCCACAGGTGGCCAGACTTTTGATGCAAATAAGTTTGTCAACTGTTGCTCTCTTTCTCCTTTTTTTTTTTTTTAACTTATCTAAACAAAATTAAGCTGTGGGGAGTTCATTAATAAAAGGTTTCTTTTACAAAATTATTGGCACTCTGCAAGGCGCTTTGGAGGAGAGTGGGAAGATCAATATTACCTAGAGTAAAATAGCAGGGCAGATATTACTCAAGGGAAATCGGTTCTTAATAAGAGAGAATATAGATTTCCACCCGGGCAGTCAGTTTGAATATGATGAAACAGTGTGTTAGGGTTGGCGGTCTGGTAATTATTTGAGAAGTCTTAGAGACTATAAATTGTGTGTGTGTGTGTGTGTGTGTGTGTGTGTGTGTGTGTTTTTAAAAGAACAAACTAAAAAAGCAAGTATTTCCACAGATGACCAGAAACCAAAAAATTAGAGCAATGTGAATCCATTAAATGACAAAAGTGCAGAGCATTTGATTAATTTCTGTATGGATCTAAAAACACAGAAATGGTGTGATGACTGACTGTGTTTGCCTCTGGGAGGGAGGCAGAGAACAGGGAGAAAACACAGGATTCTAGATGATGCAGCTAATGAGAAGCCATTTCTCTTCTTTAAGCCTGGATCTTTTACTTGTCTCTTGGAAGCTTTGTGAACATGTGAAAACGGGTAGAAAGCACCATGGGTTGTTACTGAGAGCAGACCAGTTTAATGGGGTTCAGGTTACTCTCTATCGCTGTCATGTGAGCCAATTAACCTTCCGGCTGGTGAAAAGCAGCTGGCGGTTAATTGGGCCATTGTTGGGAACAGCTCGGAGGCCTTAGTACTATTTACAAATTGCTGAGATAGGAATCTCTGCATGGCTCCTGGGATGAGGGGAAACCAGTTCAGCTGCAGCTATGGTGGAACCTCGGCTCTCAGACGCAAGCAGTTTCCAGGGGATCCCTGGAAGTCCCAGTCCACTGCAGTCTTAGCACATTGCTAGAGAAGGTGAGGGAGAAGAAGGGAGAAATGAAAGAAAATTTCCAGATGAAGAAAAGACAGGAAAGATGGAGGAAGAAAGGAGGAAGGGAGATTGAATAAAAGAAAAAGGGAGAAAGTGAAGGAAAGGGAGAGAGAGAAAATATATAATGCTTTTAGGCATTACCTTTGATCAGTAAATAGTTGAAAGGGTCAGCTTTCCCTAATGTGTGTTCAGAGGAGGGCTCATGTCCTATAAGGTATTAATTGGTGTTTTATGGGGGAAATTTTTTAAAAAGTGGGGCAGGGAAATCTGCTGGTCCCATCCATTTGGGAAGTGTTTGGTTCAACAGGTTTCTCTGGTGTGGTTCCTCTCAGACCCCTTCGTAAACTAGAGTGCATTATAGAGCTCCAAGATGGGGCCATAGTATACAGTCTCTCCTCACATTATTTTATTGAGAAATTATTTATTCAAGGACAAGCATTCTGAGAAATGGAGTTTTTGAAATAATGATCCAGGTTTTTCCTGCGACACTGAGCTATTTCCATGCTGGTTCTTCCCTTGGCCCTTAGACTGGGATACATCCCTGTCTTCGTGCAAAGTTAGAGACATGATTAGATGCAGGATCTACAATATTTGTTGAGAAAAACCAAGCAGTTGCTTAAGAAAACTACAAGTATTTCCTTTGCTGACACCAGAGTGAAACTTCCCCACTTATTCCCCATTAGCCTTTGGTAGGAGCACAAAAGCTACCTGTCAGGGCACATTCCAGCACCATGCCCATGACACCAACCCTCGTTCATTTATTTCTTGATGTGCTTACATTCGAACTCTGTCCTCGTTTGCTTCTGTGCTGCTGGTTCTTGCTCCAAGCAAAAAAAAATTTTTTTTTGAGATGAAGTCTTGCTTTGTTGCCCAGGCTGGAGTACAGTGGCGTGATCTCAGCTCACTGCAACCTCCCTGTCCCGGGTTCAAGCAATTCTCCTGTTTCAGTCTCCCAAGCAGCTGGGACTATAGGCATGTGCCACCATACTGGCTAATTTTTGTATTTTTAGTAGAGACAGAGTTTCCTGATGTTAGTCAGGCTGGTCTTAAACTCCTGACCTCAGGTGATCTGCCCACCTTGGCCTCCCAAAGTGCTGGGATTACAGGCGTGAGCAACCACGCTCGGCCTCCAAGCACTTCTTATTCTGTCCTCAGACTTAGATGCCCATGCCTGACTCCCATCCCTTCAAAGCTGAAAATGTCCTGATTTGTTTTCTGGTGTTTTGACAATCAGCGCACTTGCAGTTTTTGATACCTTCTTTGGATTTGCCTTCTCCTCTGAACTCAGGGTCTCCAATGTCTTCACAGTCAAGACCACTTTCCCGTGCAGCCCCTCACCTTGTATAACCCACCTGTAACTCAGGTGGCTCATCTGTGGCTCAGTTCCCTCAGTCAGAATAAGCTACAAGCCTCATCTCTACCACCTCCTTGGATTCTCACACCACCTATCCTCTGAGCCTCTTCCAGTGTCTCAACTGTGCCAGGAAGGTTTTCTTGTAGTGACCTAAATGTTTCTTCCAACTGATTAGTGAGTTACTTCCTGTTTTTTCACAAGGGCAATGGAGAATGAAGAATGCTTCATTCTCCATTGCCCTTGTGGGGGCATACTGGGCATTGGTGTGTTGGTGCTGAGGTGGGCAGGTCCCTCTTTGCTGCTTGGCAACTCTGCATTCTTCTTCCTGAAAAGGAACAGCTTGCACGCTAATGTAGCCATCCAGATGCCCTCTGGAGACCTCCATGGTGTGGAAGGTGCTGGCAAAGTTGCCTTAGGCCTGGTTTTCACTGCCAACTCCCTCATATCATTGAAATGGTGACAACCCCCAGAACCCCCATCCCTGAGAGAATTCCCTGTAAAGACACAGCTTCAAGGACACGTTTCCAAACTCTGGGTAGGATTGCCCAGTGGACACAATCCTCTGGGCAGGCCTATGAGATGCTGCCCCAAACGTCCTCCTTCTGTGCAGATTCACTGCTTCCTCTGTAGACTCACGGCATTCACTGCTCCCCACTGCAAGCATTTACTCCATCTGTTTTACAATAGATATATGAATACATGGCAGGAAAATTACCCTTACCCAGAAGCTTAGGATGAACAAATAAAGGAACCAAAGCACTTAGGCTTCTCTGACACACCACCTATGAGCTCTGGGAGGGATTAGAAAGAATAATTAACCACCCTTAGAAGCCTCTTAGGTTTACTTTCCTCTACTTTCTCGAAATGAAGTTCCAGCAAGTGGGGCCAAGCAGGAGCATACAATGCGGGAGAACTTAGGCATCTCTCTGTCCCCAAAATTAACCGGAAAAATAGGTAGTGGGAAAGGTGCATGTGGAAGAATTATGTTTGTGGGAGGTTTGCTTATTTTTCCCCAAATACAATTATAGTTGCTCATTTTAGACATTTTGGAAAATGCAGAAAAGTAGAAAGAATAAAAATGTGTCTATGAAGATAAATGGGGGAAATTTCACTTTGGTGTCAGCAAAAGAAATAGTTGTATTTTCTTTAACAACTGTTTGGTTTTTATCCACATTGTAGGTATTTTATCTAATCATATCTTTAATTTTGTACAAGTTGCTAGAAAACTCTTCAATGTTCATTTGTGAAATAACTAATTATTTTTGAACAGTGTTATTCAATGCCCAACATGTGCCAGGAACTCTGCTAGGCTTCAAGGATGTATGACTGAACCAAACAGATGTGTGGTTGCCGGTGCATACACATCATTCATAGGTGGTGTGACCTGATGGGTGTTGACAGGTA
This sequence comes from Sapajus apella, assembly GCF_009761245.1. Classification (NCBI taxonomy): domain Eukaryota; kingdom Metazoa; phylum Chordata; class Mammalia; order Primates; family Cebidae; genus Sapajus; species Sapajus apella. The sequence continues at coordinate 720,337 of NW_022436958.1, forward strand.
TTAATAGGACTCATGGAGTGTGTAGCTAGCACTGTGTGAGCACTTTGCATCTGTGTCAGGAAAATTTAATTTCTTCATTATATAAATATTCTTCCACTCCAAGGGGGCTAGCCCGCACAATTGTGCCCTCTCCTATGGATGAGGCTGCCAGAGGACAGCTCTGCCCTCAGCTTTTGTATAAGTCTCTTGGCATAATGTCTTGGGGGAGATTGTGGCTGGGGTCCAAGAGGAGGAGGGAAGAGAGGAGTGTGGGATGAGGGAAGAGGGTGGAATCTCAGAGCGAACAGCTTCTGAAGCACTGAAAGGCAACAGAGTGCCTGGCTGAAAGCACTGTCGACCTGTGATTTTTCTCCCTGGGGAGACTCAGAGGAGAAAGGCTGGTAGAAAACTAGAAAGGAATACCAGGCACCTGTGTTCCCAGTAATAGCAAAGGCCATCTCCCACTTGGGAAGAGATTACCCCAGCCACCTGACTCAAGAGACCATGGATATCTTGACAGTGGACATCTGCTTGCTGACCAGGGTGAGTGATGACAGGTGTCCCAGTGTTTCAGGATTCTGGAGGCCCTTGGGCCTTTGTAGAACTCATCTAAGCTGCTTGGGTCACACACTTAATTCGTTTTTTGCTGCTATAACAGAATACCCAAGACTGGGTAATTTATAAAGAACAGAAATTTCTCACAGTTCTGGAGGCTGGGAAGTCCAAGACCAAGGCACTGGCAGGTTCATTGTCTAGTGAGGGTCTGGCCTCTGCTCTACACTGGCACCTTGAATGCTGCGTCCTCCAGAGGGGTGTGCTGTGTTTTCAAATGGCAGGGGAAGAAGGGCAAAAAGAGCCAAACTCTGTCAAGCTCTTTTATAAGGGCACCTAATTCCGTTCACAAGTGGAGAGCTCTCATGACTCAGTTACTTTCCAAAGGCTGTGTCTCCAAATACTGTTGCCCTGGGGACACCTGAATTTTGGAGGGGACACATTCAAGCCATAACACACACGAGTCTTAAGTTTTCTTTGCAACATAACAGTAGTCTACATTAGCTCACTCCCATCAAATATTGTCCTACAGCACTGAACTAGCATGTTTGAGCAGGCAGAAAACACACTCTTCCTGCTACTTGGAGAATTCCAGCTCTCTGTACTCCTGGGTGCTTTGACCACTACCTGCTATGTAAGATTTATTCAATAGAGATTTAATATTATACTATGGGCAGGATTTTTTCCCTTTTCAGGGACAAAAGCAATTGGACTTTTCCAGACCAATAGCTCAGCAAGGAATTGTTCGTAGATCAAGTCTCTGTGCTGCACCTACATGTCCAAGCTGAAGGTCTTGCTAGGTTCTTATACTCAGTGTATGCAAAGATGAGGAATATCTCTCAATAATTTCAATGAGTCTTCAGAGTTGACCAGCGAGGGCCTATTTCTTGCATCTTCAGGTGGACTAACACACCATTACTATTATCAATTGTGAGTTTCCTGTGACTGGCATAAGAAATTTCCATAAACTTGGTGGCTTAAAACAACAGAAATGTATTTCCTCTCAGTTCTGGAGGCCACAAGTCCAAGGTTGAAGTATGAGCAGAGCTGTGTTCCCTCCAGAGGCTCTAGGGGAGAATTTGTTTCCTGACTCTTCTAGCTTCTGGTGGCTCCAGGCATTCCTTGGCTTGCAGCTGCATGGCTGTCTTGACATTGTCTCTCCCCCTTCGGTAGGTGTAATCTCCCACTGCCTCTTTCTCATAAGGACATGTATCATTAGATTTAGGGTCTACCTGGCTAATCTAGGATAATCTCTGTATCTGAAGATCCTTCATTACATCTGCAAAGAGTCTTTTTCCAAATAAGGTAACACTTATATTCACATTGATAAGTAAGACCCCCCCACCCCCAAAATCTATCCACATCCCAATCCCTGGAATCTTATTTATCAATGTGAATATGAGTGTTACCCATACCTGTTGACATAGCATCTGTGTGCGGGTTAGTATGTCCTTGCACTGCTATAGAGAAATGCCCAAGACTGGGTAATTTACAAGAAAAAGAGGTTTGATTGGCTCACGTTTCTGCAGGCTATACAAGAGCATAGTGGCATCTGCTTGGCTTCCGGGGAGGCCTCAGGAATCTTACAATCGTGGAAGAGGCAAAGGGGGAGCAAGGCATCTCACATGGTGGGAGCAGGAGCAAGAGAGAGGCAGAGGCAGGAAAGGTGCCACACACTTTTAAATAACCAAATCTCAGGATAATTCACTCACTATCATGAGAACAGCACCAAAGGGATGTTGCTAACCCATTCATGAAGGACCCCCCTCATGATCTGGCAACTTCCCACCATTGGGGATGCCACCTCAAACACTGGGGCTACAATTTGACATGAGATTTGTGTGGGGACAAATCCAAACCATATCAGTGTGGCAGAGTGCCTTGTCCTCAGTTCTTCACCCCTCCCTGTTTCCCATTGCCATGTGGGTTTGCAGTTCCTCCTCCCTAGATGCAGAATATTGCCTCATCCCATTGAGATTGGACTTGGCCATATAAATTGCTTTGAACCAATTGGATGTCATTAAACATGATGTGAGCAAAACTTAACATGTGCTTCAGAATTGAGCCCACGCTCTTGTGCTTCCACTATTGCCACGAGAAGGACACAACCCAGCTAGTCCACAGCTCCAACATGGATTCAAGAGACATGGAGATGGCATGGATTCAGCCTGCAGCTTGAAATTCAGCCCAGCTTAGCCTAACCTAGATCAGCCAACTGATGGCTAACCAGCTGGTACCTAAGTAAGACTCACTGGTTGTCATTTTAGGCCATGCCACTCTATTTTCTAATGGCATATTGCAGCAATGGCTGACTATACATTCTGCCTCTGTACTTATCACAGCCACCTCCCACATCACCATCCCCACTGTCACTGCCACATTACTCTTTAGGAGTACCAGCAGCACTAGCAGGAATTAGAGTCCCAGGTGCAAAGGTTGCTTCTTGCCATAGGGCTGGGTTCCTGAGGGGCATGCCCAGGTCCTGGGACAGAGGGAGATGGGTCCTCTTCCTATCTTGCACCATGCAGCAACTGCCCCTTCTGCAGTCTTCCCAGGGGAGCCCAGGGTCTGCCTAAAGCCAGTTTTCTGCAGATGAGCCTGCTGATCTAGCCACCCACCTCACCCCATCTGCAGGTTTGGCATCTCCCCAGCTGGTTATAGACATGGACATTTGCGACTCGAATTAAACCAGCCAATATAAATGGACTTCCAGCCTTTCTACCTCTCTAACTGCCCACACCGGGGCCTTTGCTTCTGGCAATCTTGAGGGGAGGGGCATCATGGCAGAGAAGCTTTTTGGAGACACAAAAGAGGACGGCCAATCTAAATTCCCGTGACTTCAATAATTAGCAGCCAGCCAGGGTGGCCACCAGTGGTTTTGTCTGAATGGTAGGATTATGGAGGTTTTAAAAACAGTTCTTTGTTCTGTGGATTTTCTAAGTCCTCCAAATTGGATATTTTTCTTGAATCTGAGAAACAATAAATGTTAATAAAACCAATGAAACAACCCTACTGCTTTGAGTGAAGCCCCGAGGGCTGGAACAAGTTGAGAGGCAGGCAGGGTGGCTATCACAGTAGATAAAACCATAGCCAGGGGCGTCAGCGCCCAGCGCCTCTTGCAGTAGCAGCCCAGCACTGTGGAGTTCACCCTAGTCACTTGGTGCTGGCCTCCCCCGAGGGTCAGGGCTTCTAACCTTAGCTGGGCAGCTTGCAAAGAAGGTATGGAGGAGACCTGAGGACTCAGTGAGGGAGCATGGCCAAATCAGACTAAATGCATCCACACTGTAGGGGTTCCTTGCTTTGCGTGGTAAATGGATTGCTGAAAAATCATAAGAATCACAATTCTAAATCTAAAACCATTTTGCATGTTCCTGGGGAGTTTTCTGAATAAAAGGCTTCTATTGTGAGGCCTTGTGTAAAGTGAATAATCCCTCTCTATTTTGTCTTTGGCATAAATCTGGATTTTCACTTAGAGTGTTTTGGGTTTCCATGAAAAGGCAGATGATAGGAGTTTTGGAAAAGTATATCCTGGAACTGCTTAGGGTTAATGGGCAGTGGCATTGACTCTAATTGGATTATGGCTTCCGTTTAAGTCCCAGTCCTGGCCCTACATGCTATGTCCTTTGCACATCCTTCCTGGAAAGCTCTCCCCCAGATATGGCTATGGCTCCCTCTCTCTCACCCGTAAGGCTTGTGCTCAGATGTCACTCATCTTAGTGAAAACTTGCACATCATCCAATTTAAAATTGTAATTCTCTACTGCTCTCTTGCCCTTTTGCCTGTTTATTTTCCCCATGGTACTTATTACTGTTTATACCGTAGGCCCACCTGGTTTTATTGTGATTCATTCATTTTGTTGCACTTCACAGATATTTTGTCTATTACAAACTGAAGGTTTATGGCAACGCTGAGTGGAGCAAGTCCATCAGCACCATTTTTCCAACAGCATGTACTCACTTTGTGTCTCTGTATCATATTTTGGTAGTTCTCACATTTCAAACTTTATCATTATTATTATACCTGTTGTAGTGATCTGTGATCAGTGATCTTTGATGTTACTGTTGTAATTGTTTTGGGGCACCATGAACTGTGCTCATATAAGATGATGAACCTAACCCATAAATGTCATGTGTGTTCTGACTGCTCCATCAATTGGCCATTCTCCCATCTCTCTCTCTCTCTCTCTCCTTGGGCCTTCCTATTTCCTGAGAAACAACAATATTAAAATTGACCAATCAATAATTCTATAATATCTTCTAAGTATCCAGATGAAAGGCAGAGTCGCACAACTCTCACTGTACATCAAAAGCTAGAAATGATTAGTCTTAGGGAAGAAGGCATGTAGAAAGCCAAGACAGGCTGAAAGCTAGAGCTTTTGCATCCCTTATCCAAGTTATAAATGCAAAGGAAAAGTTCTTGAAGGAAATTAAAAGTGCTATTCCAATGAACATATGAATGATAAGAAAGCAAAACAGCTCCATTGCTGATATGGAGAAAGTTTGAGTGGTCTGGCTAGAAGATCAAACCAGCCACAACATTCCCTTAAGCCAAAGGCTAATCCAGAGCAAGACCATAACTCTCTCCAATTCTATCAAGGCTAAGAGAGGTGAGAAAGCTGCATAAGAAAAGTTTGAAGATAGCAGAGGTTGGTTCATGAGGTTTAAGGAAAGAAACCATCTCTGTAATATAAAAGTACAAAGTGAAGCAGCAAGTGCTGATGGAGAAGCTGCAGCAAGTTATCTAGAAGACCTAAGACAAAAAATGAAGGTGTCTACACTAAACAAAAGACTTTCAATGTAGTCAAAACAGCTTTGTGTTGGGAGAAGATGCCGTCTAGGACTTATATAACTAGAAAGGAGAAGTCAATGCCTGGCTTCAAAGCTTCAAAGGACAGGCCCACTCTCTTGTTACGGGTTAATGCAGCTGGTGACTTTAAGTTGAATCTAGTGCTCGTTTAACATTTCAAAAATCCTAGGGCTTTTAAGAATTATGCTAAATCTTTGACCCATCTTGAGTTGATTTTTGTATAAGGTGAGAGATGAGAATTCAGTTTCATTCTTCTGCTTGTGGCTTGCCAATTATTCCAGCACCATGTGTTGAATAGGGTGTCCTTTCCCCACTTTTAAGCTTTTGTTTGCTTTGTTGAAGATCAGTTGACTGTAAGTATTTGGCTTTATTTCTGCGTTCTCTATTCTGTTCCATTGGTCTATGGGCCTATTTTTATACCAGTACCATACTGTTTTGGTGACTATGACCTTATAGTATAGTTTGAAGTTGAGTAATGAACAAGTCTCCAGACTTGTTCTTTTTCCTTAGTCTTGCTTTGGCTATGCAGGTTCTTTTTTGGTTCCATATAAATTTTAAGATTTTTTTTTTCTAGTTCTGTGAAGAATCATGGTGGTATTTTGATGGGGATTGCATTGAATTTGTAGATTGCTTTTGGCAGTATAGTCATCTTCACAATATTGATTCCACCCATTCATGAGCATGGGATGTTTCCATTTGTTCGTGTCATCTGTGATTTCTTTCAGCACTGTTTTGTAGTTTTCTCTGTAGAGGTCTTTCACCTCCTTTGTTAGGTATATTCCTAAGTATTCTGCTTTTTTTGCAGCTATTGTAAGGAGTTAAGTTCTTGATCTGATTCTTAGCTTGGTCGCTGTTGGAATATAGCAGGGCTACTGATTTGTGTACATTAATCTTGTATCCTGAAACTTCGCTAAATTCATTTACCAGTTCTGGGATCTTTCTGGATGAGTCTTTAGGGTTTTCTAGGTATGTGATCAATATTATCAGCAAACAGAGACAGTTTGACTTTGTCTTTACTGATGTGGATGCCCTTGGGTTACTTCTCTTGTCTGATTGCTCTGGCTAGGAATTCCAGTATTATGTTGAATAGAAGTGGTAAAAGTGGGCATCTTTGCCTTGTTCCAGTTCTCAAGGGGAATGCTTTTAACTTTTTTCTGTTCAGTATAATGTTGGCTGTGGGTTTGTCATAGACAGCTTTTATTATCTTGAGGTATGTCCCTTCTATGCCAATTTTGCTGAGGGTTTTAATCATAAAGGGATGTGGGATTTAAAAAAAAAAGAATTATGCTAAATCTACTCTGCCTATGCTCTATAAAGGGAACAAAAAAACCTGGATGACAGCACATCTGTTTACAGCATGGTTTAGTAAATATTTTAAGCCCACTGTTGAGACAAACGGTTCAGAAAAAGAGTCCTTTCAAAATATTACTTCTCAATGACAATGCATCTGGTCATCCAAGAGCTTTGACGAAGATGTACAAGGAGATTAATGTCATTTTCATGCCTATTAACACAATATCCATTCTGCAGCCCATGGATTAAGGAGTAACTTTGACTTTCAAGTCTTATTATTTAAGAAATACAATTCACAGGCTATAGCTGCCATACATAGTGATTCTTCTGATGAATCTGGGTGAAGGATATTAAAAACTTTCTGGAAAGGATTCATCATTTTAGATGCCGTTAAGAATATTCATGATTCATGGGAGGAGGTCAAAATGTAAACAGCAAGAGTTTGGGAGAAGTTCATTCCAATCTTCATGGGAGACTTTGAGGGGTTCAAGACTTTAGTGCAGGAAGTAACTGAAGATGTGGTGGAAACAGCAAGAGATTTAGCATTAGAAGTGGAATCTAAAGAGGTGACTAAATTGTTTCATTCTCATGATAAAACTCTAACAGATGAGGAGTTGCAAAAGCAAAGAAAATGATTTCTTGAGAATCCACTCCTGGTGAAAATTTTGTGAATATTGTTAAAATGAATACAAAGGATTTAGAATGTTAAATATTCTAATTGATATACTTAGTTGATAAAGCAGTAGCAGGATTTCAGAGGACTGATTCCAATTTTGAAAGAAGTTCTGCTATGAGTAAAATGCTATCAAACAGCATTGCATGCTACAGGGAAATCTTTTGTGAAGGAAGAGTCAATTGATGTGACAAACTTTGTTGTATTATTTTCAGAAATTGCCACAGCTACCCCTGCCTTCAGCAACCACCACCCTGATCTGTAAAGGTCCTTCACCAGCGAAAAAATTACAACTCACTGGAGGCTCAGGTGATTGTTAACATTTTTTAGCAATAAAGTATTTTTCAGTAGGGCATTGTGCTAATCCCAGCACTTTGAGAGGCTGAGTCAGGCAGATCACTTGAAGCCAGGAGTTTGAGACGAGCCTGGCCAACATGGCAAAACTCCCATCTCTACTAAATATATAAAAATTAGCTGAGTGTAGTGGTGGGTGCCTGTATTCCCAGCTACTCAGGAGGCTGAGGCAAAAGAATGGCTTGAACCTGGTAGATGGAGGTTACGATGAGCCAAGATTGTGCCACTGTACTGTAGCCTGGGCAACAGAGTAAGATCCTATCAAAAATAAATAAAATAAATAAATAAATAAATAATTTTAAATTAAGGTATGCACATTGTATTTTTCTATATAATGCTATTGCATACTTAGTAGGCTACAGGATAATGTAAACATAGCTTTTATATGCACTGGGAAATCAAAAAATTCATGGGACTTGCTTTATTATGAGATTTGCTTTATTGCAGTAGTCTAGAACTGAACCTGCAATATCTGTGAGGTAGGTCTGTATATGTTTTCCTGTTTTTGCTTATTGTCTGTGTCTCTCACTAGACTGAAAACTCCATGGGGCCAGGATTTTGGTTTACTATGATCACTGCTATATCCCTGGGGTCTTCAATAGAGTGTAGCACAGAGGAGTCTGTGCCCCACTAAATATCCACTGAGTGAATTAAATGTAAGACCTTAGGTATGTGAATTTTTAAATGTGTGTGAAAGTATAAATGAGGGAAATGGGCAATTGCTCCCTGGCCTGAGTGTTGAGGGATGGTAGGTGTTGGTGGGGCTGAGGCAACCTGCAGAGAACAGCTCTCTTTTGTCTGATGGGGGCAGATGCTCCTCAGCCCTGGCCAACTCTTGTTACAGGGAATCTGGGCCAGTATTGCCAGGTTGCAAATTTATTTGACCTCTGAACTTTTTATTGATCTCCTGCTCCCCAAAGGGTTCCCTGCTTTTGTTGGCTTAATGTCTCAGAACTTTGGTGTCATTGGTCTCAGATACCACTTTGCCATCCACTATCTGGTGGGTGGTGGTCTTTTGAATGGTTTGCATGGAATTGCTGCTGTCCAGAGCATCAGCAAGATTGAAGTCCTCGCCATCTTCCAGCAGGCAGCGGTAGGTGGCAATCTCAGCCTCCAGCTTGACCTTGATGTTCAGCAGGGCCTCGTACTCCTAGGCCTGGTGCTACCCCTCTGCCCAGGTCTATGCCAGCTCTGACTCCAGGTGCAGCTGGATCCTGTTGAGTTGCTCCATCTGCAGGGCATAGCGGGCCTCCACCACCCTCAGGCTGTTTTCCAGGCTGGTCTTCGTATTTCTCATGGAGTCCAGGTCGATCTCCAAGGACTGGACTGTACATCTCAGCTCTGTGAGCATCATCTCAGCAGCTTCAACCTCGGGGGACTGCATGGTGACCACTGTGGTGCTCTCCTCAATCTGCTGAGATCAGTACTAGTCCAGCTCCTCTCGGTTCTTCCGAGCCAGCTCATCATATGGGACCCAGATGTTGGCCATAATCTTGTTGAAGTCCTGAGATTTGGGGGCATCTACCTCCATGGTCAACCCAGAGCTGGCAATCTGGGCTTGTAGGCCTTTTACTTCCTCTTTGTGGTTCTTCTTCATGAAGAGCAGTTCCTCCTTAAGAGCCTCGATCTCTGTCTCCAGCTGCAGCCAAGTGACACTGATGTTATTAATGACCTTGTGGAGCCCATGGATGTCGCTCTCCAGAGACTGGTGCATGGCCAGCCCTGTCTCATACTTGACTCTAAAGTCATCAGCAGCAAGACGGGCATTGTCGATCTGCACAACGATGTGGGCATTGTCCACAGTATTTGAGAAGATTTGAGTCCTCAGGTCCTCGATGGTCTTGAAGTAACAGCTCCAGCCTCTGACCTGGGGTTCCTTCTCCAGGTGCTCCCGGATTTTGCTCTCCAGCTTCTGGTTCTCGATTTCCAGGCTCCTCACTCTGTCCAGGTAGGAGGCCAAGTGGTTGTTCAGGCTTTGCATGGTCTCCTTCTCATTCTGGATGCCTCCCATTCCTGCCAGACCCCTGGCCATCCCCGAGGCCAGGCCCCTGGCCCCCACACTGCCCCAGAAGCTAGTAGAACAGACATGGAGATGCGGGAACCAGAGTCCCCGGCACCTGCATAGACGCTGGCTGTGCTGCTGACCAGCCGGGTGCCGTAGCTAGGCACCAAGGTGGAGCCTAGTGATGGGTAGTTGGTGGAGAAGGTGGAGCGAGTGGTGAAGCTCATGCTGCCCTGGGAGGAGAGCGAGAGGACGGGACTCAGGCTTTGCCAGTGACTGATGGTAAAGTAGTTTATTTAAAGAAAAGCTAGAAAATAAAATTTAAATAAAATCACCTGATATATATCAGGTGATTTTACTTTATTTAAATTTTACTTTATTTAAATATATATATATATATATATATATATATATATATATATGTATATTTTGAGCTGGAGTTTCACTTTTGTTGCCCAGGCTGGAGTGCAATGGCACAATCTTGGCTCATTGCAACCTCCACCTCCCAGGTTCAAGCAATTCTTCTGCTTCAGCCTCCCAAGTAGCTGGGATTACAGGTGCCTGCCACCACGCCCAGCTAATTTTTTGTATTTTTAGTAGAGACGGGGTTTCAAGGCCAGGCTGGTCTTGAACTCCTGAACTCAGGTGATCCACCTGCCTCGGCCTCCCAAAGTGCTGGGATTACAGCCGCAAGCCACAGCATCTGGCCAAATTACCTGATTTTTAAATATTAGTAACCAAGTCATATTATCACCAAGACCTTGAGTAGGTCAGAGGAAAACATCTGTGAGTCAGATGGCAGGTGGGCACCCATGATGAGACCTCTGCAGTAGATAATCCACCTTGAAAATTGTCTTTCTGCCCTAATCTAGCCTATTATAAAATCCTATAATTCCATTAAATTGTTTCCATATGTCCCACTGTAATGGGAGGCATATTGACTCATCAAATACAAATCAAATTATACCTTAAATGGTAAAGACAGGGCTAACTTATTTGTCTCCCCGAACTGACATGGGTACACTTGCCCCCTAGAAAACCACCAGCTACCTCTTTAATAGCACAGAGAAAACCTATGTGCAATGTGGACAGACTGGTTCAAGGAGCCAGGCAACAGGACTCCTGTCACATTGTTTTTCAGGTTTATAGAATGTAGAAGATTTCCTCCATACAAGATAGCAACCCTACTGGGCCCTAGCTCTGTGCTTATTGGGTGGCTTGAAGAAAAATAATCCCTTCTTTTCCACTCTGTCACTCCAAATTTCATTTTGTGCCCTGCATTTTATTCTCACATCATGGTTTCTGCTGCTTGGCTGCTATTAACAATCCTTAATGCATGTATTTGATAACTTGTGAAATGTCCCGGCAGGTCCACTGGGATCTGTAAAGGACTGTGATGAAACCATGGCTGAAACAAAGAGAAAAATGTCCAGCAAATGGAATTGCTGCGACGACCTCCAATCCCTGGACCACCGTGATGAATGATGCTCTTTTGCCAATTACATGGGCTGTAATTGGACCCCTTCCTGCTGCAGAACAAGTTATTTTATGACTGTAATATGGTGTATGATATGGAAATATGGGCCTTGGGACACATCAGGAACTGTAAGTTCCTGGACAGGGTCAGACAATAAGAGGTGAGAGAGAGAGGAGCCAGGAAATGCTGGTATGCACTAATACAGAGGTCAAAAGAGTGCTGGGGAAAAGAGAGGTAAGAAGCGAGAAAGAGCAGTCATCATGGCCGGTGGCAAGAATCGCTGTGTGGAGGAGCACAAAGAGCTCTGGCTGGAGACTCACAAGACCTCAGTTGAAATATCAGCTCCATTTTTTTTTTTTTAATCAGCTGTATGTGCCTATGGGCGAGTTCCTAAATCTGAGACTCAGTTCCATCATCTATAAATGGAACTAGTAGAGCTTTCCTCCCAGGGTTGACATGAAAAGCAAATGAACCAACACGTGTGTGATGCCAGGTGCAGCCTAGAGATCTCAGCAGCTCCCCTTCCACCCCAGATACTGGGTCTCACAATCTTCAGGTGTAAAATAGTACCTGGGATTGAGCCAGACCAAGGGTGCAAACTCAAATGCTGACAGGCTTAAGGAGCCATGCTGATGTCTGCTTCAGGCTGAGTGGAGCCTGTTAGCCCTGCTGTGTGCTCTGAGGTCTTCAGCACTTTCAAGAGAAGCCTCAATCCTGATCTCAAGGTGAGACCTCCTGACTTATAAATGTGGGCACCCAACTCCCCACTTCCTGTTAAAATGTATTGCCTGTGTCACCAGTGTGTAATAGGCCAAACAAAACTCAGGTCATTCAAAACCCATGCACCACAATTTTGCGGCCACTAAACAGAGGATGTAGAAGGATTATCAGGGCCTGGGTAAATAACTCTGGGTTCAGATGACCACAGGGAATGTAATTTTGACTCAGAACCCAAGCTGTGCTTGGAACTCAACAGAAAAGTCAGAAAACTTTGGTGACCCAAATCTGGCATTCAGAGAGCATCCATCCTTTGTAGAATATGGGGAGAATCAAAAAAGTCAAACATACATCAAATAAGTGGTTCTTCTACCCCCAACCAATTGCACCAGAATCTTTTGTGGTGATGCTTGGGTATTGATATTTTTAAAGGCTCCCCAGACCAGGTGCGGTGGCTCATGCCTAGAATCCTAGCACTTTGGGAGGCTGAGGTGGGTGGATCACCTGAGGTCAGGAGTTTGAGACCAACCTGATCAACATGGTAAAACCCCATCTCTACCAAAAACATTAGCTGGGCATGGTAGTGGGCACCTGTAATCTCAGCTACTCAGGAGGCTGAGGGAGGAGAATGGCTTGAACCCAGGAGGTGGAGGTTGCAGTGAGCAGAGATTGTGTCATTGCACTCCAGCCTGGGTGACAGAGTGAAACTCCATCTCAAAAAAGAAAAAAGAGCTCCCAAAAATTTCCTTGGGAGACTGAATGATGCAGCCATGATTGTGACAACCACTATAACATCTTCTAAAGGTAATCTGGGCTGGCATGGAAAAATAATTCTAATTTATCTTGAAATACATATTCTGTGAAATAAACAAGGAAATGTGTTTTCTAAGAACTTTAAATTTTGTTTTGTAGTCTCATCCCTCAAATTGGAGAATAATAAAAATACCTGCCCTCCCCGCATAATTCATCAACATCTTCACCTGCATAAACAAATTAACATATGTGTACCTATAAGATCAGTATTCACAATAGAAAGTTTTGTTGCTGTTACTGCTAGAGAATTGCATTTACATTGGCTATCAATTTTTAACAACGGAGAGTTGCAAGTACGTTGAGTGGTAAAGTAAACCTGGCCACATATTATTTGAAGCTCCTTTCCTGTGAAGGGCTGGAGCCTGTTTCCACACCCCTGGAAGTTATTCTGGGCTTGTGACTTGCTTTGACCAATAGAGTATGATGAAAGTGATGTGTGACTTCAGAGCTCAGGCTTCAAGGGACTTTGCAGCCTCCATTCTCACGCTCTTGGAACCCAGCTGCCATGTGTAGAAGCTGCGCTATCCTGCTGGAGTAGCCAGAGAGGAGAAGCAAGTGGGTGTCATGGACAGCCCAGCTGTCAGACTCATGAGCAAAACTGTTCAGGGCCAGCCAGCTAGCAGCTGACTTGCCAACTGAGATCTGCCAACAGATTGCAAATGTAAAGTCGGCCTGACTGACACCATATGGAGAAGAGATGGGCTGCCCCAGCTGAGCCCAGCCCAAATTATTGACCCCAAAATTGTGAGCAAAAAAATAATGGTCATTTTAAACAACTCCATTTTGAGGGTGGTTTGTTATATAGCAAAATATCGCTGATAAACCTTGCCTGTCTTTTAGACATTTCTTTAATCATGAGGCAACTTTCAGAAAGTTGAGCAAATACTCATTCATTCATTTCTGGGAGGCCCAGAAGTTAGTGCAATACTTCAGAAGCAATACTTACTGCTTGGATCTATTTATGCTTTGAATAATGGATAGGCATCTGAAGGAGGGAAAGGAGGTGCTGAGGTCTGGAGAGGATTTAGGATCTCTGGATAGAATTAGATAGTCCTGCCTTGGTGTGGTGGCTCATGCCTGTAATCCCAGCACCTTGAGAGGCCAAGGTGGGAGGATCCTTTGAGGCCAGGAGTTTAAGACCAGTCTGGGCAACATAGTGAAACCTTGTTTCTATAAAAATTTTTAAAAAAATTTCTGGGCATGGTGGCACATGCCTGTAGTTCCAGTGACTCAGGAGGCCAAGGTGGGAAGATTGCTCGAATCCAGGAGTTCAAAGCTGCAGTGAGCTATGAATGCACCACTGTATTTGAGTCTGGGTGAGTGTGAGACCCTGTCTTAAAAAAAAAAAAAAGGAAGAATTAATAGTGTCCTTTAGTCCATTTGTATGACTATAATAAAATACCATCAGCTGAGTAGCTTATAAACAACAAAAATTTATCTCTCATAGTTCTGGAGGCTGGAATGTCCACGATCAATACACCAGTGGATTCTGTATCTGGTGAGGGTTAACTTTATGGTTCATAGATGGTGTCTTCTCACTGTGTCCTCACATGGCAGAAGGAGCAAGGGACCTCACTGAGGCCTCTTACAAGGGTGCTAATTCCATTCATTAGGACTCTTCATGGCCTAATCACCTCCCAAACTTCCCATTTACTATTACCATCAATTTAGGAGTCAGGATTTCCATATATAAATTTTAGGGCTACTGAGACATTCAGACATCCTAGCAGGTAGGATGTTTTCAGCTACAAATAGCAAAATAAACAAGCAAAAGTTTTCAGGAAAAACTATGGACACTTACCTTGCTTCAGAAGTTGGGAAGTAAGTGAATACAGGGTTAGTACAGTAGTTCAAGTTCCCAGGTCCCAACCCCTTTTTGGCCTTCCCACCTATAATGAGTCAACAGTGTTTTTCCTCATGGTCTCAAGATGGAAGTGGCGGCTCCAAGTTGTCTTAGAGTGACATTTACCTCCCCAAAGGACAAAGTGGTGGGAAAGAAGGTTCTACTTCTGTGTGGCTCTGTTTATTAGAGAAGAAAATTTTTCCTAGGAGTTTCTTAGCAGACTTTTTCTTATGCTTCATTGACCAAAGTGAGATTACTTGGCCACCCTACTGCAAAGGAGGCTGAGAAAGTAGCCATGTGGTGTTTCCAGCCTCTGTTGTGAGAGGTGGGCTCTGCCTTAAGGAAAAAAAGGGTAAAGATGGCTGTTAAGAAGCAACACACAGAGGCAGAGCTGGCCGCTGCCCTCTTCCAGAGGACAAGTGAAGAGAGGAATGAGTGCCTTAGGATCCTGAGGTTGTACGGTCAAGCCAGGGGTCTATTTGGACTGCATAACAAACATGATATACAGAACGCATAAATATGTACCCAAATTATCCAAGATCTTAGATCTGTGAAAAGTGACTTAAAAAGGAGAAATATTCTGGTGTTCCGACAAGACATCAAGATAGATATTTCATAGCCATTTGCTTTTTATATGAAGTGCTTTTACTGAAATTACTCTAACCATAGCACAGAAACTATTGCTGCTATAATAAATAGACATTGGGCATTTGAAGAACTGCCTGATTACATTAGCAAAATGGAAGGTGGTTGTGATGGTCTGAATGGAAAATTCCCTGTAATCCATTGTGTCTTGGTGGCAGGGAGTCAGAGACAAAGGAGCTTTCCCTGTGGATGCTTTGGGAGGTTGGGTCAAAACCAAGATGGTGGCCCAAGTAATCTCTACACCTTAAACTGTTAGAGAGGAAGATAATTATCTGCATCTTTCAAAATAATGCCTTCTTCAAGTTACCTGTTAGTGGAGTTGAGAGCAGATTTGGGGCCTGTGGGAGTCAGGTAGTTGTTGCATTCCTCATTGTCAGACCCACTTTAGGCTACCAGGTTGGTAGTGGTCTCCTAGGCTGGCTTGAGACTTGACCTTCTCAAACCAGTGTTTCTAATTTGCTTCAGACTGTTTCTCTGTTCTTTTAAAAAGCAAGTTGGTAAAGCTTCACAAATCACCTATTAAATTTGAGCTGTTTTGTTTTTACCTATGGCCATTTGTGGACTTTTTTCTTTTCTTCTACTTTTTTCTCGGGGGGAGTCGGGGAGAGGACAGGGCCTTACTCTATAGCCTAAGCTGGAGTGCAGCAGTGTGATCTCAGCTCACTGCAACCTCTGCCTCCCAGGTGCAAGTGATTCTTGTGCCTCAGCCTCCTGAATAGCTGGGATTACAGGTGTTAATCTCTTGAATTTACTTGTCTCTTTGGACTCTTCCTGACTGCTTTGTATGTGACACTCAGTAACTGGAATCGTTCAAATGGTTTCCCCAGATAGCATGTAGCTAAGGATCCAAATGTCCAGTCCTGTGGGACATTAGGAGCCCAGTAAGGTCTGACTGGGAGCTGCAACCTTAACGAGTTTGACCATGCAGTGGCCAATTCAATAGTTTGCTTTAGAAAAATTCTTTCTTCTTAAAATTTAAAAGATATGGACTAGCAAGAAAGTAAAGTATAAATAATTTATAATTGTTATCAGAGATAACTCTCTTTTCCATTTTGGTGAATATCTTAATCTTTTTGGAGAAATAGTATATCTATATACTATACATGTATATGCATAAACACTATATATGTATAATTTCCCCTCAAAAAGATATATATGTATGAAATGATATATATAGTAGTTACAAAATGAAATCACATTGAACATACTGTTGTTCTATAAGAAATTTTTTCATTTCATTTGTAATTTAACAATAGCTCATGAACATTCCCATCAACATTTTTTCTAATGAATGTTTATTCTTTAACAAAATTTTTAATATAGTTATGGCATCATGTATTTAATTAATCTTTTATTTTTAGGCATTTACATTGTTTTCATTGTTTTCTATTATAAGCAATGCTATGATATAAATAGCTATAGGGCTAAATATTTGAATAATCATATTTTAGAGTACATTCCTTACAGTAGAGTCAATTGTTTGCTAATAAACTGCCTCCTGGTACTGACCCAGAAGTGCTATGGGGTGGCATGTGTAGAGTGTGGTCAGGTGCCAGTGGTTTTGGGGTATCTGTTATAGGGTATGCAGCGAAGATGGTAGGCACAGGGAGACTGCATGGACTCTTCCAATGAGGTCAGTTTGAGAAACTCAATACTTGATGAATAGTGGTTATGTGTGTCTCTAAAGGAAATTTCACTAAATTAATTTCTGTTCAGTGACACAGACCCACTTGGCCTTGGCTTTGCACTGCAGTGACTGGCAGAACAAAGTTGTATGGGGCCAAGTATAAATTCCCCTCTCACCCCCAGTAGTCTCAAATGTATGGTTTAAGGAGAAAGAAGAAATTGTTTGTAACAGGAGCAAGAGCTGGAAGCTTTACTGCTCTGTAGAGGACTGGGTGATATGGTTTGGCCCTATGTCCCCACCCAAATCTTATCTTGAATTAATTGTACTCCCATAATTCCCATGTTGTGGGAGGGACCCTGTGGGAGAAAATTGAATCATGGGGGCGATTTCCCCCCATACTGTTCTCATGGTAGTGAATAAGTCTCACGAGATCTGATGGTTTGATAAGGAGCAACACATTTTTCTTGGCTCTCATTCTATTTTCTTGTCTGCCACCATGTGAGACTTGCCTTTCACTTTCCACCGTGATTGTGAGGCCTCTCTAGCCATGTGGAACTGTGAGTCCAGTTAAACCTCTTTCTTTTGTAAATTGTCTAGTCTCAGGTATGTCTTTATCAGCAGTGTGAAAACAGACTAATACACTGGGTCACATTTTTGCTTACAAGTTTAGCCTCTGTTTTGTGATTTCAGGATTATAATCTAGGATCCATGAATATAAGAAGTCAGTAACTGATAAAGTAAAATAGAAACTTAGCCAAGGTGGTGGTGAATTCTGGTTCTAATTATGGCTTTGTTGGAATGTTTATCTTCCCAACTTTAACCACTGTTTGCTTTTTTATGCCCTTTTTCTCTGTCATGTGTTCTAATGTAATATATAATTTTGCTGGATAAACACTCAGGGCATTTGATAGAAATGGATAAAATTAATAATTAGCCTAGTTCTCTGACTACAAGTATAGGTGTGGGAGATAATAGTAACTTTTAAATTTCTCTTTATACTTTTTCAAAGCATATATATGTATTTAAAAAGTGCACTCCCTTCACCTCTCTCATTTTGTTTTGAGCTCTCAGGAGTATTTAAGGTGATGGTGAAGTAATGACAGGCTTGTAAACTCCCAAGCCAATCTGGCCTGCTGTGGGTCCCACTTTGCTGTCTTCTGGCTGCGGGTCTTGGGTTAGTCATTTAATTCCTCTAAGCTTCAGCTTCTTTATCTTAAAATAAGTATTTCATTAGTTTCTTTAATATGTGAAACTGACTCTTGTTAACTTAAGCAAGAAAAAGATTTACAGGAAAGATACTGGGAAGCTTATGAAATGGAAGAAAGAACTGAACAATGGAATCTTTGTAAGGGCTGGGCCAGGGATTCCACCCAGCAAGAGCAGACTACAAATGCCCCGGGTCCTGACCGGTCTCCAGGACCCCCGAGGAGGAACCTCATTGGCTGGCATTGAGTCAACACGTCCTCCTCTGGCCTTTCCTCTCCCTAACGGGTTGTCCTGGGCAGTTTGATTGGCAATTACACTAGAGTCACATGAAATACAAAAAGGACACTTCCTTAACACCAGGGAGGCTATTACCAGAGGAAGGCACATACGAAACCCAGAACACCACGTCACAGCTCTTAGGAAGATTCAGATACTGTACCTAAGGTACCTCAACAAACAACAGCTATGGTGGTCATTATTCCTGTCAGAAGGTAAGTTTAAGATTACCCATTGGGTTAGTATGAGAGCAAGAAGAGAAATAAAGTGTGGTTTTTGTTTTTTTTTTTTGTTTTTTACTTTTAAGGTGAGTGCATTCTCTTCACATGACATTTTACTAAGAAGTAGATTGTCTGTGCCCCTTCTCAGGCAGACCGAATCAGAGTCTCTTTGGAAGAGGGTCCCAGGACCCCCCCTCTTTAACAAGGAACTCAGGTGAACCTAGTACACATTAGTTTTGAGACCCAGAGCCCTTACTGAGTAGGTGGGAGAATTTGACTACCTGCTTAGAAAGCGTTTTTCGAAGGTGAGATTTTTCCCTACCACTGTAGCCATGGTGGGCCTGTGTTTTGCTTGAAGGAGTGAAACAACCTCCTCAGACAGATTGGTCTATAAGCTGTGGCTCACAACGCTGGCTGCACATTAGAATCACCTGGGGAGCATTGACAACCTACTGGTGCCTGGGACCCATCACGAAGAGCCCCAGTGTGACCGTTTCCCACCAGCAACCAAGTGTTTTCAATGTGCTCCCAGGATGGGAACTATGGAGAGACCCTTTTCAACCCAGTCTGGAAGCCCAGTGGCCTTGCCCTTCTGGGAAATGGCCAAGGATGCGGTGCTTTCAAAGCGTATCATGTCAATGACCTCGTTTGATCCTAGGGCAGGTGGGGGCATGTAATAATCTCCGGCTCCTGATTTTACAGATGAAGGAACTGACTGCTCCGAAAGGTTCATGGGCTGCAGATTCTAGAAAAGGCAAGGTGAGAACTGAGGCTTGTTCTTCCAGCCTGAGGCTCGTATTTCCATTCTCTTCCCTCTCAGACTGGGGAGCATCCAGATTTTCCAAACTTTCTGTTACAGGTTCAAGGACACCTAAACAGAACCCCCTACACCCCTCACAAGAGAGCTTATGTGAGAATTGTTACTCTTCAGGGCCTTCAGCCACTTTCTGGGAGGTCTTCTAAGATACTTCTGTTTCTCATGCTTTGATTTAGGCACCAGTGTTGTGAGTGTCGTGCCTTCCAGGAATTAGGGGAATGAGGGTGGTAAGTGTAATAACATTGTCCCTGCCAACAGCCTACGGGATGGCCTCATCTTCTGAAGGAGCATTCCTGAAGGAGCTGTGAACTCTGCTGCAAACAGAGCCTGTTTGCAGAGTTCTCTTCCTTCCACAAAACACCAGACAGACCACTAAGCGCGGTCAATACTCTATGATTAGACACAGTGTGAAATCTTCTCACCCTCTGACTTCTCCTGCATCTACTTTCTGTGACCACTTTTTAAAGATTTTTTTTTTGGGCTAGGCTCAGTGGCTCACACCTGTAATCTCAGCACTTTGGGAGGCGGGCGGATCATGAGGTCAGGAGATGAAGACCATCCTGGATAACGTGGTGAAACCCCAACTCTCCTAAAAAAATGCAAAAAATTAGCCAGGCATGGTGGCATGTGCCTGTAATCTCAGCTACTCAAGAGGCCGAGGCAGGAGAATCGCTTGAACCCGGGAGGCAGAGGTTGCAGTGAGCCAAGGTTACGCCACTGCACTCCAGCCTGGGCAACAGAGACTCCGTCTCAAAAAAACAAACAAACCTAATACATAGTCACCAAAGGACATATAGAAGTACAGAAAATGAGAAATAGGAAAAAACCCAGATGTGATTATAAGTATTTGTTACAAACACTATGTATCTACTAAACTTGCCTTCTGTTATCTGTATAACAGTCAGCCCTTCACATGAGGAGCTTCAGAGCCTGAGTTCTTAACCCCCTTCCCCCTTCCCTTCCATAGCCACCAGGAAAGTGCACAGCCCCTGCTAAGACTTGAGGTACTTTCTTCCAGACCTCTTTCCTGTTTTCCACCTGTGCAAACCTCTTGTTGCTCCCTGAAGGAGGGAGGCATTGGATATTTCTGGGTCTTTGCTCTGCTAGGCTTGGCATGAAGAATAGTCCCTGTTCTGCCCATCAGCTCTGTGATCAAGGCACAGACCAAAGATAACCTCTCTGTTATGGCCTGAATTATGTCTCCTCCAAAATTTAGGTGTTGGAACTTAATGGTCAACGTGCTAATATTGAGAGGTGGGGGCTTTAAGAGGTAATTAGGCCAGGTGGAGGTCTTTAAGCGGTAATTAGGCCAGGTGGGGTCTTTTAGAGGTGGTTAGGCCAGGTGGGTCTTTAAGAGGTAATTAGGTCATGATGATTTCTCTCCTCGTGGTGGTGGGAGTTGGTTCCTTTTGTCCATCCTTCTTCTGACATGTAAGGAAGCAACATTCCTCTTCTCATGACTACTTTTTAAAGCTCATGTTTTTGGGCCAGGTGTAGTGGCTCACGCCTATAATCCCAGCACTTTGGGAGTCTGAGGCAGGTGGATCATGAGGTCAGGAGATGGAGACCATCCTGGCCAACACAGTGAAACCCCATCTCTTTTAGAGGTAATTAGGCCAGGTGGGGTCTTTAAGAGGTAATTAGTTCATGATGAGTAATTTTAAGCATTCAAGCTGCCATCTTGGAAGCAGAGAGACTGGATCCTTACAAGACAACCTACGTTCCAGGGCCTTGATCTCGGACTTTCCAGCCTTCATAACTGTAAGTAAATAAATTACTGTTCTTTATAAATTTCTCTGTTGTAGGTATTTTGTCATAGCAGCTATAACTGGACTAAGATGGGGCCTTTAAAGAGTTAAAATAATGCTGTTAGGTTGGGCCCTAATACAATCTAACTGGTGGCCTTTTAAAAGAGGAAATTTGGATTGACAGAGATGTCAGGGACACACCTGCACAGATGATAGGCTATGTGAGGACACAGCAAGACGGTGCCATCAGCAAACCAAGGAGAGAGGTCTCAAGAAACCAAACCTACTACTACCTTTGAGAAAATAAATTTCTGTTGTTTAAGCCACCAAGTCTGTGGTATTGTTATGGCAGACTGGGCAAACTAATACACCTTCTAAATTGTTCTAACACCCAGTCCTACTCCTAGGCAGAGGTGATACCTTTTCCTTGGTTTACTCACCACATTCCCCTTATCTAATAATTTTCCCATTTGTTATCCCCTCTTTGCCATAAGTTCTTTGAGGGCCAGGCCTGGCTTATTTCTGCATTCCCAGCATCTAACACAGTGCTGAGTACATGCCATACTTGGGAAAACATATTTGAATGAGGGAATGAATGAATGAGCAGCAGACTGCTTTAAGCTTTTGCCGGTATCCTGAGCTCCTACAAGGGGTCCAACAGCTGCTTATGAGTAGATGGACTCATGTATGTGGCAGACTTTTAGGAAAGGGTTCAGGGACTCTAGACGTGGAGAGAGGTCAGGCAGATGGGCAGGACACAGGGATGATGGTCCAGCCCCTCACCCACCGCACCCCCTCCTGCCGACTCACATGCCTTGGAGCAGTCCTGTGCTTCACAGCCTGCCAGCAGAGGCCCTGGCTCCCAGCCCTCCCTTCCGCCTCCATCGGCCACTTAATCACATGCAGAAGATGTAAATTCCCCGAGGCCCTGTTGTGTGGTCCTCTCCTCAAAGACTGTCTCCCCACCCCAGTTTCTGGAAGTCCCTTTGGAGGGCCTGACAGACGGTCTTCCTTTCCCACCCCTCCAGCTGGACAGGCTCAGGGAACAGAAGGAGTTTTCTGGGAACAGACTGGGGAGGAGGAGCCAGGAACACTGACAAAGGCACAAGTTGGGTCTTGCTGTGCTCTGCGCTTGCTGTCCAAGCGGAGATCTAAGCTGCCCCCGAAGTGGTCCACGGGCAACAGTGGAAGCAAAGAGATTGCTCATGGTGTAGTGTTTGCCTGGCCTGCCCTGGGATTCAGCCCTGAGGGTGGACAGCCTCTTTGAATAGGAAACCCTCTGGCGGAAACAGGTTTTTTTTTTTTTTTTGCGTTTTAGGTTTGGGGGTACATGTGAAGAACATGCATGCAAGATTGTTGCATAGGTACACACATGGCAGTGTGATTTTCTGCCTTCCTCCCCTTCACCTATATCTGGCATTTCTCCCCATGCTATCTCTCCCCAACTCCTCACCCCCCGTCCCTGCCCTATTTCCCCCCAACAGACCCCAGTGTGTAGTGCTCCCCTCCCTGTGTCCATGTGTTCTCATTGTTCAACACCCACCTATGAGTGAGAACATGTGGTGTTTGAGTTTCTGTTCTTGTGTCAGTTTGCTGAGAATGATGGTTTCCAGGAAACAGTTCTAAGTGAGAAAGAAGCCAGGGAAACAAGCCTGGCCCAGGATCAAAGCTATGGGCCTTAGAGGGTGGGCTCAGCTTGAAGACAGGCTACATCTAACTACTGGGTCAATGCCATGAATGGGGCTACAGGGACCAGGCCAGGCTTAGCGTGATGCAGGGAGAAGGCAGCATCCCCTACTTTCAAGATCTGGTCCCTGGGTACTCTGGGGACTTCCGCAGCGCTGAGAGGTGTCAAAAAACATGCAGTGGCAGGATGTGTTGGCTGGCAGAGCTGGACGTGCTCCAGGGAGGGTGGGTGGTTGCCCTGGAGCCAGGACCGACTTCTCCAGCAGGTGCAGTGTGTGGAGCCCATTGACACTTGTGGGGCCCATAATAATGCCTTACTTTCTTTTAAAATCAGGAAGGAAAACAACCTGAACTAAGATACAATGTGTCATATTATATGATTCTATTTATATGAAATATACAAAATAGGCAAATGCAAAGAGACAAAGTAGCTTAGTGGTTGCCAGGTGCTGGGAGAAGAGAGGTCTGGGGAGTGACTCCTAAGAGGACCAGGTGTCTTTCTGGAGAGATGAAGGTGTCTGGAATTAGTGGTGAAGGTTGCGCGACTTTGTGAATACACTAAAAACCCTGGAATCGTACACTTCAAAAGGGTCAATTTTATGTCATGTAGCTTTTCTCATTAAAGCGGTTATTTTATTTTTGAAAGATGAGAATTATGGACAGAGGAAAACAAAATAAAGAGCAACAGTACAATATGCAATATTTAACTCAATGAAAAAGAAATGTATTTAAACAAAAATATGAGATGAAGTTAGACAAAATTAAAATTGGGAAAAAGTGTTCATCTGGTGTACAAACTGTTGGTGGCTTTCTGGAATGCTGAGCTAAAGAGAATTTGAGGTGGCATGAGTCTTTTTTAAACTTGAACAAGCTGTGTGATCAATTAGCGATGCCTGCCCTGGGCACAGGAGAGGAAGGAGGAGGGACTGATGGCAAGTATTTGCTGTCCTTGACTGGATAATCTCTGTGGTCCCTCCCTAAAATCAAGCTCTGTCGTCTGAGTCACTCTGACATGGAGTGGGTGGGGAGATGTGGGCCACAGCGGGGTTAGAAGATGAGGGAGAATGGAATTAGGCAGAGGCCCTTTCGCATCCGACAGATGAAACGGAGCTCTCTCCTTGGAGAAGAGGCAGTGGAGCCAGCGATTTAGAACAACCCCTCCTGGCACAGACATTCATTAAAATACGTGTCTCGCTAGCACACTTCTTTTTCAAGTGGGGCTTAGCAATTAAGATCCACCGTCACTTCTCAGTGTGTAAAGAGGCTCGTTCTGGGCAGTAAAGAAAAATACATTTGTCATTGGAATGACAGCCACAACTGCCAAAGCTATTTTTATTGGTGGCAGTGGAGCTGCCCTTATCTCTTCTGGGAAAAATAATGAATATTAGAGGTTCTGTTTACAAATATGCACCTTTCGTTGGTTTCTCTCATGGCTCAGCAATTTTTCAACAGGACAGCTTTCTGGGAAACACTGTACACGGCCAAAAGATGATAAAATGTGGTATCCAGAGAGATGCCTGGGGCTCTGTTTGTTTAATTGGGTAATTGGGCATAGACTTGGAAAGGTCAGCCTCCCGCAGCCAAGTTGCCCCAGGTGTTCTAGAAGGAGCCTCTCTGGCTAAGTAATCGGGTCTAAAAGTGCTTCTCCCTCTTTTCACCTGCTTCCCAAAGGGCCACCCTTTTACAAACCCCCTACCAACCTTTATTCAAGAAAATCTTGAGCTCACTTATCTGCACAACCCTTTCCAGGAAAAGCCCAAAGTGTGAGAATCATTTCCACATCGCTTTGCTGTTTGGAGCTCAATCTGCTTTCTCTCGGTGACTCACTGATGTATTTAAACCGTGGAACTGCTAATGAGATCAGAAAGTGATCAGCTGTCAGTTCCCAAGTGAAATTGATCAGTGATTGTCTCAGGCTAAGAAAAGAAAATGCTTCCCATGACAGCCTGCAGATTTCTCTGATCCTATTTGTGCTCCTCTTTATCATCTATGAAATTTGTTTTAGGGCCTATTGCCTCTACAAGATTATCTGTAGAGCCTCACAGCAGGTGTTGTCCACATGGCCACTTTTGAAAGCCCAGAGCGACTATTACCAGAATCCGAGCTCAGGTATGAAGGCACAACGTTCAGAGTTTGCTGCAGCTGTGATTCGTTTAAGAACTAAATACTCCTGGCCAGGCACGGTGTCTCACGCTTGTAATCCCAGCACTTTGGGAGGCCGAGGCAGGCTGACGTCAGGAGTTTGAGACTAGCCTGGCCAACGTGGTGAAACCCCATCTCTACTAAAAATACAAAAATTAGCTGGGTGTGGTGGCATGTGCCTGTAGTCCCATCTACTCAGGAGGCTGAGGCAGGAGAATCACTTGAACCTTTTTTTTTTTTGAGACAGAGTCTCTATTGCCCAGGCTGAAGTACAGTGGTGCTATCTCGGCTCACTGCAAACTTAGCCTCAAGGGCTTCAAGTGATTCTCATGCCTCAGCCTCCCCAGTAGCTTGGATTACAGGTATGTGCCATCATACCTGGCTAGTTTTTGTATTTTTACTAAAGATGGGGTTTCACCATGTTGGCCAGGCTGGCCTCAAACTCCTGGCCTCAAGTGATCCACCTGCCTGGGCCTCCCAAAGTGCTGGGATTACAGACATGAGCCACTGGGCCCAGCCAAAACTAACCACTTTAAAGCATAGAATTTAATGGCATTTAGTACCTTCACAATGTTGCCCAGCCATCATCTCTCTCTGTAGTTCGAAAACATTTTCCTCACTTCCAAAAATGATCTTGTCCCCATGAAATAGTCACTTCCTGTTCCTTTCACCTTCATAAGGTTTTCAAGGTTCATCCACGTTTCAGAACTTCATTCCTTTTCGAGCTGAACAATATTCCATGGTAAGGACCTACCACATTTTGTTTCTCCATTCGTCTGGCGATGGACTTTGGGTTGTTTCCACCTTTCGGCTAGTATAAGGAATGCTGCTATGAACATTTGTGTCAAATAGCTATCTGGAAAATTTTCATTTTTCTTGGATATATACCTAGAGGTGAAATTTCTGAGTCCTGTGGTGACTCTAAGTTTAACTTTTTGAGAAGGTGTTACTGTTTTCCAAAGGGGCTGCACCATTTTCCATTCTCGCTGGCAGTATATGAGGGTTCGATGTCCACGTCCTCTTAACACTTGTTATTTTCTGTCTTTTTATTGTAGCCATCTTAGTGGGTGTGAAGTGGCAATCATCTCGTTTTAAGAATGAATAAGCTGAGGGCAGAGAGGAGCTGTGACCTGTTCCGCATCATGTGTTAGAGATTTTCTGTCCAGAACCTCTAACTTCCAATCTGATGCGTGTTCCCATCAGAACAGGCATCTTTTCTCTTCAACATTAAGCGAGGAGCAAAGGCAGAGCAGTGAGTGAGGCTGGAATGAAGCCAGGCTTCCCCCACTAGCTGTTATGATAGAACTCGAGGACTCACCATGAGTGGAGGATGGCAGCCGTGGGCCTCAGAGGAAGGGGTTCTACCCAGGGGCAGTCTGGCTGGGCTTTCCCCAGGTCTTTGCAGGCCTCACTTTACTTTCTGAATTTTTCTTTGGTGGCAGAGAGCTTTAGCCATGGCATAAATTGATTTCACCTACATATGATTGAGAACCTATACAAAGCTAGTCACAGTTTTACACATTGAAGGTAAGACAGGAGGTAAATAAGGTGGAGCTCAAATTCAACATACCGACGTCCTGTGTCAATATGATTCTATCAAGTGTTGACAACAGAGGTAGAAGTAGGGCATAAAGGGAGCACAGATAAGGGGCTTTAACCCAATCTACAAAAGGCAAGCAGGAGCTGAAGGTTGACGGCCTTAGAGGGATGGTGGGAAGCTTGCCAGACCTGCTCTGCAGACAGAGGTGGGTGAGGTATACAAGCTACTTTTCTGGGAAGGGAGGGAATGGCTTGAAAGTCAAGTAATACGCTAGTCCAGCGGCGCAAGCCTGCAGTGCCTTGGAGGGTCTCGACAGAGCTTTGTACAGCTGAAAAAGCATTCCTAGTAGTTGGCCTGTAAGCAACCCAGCACATCGAATGCAAACTGAGGATTTTTGGACAAGTGCTAAGAGGTGGCATGAGAAAGGTGACCACGGACTAGCTGAGAAAATAAGCCTCACAGCCACCAATCAAGTTCTGTGCTTGAATGTGTACCTTATGGAAAGTATGAGGTATCAGGCTGGCTTTGTTGATGACACCTCCCCCATGTGCAGCGTGACTATTGTTTTTCAGTTATGAAGGAAATATATCCCAAACAGCCCTACAAATAAAGCCTACTTTGATGCAACTTTTCCATCTTAGTTTGCATAATGCACTTTTTTTTTTCTAACATCAATGTGGTTTCTGCCCAGGTGGGCCTCAGCAAAAGTGTGAAACAGCTGAGGTTTCTTCCTCAGATCACATAAAGCTACTGTAACTTTACCTCCTCCTGATATACTGTGGAGAGTGATGTACAGGTATTGATCGACTTACCACCTATGCAACTTATGACCATTCGACTTTATGACCACAATCGCTAGCCACAACTGCTCCGCGTCTGGCAGCGCAAACGTTGCCCAGCGGGGCGTACGACAGCGCGGACCAGCTTCCGGCAGCACTACCATCTCCGCATGCACCATTTCAACTGTACATATAGTCTACTCAACTTACGACCAAATTGTGTTACGACCGGTTCGCGGTCCCGACCATGGTCGTAAGTCAAGCGCTAGCTGTATACAGGTGTAATGTGCCCTAGGTGCTGTTACTGTAAAGCTGAATACATTTTTTATTTTAAACCTTGGTTTTAAACCCTTTACTCTTGCAAGTTGTGTTTCCAGTGCTTTGTGCTGTTAGAGTTATCTCTCGAGTTCATGTTGAGGATCTTTTTTATGAAAATCTAAGGTATCTGGTGACTAGTGACTGTGGCACGTAAGCATGAACGTTGTTTGAAGCAAATTTCAGCTGATATTCAAAGTTATCATTTCTAGTGTAAGAATTCTGGCAGGCTCTAGAATCTATACCTAAGAACATGCAGGAACAGTAATTTTTGAGTCATAAGAGGGTAAGAGAGTAGGGACCTGTCTAAAGCTTTTAAAATAAATTGGTTAGATTATATATAACTGATTGGTGAAGAAATATTTAACACATTTAGTCACATTTTTAGTAAGTGAGGAGATAGCAATTTTCATATCACAGAATATTATCGTTTTTAAAAATTAGGATTGCTAGGTGGATGCCCAAGGTCTCTTAAGTAGTGTTACCTAACCTTTTTGGCACCAGGGACCTGTTTTATGGAAGAAAATTTTTCTGTAGACCCAGGGAGGTGGGGTGGTTTCAGGATGATTCAAGCACATTACATTTATTGTTTGTTTTCTTCCTTTTCTTTTTTTCTTTCTTTCTCTTTCTCTTCTCTCTCTTTCTTTCTCTCTCTTTCTCTCTCTTTCCCTCTTTCTCTTTCTCTCTCTTTCTCTCTCTTTCTCTCTCTTTCTCTCTTTCTCTCTTTCTCTCTCTTTCTCTCTCTTTCTCTCTTTCT